>NC_087201.1:41870939-41893439 GCF_015104395.2 Macrobrachium nipponense
ATAAAAAAAAAGTTAAGAACTTTGACCTGTTCTATCCTGGCAATTTTTACATTATCTTTAAAAAAGTGTTGGTATACGTTTGTTACAGTTAGTTTTAAGCAAAATTATCCACAAATTTATTTGTATCATAATTTACCCAACTGTGAAACGTCTGTTCTTCGTATCTGAATTGATTCTCTTGTTAAATAGTAAATTCACTGCTTTCTTCTGTGTGCATTATGTGATGGTTATCTTAGAATCATATCCCTGGACATCACGCAATTGAAAAATGTCTTTGGAAACAGACCAAAATAGGTCATGTTTGTAATTTTCCTTCCGAAATGCTTTGTTTTTCTATATATATTTCGTTCTCTCCCTTTGAACATAGCTATTGTTTTGAGTATGTTTTAAAGGACGTTTATCCCCGCCCCCTACCCCCAAGTTTATTTCAATCATCTCAACGTCCCTCTCTTTAGTTGAATTTATAGGCCTTTGGGTCTCTTATCTCTCTTATCAGAATCGTTTAAAATACTTCTAATTGCATTTTTCAAGTCTAAAGTATCTTTTCTTCTTCTCCTTATTCATGCTATTTTTTTATACTCTCTTACAAATTTGAGTACGGGTATTCTGTATTCCTTGTGCACATTCACGCAATTTTATTTTAACATTTTAAAATTTTATTTTAATATTTTCCACCAGAATTTAACCAGACTTATGTATTGAATACTGTTAAATTTTTACAAAACCGTTCAAGATGTTGATATTCTGGAAACAAACCAGTAAGTGATTATTCGTAGCCAGCATTATGAGAGGTGGGATAAAGTAGGATGTCTTCTCTTATATGACTCGTATTTTGCTGAGCGAAGATAACGAGATAGTGCTTCAGAGCCACGCCATGTATACAGTGTGAACAATATCGTTTGCGATGCCAAGCGACCTCTTAAGATATTTTTATTTTATTTATTTTTATTTTATTCTCTGTAACTAGAAAAGTGTTCTAATAAAAATGAGACTGTTGAAGACTATCCCATTTACTCAAAAAGGACATTTTTGACGTGTCTCAATCAATAAACAAGTGTGCTGGATCGAAATGATTAAAAGTTTCTGAAAGAATACTTATATATTGGGATCTGGCTACTGACAGAAAGTCGGATGTAATTCAAGAACTATGGCTAAATCTTTAATCTTATGTCAAACTAATGTGTGTATCAATGATTAAAAAAAACAGTTGAAGTGAGTCTGATAGTAGATGGATCTCACTGAGTGCTATTAATGAAAGAGGTTCTCAAACTTACACAAAGAAAGCTTTTCATTTACGCTCGGACATTGTGCTGATTCACGTGACTTTTGAAATTATACGAATGTCAAGTTAGTTTTTGTTTCTACCTGTGCAAGTAATGGGCATCGAGTTACATAAAAGACAGCGCCGAAAATTTGTTGACCAATCTTGAAGTGCGTGCTTAAAGATGCACTCGAGTTTCTTATTCCTTCATATCAATGATGCTACCCTGCTGAGATACCTAGAACTTGATCTGATTTTAAACAGCAGTTCATTATGATCTTTAAGCTTAATGGAATAACATTGTTAAATTTATCTCGAATATCGCTGAACTCAAACACGATTACTATTAGTTCTGAAATGGACATCAGTGCTTTGAATTCTGAACATGGCATAAGAGCCCTGGTAATAGTATATTGACATTTATATTCCGGTAATTTTCAGAAGTTATTATAAATGAATCAATGAAAACCAATGTGCTAATGAATCGGACCTTGGCACTTAAGGGTCATTTATCCTCACGAGGAAAACATGCGCTATATAAGCTGTTTAGTCAATATCTCTTATTTTCACTGACCAACAAAATTAAAAAAAATTCCTATTCGGCCGATGAAAGAGGGACTTGATATTACTTTCCCCTCCGCCCTCCCCCTCATAAAAAAAGTTGCGGCACCTATCAAAACAGAGTATTGATTTCACAGCAACAAATAAACAATCAAAGACTGACTGACCCGTAGCCCATCAAAAACTGTTCTCACCTGGAACTGTCAATTCTGTAAGACTGGGTTCAAATACTTTCACTTTTCCTCGTATTAATCAGTCATGGATTTTTATGTGTATATTTTTATAAAGCAAGAAATAGTGTATTCACCTCTAATATCACATTAATAAATAGAAATCAGAGTAAGCATTATTCATTTTTCTTTCAAAAATATACAGAAAAGAGGAGGTAGGGGTTGGAGGAAAGAGAACAGACAAAGGTATTCAAGACATCGGGTGGGGTTGCGGTGACTTAACTGGTGTTATCAAAGGCGAATTTATTCACTTCACCTAGAAAGTTAATTTGTCAGTGACCAGTGGCTAACTAAGGTACGGCTGTTGCCGGTGATTTCAATAGTATTCTATTGTTGACAATGCTGTTGTTGCTCTATAATGAGCGCGAAAAAGCTTAACACAGGTTTCAAAACGAAACAGTTGGTGAATTGTCAGTCTCACTGGGGAAGCGAAGCCCTAAGAGCATGATCTCGGCGTTAGACTTGGGCATGATAGAAAGACTGTTGAAGGCACTGGGGTTGATGCCAAGAGGTTCCACCTAATTAGTACCACTTTGCACACTGGGATTATTCATGCACCTGTGAACCATGTCATTGGGAGGAGAAGCCGCTGACTGGGATGCCTTGGCCTTCAAAATGGCACTGCATTTTCCGATAGTGGTAGAATAAATTGCTTCTATGCGCAATACAGAAAGGGCTGAGGTAATATGGGTATGGAGGCTAACTTATGGAAATGAGTTTTGGTGTTTAACATCTCAGATAAAATATCTAAGATACTGTATAGTGTCTGGGAACCAGTGTGCAAGTGCGAAACAACAGACGGCCAGATAGTAAGGGCTGCAAAGTGAAACACAAACAGGAACAGAAAAATAAGAATACAACAGTGAAAAAGGAAAACTGCGGGAGAAGACGTATGCGGACGCAACTTTCCTTCCTCCAAGGAACGTGGAGTAGAATTGGTTGGGGGAGGGATGAGAATGGAAAACGTGTCATAGTAACCTGTAGTTAAACTAGTTCCTTATTACATTAGTGTCCAGATCAGGGAAGAAATACATACTCAAGAATACAGTAACGTATCTGAAATTGTTAAGACCAGAATAATTCTCTTCTTGCATTCTGGACAATCTAAAATCAGCATAACCCGGCAAACCTAAAACAAAAACAAAATCTCTATTCAAATTTAAATACAAATTTGTCTTTAAACAGAACACATGTACGCCAAGGAAATCCTTCTAAATGACTAATAACCTATTTGTGATCCTAGGTCAGAGCATCATAAATCTGTCAAGTGTTATGAGCATTCTTAATCCTCAAGTTCATCATTTGCTGAACTATATCTACACGTAAACGAATGACTCTACAAGGCGACACGAAACAAAAAGAATCAAGACCAAAACTGAACTGCATGCATCTATCAACATTCACCACCAACACTAAAACGCCATAATGACGAGAATTTAAATGACAAAATGCAAAGAAAATAATCAAACCCTGAGAAGAGGTACTCCTTAGTATCAAACAAACAAGATTCATCAAACTGATGTACTAGAGGCGAACCCAAAGGAAAGAAAAAACACAATGAATAAATGTGGTTAAGCTTCAAACAATCAAGGAGAGTAAGTTCTGGAAAGGTTACAAAAACTCGGGTAAAGTATAAGTCAAGGGAAGGGAAAGAGCCAAGAGTGGAAAAACAGGAAATAAGAGATTTTAAAGAGGCATTTTACTGTCTATTACTGCCAAGGCCAATAAGAGGATTTACTAAGTGACCAGCAGCAATTGAAGGAATATAATTTAAATCCCAATTATAAAAAAAGTATTATTATAAATATCAATCGAGGGCTATGTCTTTCAAGTAAAAGGAAGAAATGACACA
Source organism: Macrobrachium nipponense (assembly GCF_015104395.2). Lineage (NCBI taxonomy): Eukaryota > Metazoa > Arthropoda > Malacostraca > Decapoda > Palaemonidae > Macrobrachium > Macrobrachium nipponense. The sequence continues at coordinate 41,874,844 of NC_087201.1, forward strand.
AAAATGAGAAAATTAATAAATACGAGCAGAGTGAAAACCACAAAAGCGGTTTAAATGGCATGGCAACAGATAAATATACTACGCTTAACTTTCATAAGAGCAAAATTAATGAAAAAAAGGCGGAGATGAAGACAAAAAGCGGTTAAGTTAAATGGGAGAGGAACAGATTAGTAATACTACGCTTAGCTTTCATAAGAGTAAATTATGAAAGGGGAGAGTGAAGACAAGGAGCGTAGTATTTTCACAAGTGTCTACCAAACATGATTTACCCATATTCAACGATTATTGAACTATATCGATTACGATGTTCTGATAACCAATTTTATCAAGGAATAAACATCAAACAAACCATGGACAGGATGAATTTGACTCTATAACCGCACTCAAAAATTCCAAAAGCTTTTGGCAATGCCAGAAATGAATGAAAAAGTACATTTCCAAGAACCTAATGAAACATAGGCAATATATAGAAAGTGTAGTTTTACATTATAAAAGATAAAATAGTTTCCCACTGAAAAGTGCTCAGCTCAGTTCCTAAAATAGGCTAATTACTGATATACAACATAGCATACGGGAGTTACTCTTCATAATCTTTATATGTATAGATTTTCCAAGTCAATAGGCAAAGGAGTACATGTCAAGAAGAATGTTTCCCTCAAAGATACTGAGATTTAATTTTAGCGAATATTAATTCTTATATGAAACAAGATGAGTTTTCTATACACATCAAGTTAAAACGATAAATCACAATTACAAAATATCAGTAAACAAATCACAATTAAAAATATTACAAGTTATAAATGTGAATACGTTTTGACATATCTTTGACAGGATCAAGGAAGAGAGAGAGAGAGAGAGAGAGAGAGAGAGAGAGAGAGAGAGAGAGAGAGAGAGAGAGGATGCACGCTCATTCCTTATGCACAAACCCATTTTAAATCGGCTGCCGGGGTATCATCGAGTTTCATTTAACTCTAAGCCTTGGTTTCTCCAACTCCTTCCAGAGGTGGTAGACAGCTTGCATGAGACTTGGGCTGATAAAGATCAGTGAATATCTTGGGTGCAGATGAATCCACTGCATGCTCTAGGGGCACAGCAGGTAGAGAAAAGCAGTTCCCACAACTAATGTTGCCATGGTGAGTGTGAGGAGTGTTGTTTTCCAATGCATGTCTTCTACTAGACAAACCATTACAATGGTTAACTCGAGATTGTCAATTCTCAGCAGGAATCTGTCAATTATGTTAAGTCCAAGGTCGCTGTAAAGGGCAACACCTGATGATGACTTGGTGAAATACAAACACTTTTAACCAAAGAATGTATCTTTTTCCAACAGTTTCTAGCCAGGGACAAATGTTTTTAGAAAAACACACTGTACACTTATAGTGTGCCTAAATCAATGGTATTTGCAAATTATTTCATAGGTTACAAACTATTATTCACCGCAATAATCCAAGATTCATCATGAGAGGGATATCTAGTGCAATTCAAATTAGGCATGTAACCAACCAGTACTGCATAGTTCTAGAGTTCTCAATGGGCTGGAATTCTTTGACGAGCCCTTGCAACATCCCAAAGTTTCGAGGCTTTAGGGGGGGCATGCTCCTGTCAACGTCAGACTACAACTAAGCAACAATGGATTTACTTTACTTTGATTGCTGAGGTAGGAGAAAGGTCCCTAATTTTCAAAATCTGCCAAAGGAAGAGAAACCACCTTCCATTTTTCCAAAGTTTCGAAAATTCTTGAATCCACCTGAGGCTTTCTGTGTGAAAACTAACTATTGGTGAATAAACAAGGGAATCTGGATGTCTAACAAATGGCAATAGCATAACTACCCAAAATTTAATAGACAGATGCAAGAATGTCAGCAAAAAACATCCAATAGAGCTCGGCAAGACTGTAGTCTTGTTCCAAGTTTGCAGTTTGACCAACAAGGCATTTGGTTGAAAATGATAGTGGTGGGTGCTCTGGGGTGTTCAATATGCCGAAAATATGTAAAGTATCAGACCATTTGTAGTATCATGCTAAAGAGATTCCTATATTTCATAATTCTCTTTATAGACTTTTATAGTCCATAAGGGTAGTTACAAAATATAGGACATTACTAAACCAAATATAGTATATGCTCTGTGACTAGAGCATCAATCAAAATCGTCATTTCATCATGAACATACAACCATGGGTGTGTGTTTCTTATGCCCAAAAAAGTTGCCAATTATATATGATCTTGCTTAATTGGGTGTAGTCCCAACTCTACAATTCTGTCTGGGTGCAAGAATGGGCATTGCTATTCACTGTTTATGACTGCGTTTATATTAAAATAATTACATATGTTCACATTTTATGATTTTGTTGATTAACATGACAGTTGTGGTGGACAAAGAAATAAGATGAATGGGGGACCTCTTTAATAGTTGTTGCAATGTTGCCATACACAGCTGTTATAGAAGGGTTTTGGACTTGGCACGACTGTATGGAAAAAAGACAGATCTCATAAGTTTGCTGATTGCTAGTGACATTCAGTAATACATTTATAGATTACCCTGTCAAACCTTGTTCACAATTGCCTATTATAAGACCTGCACAGCAAAGATTCATATTTGGTATAAGTATGGTATAAGCTACATTATGGAGGACACTGAACATGTGGTTGCAAGTCTGACTCTTTGTATAAGCAATTTTAAGGCCCCTGCAATGGGCAACTGAAAAAAATTCTTTGCTCTAACATGGTATCAAAGATGGCGTTGGTGGTCATCTCATACAGTTGTGTCAGACACTGCTAGCTGAGGCAGAAATGATATAGCTCCTAATAGTGGTGTAGAGGGTGAAGCACATTAAGGCTCTATAATAGCAGCTGGGCATGTAGCCTGTCTCCATCTATGTAGCACCAAGGTATCCAATTAAAGTATGTGAATTTCACCATATTAGGGACTTCAGTGCAATCATACACCATGGCCTTATATATCGACCACAATGGTGAATAGTCCTCTACCCTTCCCATTAAATTAAGAAGGGTGATCTTTGGATTTTTCACACCTACTGCTTTGTTATCACTTTGTGTGAGGAAGTCTGTAGTGGCACCAGTGCTGCTGCTAAAGTCAGCTGCAGGATGTGGCTAGTTTTACCCTTTAACCCTATGGAGACAAGCACTAATTTAGGTCAAGCTTTTCTTCTAAGTTACACTGTAGGTGTCCACTGGGCATTCGAAACTTTTGACAGCACTGTACAACATCTGATATGGTGTTCACTCACACATTGAACTAACCAAACTTCTGGGATTACATTCTCTAGCAACAGTTCCACCTCCCATTTCATGGATTCATATTTCATCTGAGCATGAGGACTGATAATGTTCAACATGCTCCTGGCACTGAAAACAGTAAGATAACCCAGAAGGAATCTATATGGTTCTTGAGACTTAGAAGTTTATATTCTACACCTTTAGCTGCCCCTCTTATTTCACAGATTCAGACTGTCTCTGGAGGTGATAGCTGGCAATGTTTAGCATATAGTTGGCCTACTATATGATGATCAAGAACTACAGTGGTATTAGCTAGAGCACGCGAGGTAGTGAGCTAGGATCTTCTTAAAAGTAAAACTGGTCGTTTTCCTGGTTTGTTTTTAGCCTCAAATCTTACTGTAAAAAGATCATTATTCAAATGCAGTTGGCAAAATTTTGAATGAAATTCATATCAATATAATGAAACAACAGAACTTATATAATATGATTAGTAATCAATGAAACTTCACCATAGAGAATGAAATATAAATATATATGATAATGCTTGCTGTGGGGGGCTGGAAGTTAAGAAATCAAACATATGATAAAGAAAAATCACTCACCTGGAGAGAGAGAGATAAAGAGAGATAATATGCTCATGTAAAAATACGTAACAGATCGCTGGCAAGCAACTATAACGAGTTCTAACAAGGCCGGCCCAAGCCTTGATGGGGACCGAAGCAGGATTGGATTTGGGGGCAACCTGATCACAACCACTGGTGCTTAACTATTATTTGTGCTTGAATACTTGATCATTTCATGTGTTAGAAAAGGGATCACTAACCATATACGGGTAACAAATTCACAATATAATCCAGTATTATTTACACTTTAAATTTCAGAGTAACATATTTTATGGTATATTGAACTTGTATTTGTAATAAAAAAAATCATCAGGGAAGATTCTACACTTACTACAAAACGAGTTAACCAGTTTGATTGCTTATACTTAAGAAAAATTGTAGCAGTTGCGTAAAAATGTAATTTCCCACTACCAAATAACATACTTCTATCTTCTTACAAAAAAATAGCGGTTGTAAAAATAATTGAATATACAACTTGCTTAAAAAAATACTTGAAAATGTGAACAAAATATGCGTGAATTAATCTTGACTTCACATGTTAATCAAATGGATTTGCAGTTGCACCATGGATTACGTTTTTGCTTTTAGAATGTTAATTAATTTGATATTTTCCAAGCAAACTTGGGAACAGTAGCGTCATTTCAGGCTTAGGACTTATGGTAATGCTGGGGTGGCGAGTGAGCCCTACCAGGTGGAGGTAAGGATGATACCGTAAGACCCTCAAATTTTTTTTACATTTTTGCACATTTTGAAGCCATAATAGAGCTGTCTTGAGTTAATAAAACAGCAAACAGGTGTAATTCTAGTACTCAGACAATATTAAGTGTGAGGCCAATTTGTGTTTTATGGTCCTAGTACTCAGGGGATGTTAAGTGCAAGGTCAAAAATATTTTTACGGTTCTTGTAATCGGGGGGATATCAAGTGTAAGATCAAATTATTTCTATGGTTCTAGTACTCGGGGGATATTAAGTATAAGGTCAATTTATATTTTATGGTTCTAAGTTATAGTAGTTGGGGGATTTTAAGTGCAAGGTCAAAATATTTTAATGGCTCTCGTACTTGGGGACATAAAGTGTAAGGTCAATTTATGTTTTATGGTTCTACTAGTACTCTGGGGATATTAAGTGTAAGGTCAAGTTATTCTAAAACCAAAAGTGAACAAGGCAAGTCACTGTTGCATCGACATTTAGAGGTAAAGGGCTTGGATTGAATATTGCAGTCAATTCCTCTAGGACTATTGAATATGAAACATTATGACCAAAACAATTTAGCAATGTGATACCTCTGCTTTCCCAGTAAGATACCAGAGGGTTATAGCCAGAAGTAAGTGTTTGAAGGTAACCCATTGTCCATTTGTGACAGTGTACATTATATCATGACAATGAGTCAAGAAGACGGCCTTTAGTTTCACCAGAAATTAAACATTCATTGAAGTACTGTAGCAATGTTGGAGGAAGAGTTATGTCTTTAATAATTTTGCCTGGAGGAGGTGACCAAGGCAGCTCCTCTGAGGAGCTGTAGGACGACATAATAGTTAGACGAAGAATAAGATCAGCTTCATCCAGCAGCCTGGAGTCAGAAGCAGCAGCTTCAAAAGCAACCTCCACAGCTTGACTTATATAGAGCAGTAGAGGAATAGACGAGTTCACTGCAATAAAGTGGCTTCCATAATTCATTTTTTTTTGCCAAAATGCTTTATCAATTTGATTTTTTAGCTTAACTGTTTGATACTCAAAGTTATAGAGCTCGTGATGATTACATACATATACAAAAGGTACTTCTCTTTTAGCATAGTTATCCATTCAACATTGCATCCATGAATGATTGAATCTTCAACATATTTACAAATATATCTAAATGCATTCTCATGACCCAAATGCATAGCCTTATCAGTATCTGACTTTGATGAAGGACCTTCTGGAGGGATAAAAGGACAGTAACAGGATAGGTGATATCTGGCCACCTTTGCAGCAAGGTCAACATCCCTCAGTTGCATGATTTTTGTGTTCTGAATTGCCTCTGCTCTTGATTTAAAAGCATCTTCACGGCTTTTGGACTGAACTATTTTTTAGGTAAATTTTTTAGCAGTTTTTTTTACTCTTTTGCCACAAAAATATGCATTCTTTCTGTAGTAACAAGTCATGATCACTAGATGAATAACTGTGCTTCCTCTCCGTTAGAATATTTCGGTGCCTGCTCAGAACACTTTTGGAGTCTACTTGTACTACTATGGCAGATATCATGTTGTCTTTCATAGTCTGTGCGCCTAAAAGATTGTCTGATTTTAGCAGTACTCTGTATCGCTGAAAGACTTTTTGAGGACAATGGAGTATATTTATCATCTCTCACAGCATCTTAGCGAACTATGCACTCATTATTTAGATGACATTTAGGACGCTGCTTTTTCAAATTAATTGATTTTTCATCCATTTTTTACTGTATTCTGAAAAGAAACGAATTTTAGTGGTCTGGCAGTTATTTATATTGTTGTTGGTATATATATTGTATTAATAAAAGACATAATTAAACCACTCAGCCAGCAAAAGACTTTTAACTACTCTATTTCCACAATAATTTGGTATTTCTGGCCATATTTGGTGGATAATGTAATTCCTGATTTTGTGGCAATGAGGCGTCTCTAGTTATCATTTCTTTTACATTAATGGTGTCAAAAGAAAGCTAATAAAATGTTAAATATATATCTTTAAAAAACATACCATTGTTTGGAATATAAAAGTGTTTATAATCAAAGATAATTTCTTGTACCAATAAAAATATCTGTTTTTGAAAACTTTTATGTAAATTTGCTGTATATATGCAAGATATTTAAACATACTTTATCTTGATGAAAAGTACTTTTCATAAGCTTCAACTTCGTATGTAATAAGGCCTCCAGAAACAGAGTTTGTAAGTAAAGCCAAAAAATATATATACTAATTGGCAACTTTGATAAAAATTAGCGGGTGCTTGCAAGCTCAAATTGCTTGGATAACAGGACTTTTCTGAAAGCGTAAGCATCACATTAACTAGGAAAAATAGTCCCAAGTATAAAGAAGAGGGGAGGGGGGTTTTCCTCTATTTGCTAGTACTTGGGTGATATTAAGGGTAACAAAAATTTAAGTTTTATGGTTCTATACTAGTACTCGAGAGATATTGATTGTAAAGTCAATTTATGTTTTATGGTTCTACTAGTCCTCAGGGGATATTAAAGGTAAGGTCAATTTATATTTTATGGTTTTAGTAGTACTTTGAGGATATTACACGTAGGGTCAATTTATGCTTTATGGTTCTACTAGTACTCGGGGTATTAAGTGTAAGATAAATCTATTTTTATGGTTCTGGTACTAAGGTGACATTAAATTTAAGGTCACTTTATTTTCCATAGTTCTAGTACTTAGGAGTATTATATGTAAGGTCAATTTGTTTTTTATGGTTCCATTACTTGGCGATACTCAGTGTAAGGCCATTTTATTTTTTATTAGAAAAAAAAAAATATAAATTGCTTGGTAACAAAGGAAAGATACTGAAACCCATGCAAAAATGTGAGATCTAGCTAGTCAACATCAGGCAACACTGTTTCTACCTCACCCTGTCTCATCCACTCCTGACAAGCTAGAAAGCCTCTCACCAGTCTCCATCCCCAAACACATACGCTTACACTCTCACAAACAAACACATCTTGGAGTGAATTTTATTGTTATTATTACTATTATTATTATTAATTCAAATGCTAGGAGGGCAAACCAAGTTTTGTGGTGGGGGTATTAATGTCTTGATGATTGCAACTATCCCGTCATCCCACCCAAATGACGCCCATTTTGGGGGTCGCCTTATGACGTGGGAGCCCCAAGCAATCACTTAGTTCGCTTATGCCTTGGGCCGTCTCTGAGTCCTAAGAAAGGGGAACGATGAGTAAAGACAGTAAATTTACAAAGAATGAAATATTCCATAACTAGCAAATAAAGATGGCAGAGTTCTTGAGTTGATTGAATGTTTGTCGACCTTAAGTTAAAACCATAGACATACACAGGAGATACTGGACAGACTATAGTAGCTAAACCAGTTTGTGAGTGCACTGCTTGGCAACATTACATTGTGCTGATAATTATGTAAACTATGAGGTTATTCATACAATCGAATGGGAAACCCTATACTCTTTAAAACGTGTTTTCTGTCCATCAAGATTGTCAATGTGTTATGCATCCTTTTCTAGATACAATATGTACTGTATGCAAAAATAAAAATATTTATATTTGTTGGTATGTTTTTTTTCTACAGTTAAGCCTTAACGTTTTTCAAATATTGTGATGTTACAACATTGTGAAAATGCTGCATTGGCAACCAATTTTCGCAGCAGTCTTTGCAGAATTTACCAAGGATAACGTGTATTATATTTTGAAATAACAATATCTATCTCTTTGCTGTAGTTTTTATGCACTTGAGCAATAAAGTTAACTAATTTGCCGAGGTTATATACCTTTTTTACCAACATAAACATACAGTTTTACTCTCTAAAGGCAGAATTAACTAATATCGTTCTTTATTCATTGGTCAAACTGGCAGGCAGTAAAATGTAACAACAGTATGCTAAAATATTTGCCCTCTCTAATGCTGTCATTCCTTATAAGCTTCATCCACAGGCATACTAATAATATTAATAATAGCCTAGGTTTAATAGCCTGACACCTAACTGCCAATATTCAATAGTCTGTACAATCATTTACTGGATTTCTAAATTTACTGTATCTGATAATATTAATAGGGATATGATTGCAGTTTGCAGGGTTGTATAAATCTTGCTGTGTCTAGTATTGATGTTTATGCTGGCTTGCCTCTTCTAGTTACTTCTTATCAGACTAAATCTACTTTGGCAGCCACATTGCTGCCTTTAAACATATTCTGGACTTCAAAGTTTGTTGCATGCCAGTGGCAGAAAATGCTTGCTGCAATATGTGTAAACCATAAAGGAGGCACTAATACTGAATATGGTAGCGAGACCTACTTGAAATCTCTAATCAAAACACGAGACATTTGCAAAAAGTCTTTTAGGCTCTGAATTAAACTCTGAGCTACAAAAATAGACTTTATTACTCAAAAGAAAAAAAAGACTTCTATTTGAAGCAGCTAGATTTAAGAAGTCAAATGAGCGAGAGAGAGAGAGAGAAAAAAAAGAGAACATCTTGTTCCTCAAGGCTCGAATATAGAAAATGGGCTGTTTGAAACATATCCGGGCAACTGAACAATTCCCACAAATGATAAGCACAGCGAGACACATTTTCCCCCCAAAACTCCGACATATTTATTCCACAATATTAAATAGTCATGCAGTAAATAATTTCGTCTCTTCATCACATTCAACACCATATGAATGATCAAAACTGATACATTTCAAAACAAAATTATTATAATTTCTCATAAATCTCTCATGAGAAGGAAAAAGTTTCTCTGCCACTTCACACGTCATCTCAAATAGTTCGAGGTACTGAAAAGGAATTTAGTAATTAAAGTTTTCAACAACTCTCACCTCTAATATCCATGTTCAAAGTTTCTTGTGGTTTTCACGTACCATTCATCTTTACGGCAAAGCTGGGCAGATAGCGCCTCAAAAATCATATGGAAAGGTTCACAGAAGGAGTAAAACATCACACACAAACGGACAAGCATTCTCGTAGGACCACTCCCTTTAAATGACGTCACAGTCCAGTAACTGGCTTATTATACAGGAATTAATGGCGTCACTTATTACTTATTTCTTATCTTCAGAGATTCCCAAAATGAAAAGTTTTCTGTGTGCTATATTTTCCTTAGCAGGAGAGTAATTTATTTTAAATAACACTTATGTTTTACTGGTTCTGCCCACAGAAACAGATGCATTCACGAACACATCGTTCAAGGAATTTTCCACGCATACACAGCTATATATCGAGATGACTGATCTCTGAGACAGTAAATTCTTAACAAAGAACATTCCCTCTTGTCTTTCACCGCATCGGTTTTCAATTATTTCACATAGGAAAAAAGAAATACAATTTAGACACAGAATAGGAGCTTGGCCCACCTACTCCTGCTGTCTCCTGCCCAGCCATAGTTCATGCAAAATAATTTATATAAAATTAGAAAGAACACTGGCTTCAGAAAAAAGCGATTAGAATATAACTAATAAAAATCTAAAATATGAGGGGCACTAGTCTATATGGCAACCAAGAAAAATTCTTTGCCAAAATATTTTCCTTCATAGCTGAATTCAACATACTTATTTACATTGTACAATCTAAGTTAGGCTTGCCTGTAAGAATAACTTAGATTTTCATAACTAGCCAAGAGGTGAGCTGTATTTCATAGTGTGTGGAGAGGGACACAGAAAAAAATCAGCATTCCTGAAGGGTACGCCAAGTTAGGCTACCATAGTTAAGCTAAGGTTAGGTTATGATAGGCTTCCCTTGATTATTTGACGATCAACCCTGGTAGACTAGCTAGATGGTAAAATTTACTTTTAAAGCTGTAATGTAGTATGAATTTGAAGTATCCTTTAGGGGAAAATGGTACGGGTAAAATTGAAAAATACTGCCTTTAAGTGTTCTGGCAGATCAAATTCAGATGAGTCCTCTCCATGTTAGGTTTGAGAACTTATTGATAACATGGTAAATAACAATACAACACATCATTAATACTTAAAACCGTAGCAGGCCTAGATCTAGGCTTCGTGATATTATTTACATTGTAGTACTAGTATAAGGAAAAATTGTCAGGCTTAACCATGGTTATATGTACTGACGGTAACCAGACATGCTAATTTATTAGGCTATATGAATTTAATGTCAAATAGGCTTTAATAAAAGGCTAATTATAACATTCATTATTCTGTTAGATAAAGAAAGCACGTGTCTGGTTAACTGTAAGTTGACTGTTATCCAACACATGTTTACTTGAGGCTATTTTAGCAGCGACACAAAGATTTTCATGGCCGCTGCCATTTCTGAGAATCGACACACAACTATGGTGCCCTACGTGCATGCGACATTCACTTGTCTGTATAATCTCTTTCCTCTATATCTGATTAAAACACCCAAGGGGGTTATCGACTAGGTTTTAAAGATGGCTATTGTTTGACCCTTGTAATAGAGCATTAACTAATAATTGCTACATCATTGAAAGAACAATTCTCCAAAAGGAAGGTATGGAAAGAATAATACGGAAAGAGAAACAAAGGAAAAATAAGACTAAAGGCAACTCGTACAGTTAGGGAAAATGACACAGAACAGTCCCAGAATGGAAACAATCATTATACAATATAGGTATGGTATATACTCCAAAATTCACCCAGGAGGTGAGCGCCAACATGCAACAGAGCTAGGAAGGGATGGGAGATATGCAAGTTTCAGTAATTACGTCTTGATATGGGGAAATAAAAATAATACGAAAAAGAAGCTAACCATCCTAAATCAAGCGAACAAGAGGGTAAAAATTATTTAATTTCTCAAGAGAGAATATATACACCTTAGTGATCAGCCGCAATGCAAAGTTTAAGGAACTGTGGTTGCACAATGAAAAGTTACTCGTATAACATCGAAGAGAATCCAGAATGAATGATACAGCCTTTAACCAACCAACAAAGGGCATGCGCGCAAATACATTGCAAATGTGAATGTAGCAACGATCAGTAGAAAATAAGCGATAATGACCTTCCACCCAACACCAACTAATTTACGTACTAAGTATACAGCCTATCTCTTGTTGCAACATAACTGCATATCGTAGTCAACGAGGAATAAACTCTTAAAAAACACACAGATAAGAAAATAAAGGGGGTTGAGGGACTGCTAATCCGTTTTTGGTATAATTTGATGTTTAATCCTTTTACTACAATGCATATTAGCACACAAGAGTTAAGTGCTTGCCTGCACATAGATTGACATGACAAACACATCCAAATTGTTCTAAAATCATCTCTGGGCCAATAACCCAATCAAAACACCTGAGAAAATATAAAATAGAAATGCTACGAACACAACAATCAACACTTTACTCCATTAATGACTCCAGTTACTTGATTTAAGTATTCAATTCTAGGTACAAAACGTCAAGAGCTAAAACTTTGCTTACTAATATTCTTACAAGTTCTGGCGATCCACTGTCTGCAAAAATTTAAAAAGCAAAAACAAAACCACAAGCTTCAAAAACTTGCAATCAAAATACAAATCTTAACGTATAGAATTCCAGACATGGGATGGCATAAAAAATCGTGCCTCTTAATTGCCAAGATCGCCAAGGGTAACAGCAGAGATCTAAAGACATGAGGTTCCCCACCAACTCAAGAATAACGCGACGGAGCATTTCTGTAAGAAAAGTAACTGCAGCCGCAACAAAATCAACCGGATCAAATTTCCGCTGGAACAAATACCAAACTGGAACAAGTTTCCTACCTACGAGCATAACAATTCAAAAGAAAAATTAGGGGAAGTCAGTCTTGCGTACTTTTCACCCACGAATAGGTAGAAGTAACGCGTTAAGTCTCCGGAAATATGAGAGAATAAATCAGTAATATTGTGTTTGCTATAGTCTTCACCCATGGTGAAGGGATAGCGTCCAAAAAATATTTTACCCATCGAGTAGGCCTAATCCATACAGAAAATAGAAATTCTCTTAAAAAAGAAAAAGAAAAAATGTTAAAACCCTGCAACTGAGGAGTCAAGCATCCAACCAACTCGAACGTCTTACCTCGTGGATATATGCTTGACGTATGCAAACTCACTCTAAAGGCGCTGTCACACTAGCGAAATTTAACCGTTGACTTTTGAATTTGACGCAGACTTTTCATGTTTGACGACGACTTTCTGGTGTCGTCGTCACGAATTTTGAAAACGGTACCGATCGAATTCAACCCATCGCTACGTCGACTTTATTGTTGTTTATATCTCAGAGAGCGCGCATTTCAAGTCATCAGATGCAGGATGAAGTTCTTGGTACAGTGGACAAGACTGCCAGAACAGTTTTTTGGTCGAAGATATGGGGGAGAGACGATGCTTATGGGACCATAAGCATGATAGTATGAAAAAGGGTCTTAAATGAAATAAACTACCAAGAGATCACCATGCGACTCAGGGAAAACTTTCCTGAACTTGCTGATCTTTATACAGATAAGCATGCTATATCGTGAATATCAGATTGTCATATAGCCTAGGTCTGCTCTCATTTTTTTTTTTTTTGCATAGTTTCTCTAGCTCAATTTGTAATACAGTCTGACTGTGGTTGTGTAAACAAGGTTACGAATAGCCTATCTAGGGTAGGCCTAGCTTATTTCTTTAAATAAAACTTTTCAACGTCTTTTTAACCAGGATCGAAGCCAAAGACTTTTTTCTTTTTAATTCTATGCAGCATCATTAAACACATGCAAGCACGACCCACTGCTTGCTTTGTGTTTAAAACGCATAGTGTTTTATCATTCCGGGAAGACACAGCTCAGATGGTTTGTTTACGTTTTGACGACGACAACCACGGTATGAAGAAGAACGTGTGTGACAACCAGAGTACGGAATGACGTCGACTTCTTTGGAAAGTCGACGACCAAACTCAGAAAAAGTCGACGGAAATTTCGCTAGTGTGACAGCGCCTTAACGATGAAACAACGAAAATTACTTTCTTATTCATCGGGTGTCGCTGACCTTTCGCCTTGAGGCGGTTATCGAACCAAACTTGGCAACTCACTCCTTGGAGTATTCTTCCGTGTCTTTGATTACTTCAATCTCAATTTTGAGTTCAGATTTCTTCTCATATTTATCATTTTATTCTTTCCTCCCTTTGTGGATCCTAACTTCCAAACAGCATCTCTTCAACTGTGAGTCAAGAAATCGACATCGTCTTCCCCTTGAATCAATAACTTTAATAATTTATGGGAACTTATATTATGCCTTAGGAAAATAAAGTAATGATGCCTTCAGAAAAAAATACCACTGTTAATCGATTTTCCCTGGACATAATATCAATTGCAACAACCTGATACTTATGAAAGTATAATAATTTGGTCTTGAAAGTAAAATTTTTATCAATTAATTATTGCATGTGCACAAAGAAATTTTCTGTTAGTTTCATTTAGTAATTTTTGAAGTTGAAGAAATAAGAATAGCAGCTAATAAATTACTGAAAGATGAAAAAAACAAATAATTCAACGGTCGAACTCTCCCAACTCTGACGCTGCTTTCCATTTTTCCTTCCCAAGAAGATTTAATAAAATGTTCTAAAACGCTCCTGAGATCATTAGAATGACTAATTAGAATCATGAGTTAAGTTGTAAAAGGGACGACTGGTGTCATTTAATTGTCAGTTTCGAGCAGGTTCTTTGCTGAGAGAGAGAGAGAGAGAGAGAGAGAGAGAGAGAGAGAGAGAGAGAGAGAGAGAGATGAATTGGATGACTTGTACACATGCTCCTTCGCGGGAAATATGCAAGAAAACAAAAACACTCACGAAAGATTGGTAATTCTCTCAAAACTTCTGGCAGCGTCTAAGAAATGCGTTCTGTTTGAGATTCCGATAGTTCTCAGGAAACTTGTATTTCATTAATTCATTCATTCAAACCACTATGCCCCATGGTCAGATTTCGGTTAACAAGAATTTAAATGTCATCAATATTAATTTCCCAAGTTTGAATCTGGAAAAATGGTTAACGATGTTTTTATTAAAACCATTGAAGTTAACTTCAACTTATGATTTTGATGAAGGATGATTTTATTTTAAGGATTTTCATGATTCTTGTTATGTACAGAACAGCAGTTTTTTAACAGGTCTATGCTAATGGTTAGAGAAGTAAGTACACTTGATTTATCAACAAGGGCATATAAGATCTAATTTATTGAAAGTAAAGTGATTTCTAATATCTGCAATTAAAAGAATAGTTTAAACAATAATACATGAATGGGCTGAGTGATTGTTTCAAGGGGTAAATGCTTAAACGTTTTCTTTTTAGTTTGCTCATTTCAGATACACATCACCGAACTTGTGACATTAGTTTAGATAAAACAGTCATTAATCAATAAAACAGACAATGAAATAAGAGGCTAGCAGCTCAGTGTTAAGGAATGGAAAAGAATAGTAAAGCTGTAGATTTGACCAACTTTTATTGAAAATTTACCTTGGGAACAAGACCCAACACTCGTTGTCACAAAACTGAAATGTCGATTATCCTCTGATGCCTTTGTTTTTTCCATTTCCCTTTATCTTTCTACCAAGCTAGTGACCTTGTTTGTATATACTTTAAAAAAGGAAAGGTATTGAAAATCATTTATAGCTCCACCTCATTCAATGCATTGATAATTAACTTGATTCCACTTTCCTTTTCTAAATTAGTGTCCCTCTCAGGCTTATCCTGACTGCTTTCTCCATGTTGAATACTTAAGGTAAAATGTTTTGTAATGAACAAGTATAAGCAGACATCTTACATTCAGACATCCAAATTTCCTCGAAACTTGGATTGTAGCTCTAAATTTTAGACCCCACAGCCCGGACATCATATACATACGATCACATATTACAGCTTTGGGGCAATGTCCGGATATCATACATATAAGATTAAAATTTGGCGCCATACATTTTGAATGAATTTTGCGGGAAAAATGTTCCTAGTTCCATATATCACTATTGGCAACTCTTCAGATCACTGTATAAGAGTCGTGTGAACTGAGGGCAAAAGAGGGGGTTTCAGTCTTGCATGAGCTGGTACGTGCCGAATGTCGTCGCAAATTCCCATCCAAGGATGCATTGTAAATGTTTTACAATAAATATGCTAAGAATTTGTTCTCAGTTTTAGTTTTTGTCTTTTATGATATTGTTTGAGCTGTAATTTAAATTTGACAAAATAAAATAAGAAAAAAATATTAGAAAGACCACTTATTACTTTCTAAAGTTTGCATATTTTTTAGACTGTCATAGGGAAAAGAGGCCGCAAGGGGTAGGAAATATTCACCTACAACTTAGAATTTTTTTATACCATGTGAATATACATGTCTTCCTCTTTCCATTGATGTGTTCTTTTTTTCTTTTTTTAGTTTTTCTTTTAAATTGGCCATTCTTAAATTTAGCCTGGTCATGGGTGTATGCATCAGCATATATTAGCCCGGACTGTGAGGAAGCATCAAATAAAAGGAATAAAAACATACGTTGTATTTCTAGAATTTCCTGAATTTAATGGAAAGATTCATAGCGTTAAAATGCACAATATTAAATAAAATGGACACAGTAGCTCGGAGGGAACCATTTAAGAAACACAATAAATATGCTGTACCGGACACGTGCTTGCCGACCAGTGAAGATGAAGTTCCTCATCCAATGAGTCACCTGGCGAGAAGAAAGCGTGATTGAAAAAATAGCTTCTCTGATACGACTTTTATACATATTTCTCTGTATCCATTATTGCCAGATTTCATTTATGACCACCACTACTGTATGCATCGCTATGGAAGCTCTCTGATCAGGTACTTATAATGTTTAACCGAATCTTCTGTATCTAATTGTATATATGTTTGTGTCTGTGAAGAAACACAGACGGAAAACTTTATTCACAAATGATGTCTTTCATATGGGATGTAGATTATTATAAAAATCACCCAAATATATGTTTTATTTTCCAAAGTATATTAACCATTGCAATAAATAATTTCACATCAATGACTGGAAGCGGTGCCTGGGTGTATGAAATATGTTTTCGTCTTAAAGAGTAATCGTTACAGCTGCATGCGAATTAATAAAACAACGCCTCTCACTGAAGAAATTGCTAACATACCAACTGACGCAATACTACCCTGACAGGAAGGAAAATCATTAGGTGAGAAATTATATATATCTGACGGTTCTTATGACACAACTTGTAAAGAAAAAGATATGTTATTTTCGGATAAAAGTATCTAGGTAATTTTCTAGACAAATAATAGCATTGAGTAAGTTTTCACTAAGACCCTGAATTTTGATTGAAGCCTTCTATGACTTGGAAAAAGGGAGGTTTGTCTACAGAAGGCAGGGTAAAACTTTTGCTCTGCAGCAGCTCATATATATATATATATATATATATATATATATATATATATATATATATGTATACATATATACTCATCTATATATATATATTATATATATATATATATATATATTATATAAATTTTATTCGAGCTACAAATGTCCTTTAATATCTAATTCGCTCTACCTCGGAATTAATATATTTTCATATATGTAAACCGAAGGGGAATTTTTTAGTTGATAAAAATTTCGTCCTCTCGTGGGTCCGAACCACCGCCCAGGGAACAGAAAAGAAATCAGGACGTCAGTTGGCCTGCTTCTCATGATGAGACTGTTTTCCTCACTAACCACTTTAAGAACAATTACTTTGACAGCATAAAAAGGAAGTTTTTAGACATGATTCTATGAATAGTAAAAAAAATTACATTAACCACTATGCTGCTGCAAGAGCCTTGGACGGTTTTAGAAAAAATATCTTAAATTTTATCTTTGAATAATCAACAATTTATTACGATTTTTATATGCAACGAAGGACACATGTCAGGCAAATTCCATAAAGGGGGACATTAGTATGTCACCCGAAGGTAGTGATTTTTGAGGGGATAGAGATTCGAAATGGGGGTCTGGTCACTCTATCTGTACTATATATTTGTAACACCTTGCAAATTGCCTCTGTCAGTTTTATCATCAGCTTTTTCTAAATCCACCAATAGTATATATAACTTTTTCCTTAATGTCCAGCCTTCGTATGACAAACATGTGGTCCCAAAAATTTCATCCTTGTCTAAACCCACATTGTTCCTCCCTCATCCATCTCTCTGTCATCTATTTTACTCTTTAGCAAAATATTTTACAATTCGCCTTGCATGGTATACTTAGCAATATTTTATGCCTCAATAGCTCTTACATTTACAATCTTTTATAAAAATAAACAGTTATTCCTCTCACCTCTTATTCCAGAATTTTTCCTTCCCTAAGCTTACCTTATAAACCACGGTCAACTACTGTGCTGCAATATCACTGGCATGCACATACATATCATTTGCAATCTCATCAATTTCCGGTGTCTTTCCATTACTCAACCTTCAATTTCAGTTCTTCAATCCTCAATAGTCATTCCCGCTAGCAATCTCAATGTTACACCAAACTTTTGCATTTTTGTGTCAATCTTCAAATCTTCTAAATTATCACTCCATCAACCTATGAGTATTCTAAGTATACCTTCTTATTCTGTCACTTTTATGCTGATGACACTAACCATTTTCTTGTGCAACAACTCACAATTTTCTCTTTGGTCATCCTACTACACCTTACCTCAAGTTTAAGTTTTCTGAAAAGAAAACTATTGTGCCGGCATTTTCTGTTCGTCTGAAACTTTTTTTCTCTCCACCCTCAGATCTTAAAAACTAATGAGGCTAGAAGGCTGCAAACTGGTATGTTAATCATCCACACTCCAATCATCAAAGGTACCTAATGGTAACCCTCTAGCCTCAGTAGGTTTTATTTTATTTAAGGGTAAAGTTAGCCATGATCGTGCATCTGGCAACTATATAGACCAGGCCACCATCGGGCCGTGGTTAAAGTTTCATGGGTCGTGGCCCATACAGCATTATACAGAGACCACTGAAAGATAGAGCTATTTTTCAAATCTCTTGACTCTTGCCTTTATTCTCTTTTCCTACAATACCATACTTGCAAATGTTCTTGGCTGTCAATATGAAATTCTACCAGTTT
>NC_087201.1:41898439-41928838 GCF_015104395.2 Macrobrachium nipponense
GCAGTTTAAGATATGTGATTCTTAAATTACTAATGGAGCTGGATTTTACACTATTATATTCATCGTGGCTTGAACGAAATATCATTAATTCCTACTCAGCCACGTATGGTTCCAAAAGTGTCTATCCCCTCTCTTCAAGTATTTCCTTCAGAGAAAAGCAGCAATTTATGATCACACTTGCTTCTTTTATTTCGATTTTCTGTCTGTTTATTTTATTTTTAGTTTTATATTATTTTTTTGTATGTTTATTCCATTCTCAAATTTTCTTGCATGTTTTTTATTTATTCATTTATTTATTTATTTTTCATTGTGCTTGTGTCAGTCTCATTAAATTTCATATTTTCTATTCCTTTCTTTTTTAAACTAGTGAATTTTTTTTTATCTTGTTGCAAATACATACCATGATTTTCTTATTCACTATTTTGGAATGTGCATACATTTTTTATATCCATTTTCTTAATTCGGAGGTAAACCTCTGGCTTTGCATGTCCGGTTCTAAAAAAAAAAAAAAAAAAAAAAAAAGTCACTTTCTGTTTCTTCTTCATCTTTTTTATTCTTAGCATCCCATTTCCCAAATTTTGCGTACCATCTTTATTCCCGATTGCTTGTTTATATCGTTTAGTTCCTCATGATAATGACATAGTGGATATACAAATAGTATGCCCTTACAATTAAATAAGATTGGTTTCATTTCTTAGTTTTCTGTAAAAGAAAACTATCGAGATGGCTGTTTTTATGTCCGTCCACACTTTCTCTGTCCCCCTCGGATCTTAAAATCTACTGAAGATAGGGAGCTGCAAATTGGTATGTTGATCATCCACCCTCCAATCATCAAACATACCAAACAGCAACCCTCTAGCCTCAGTATTTTAAAAAAATTGTATTTAAGGTTAAAGTTGGCCATAATCATGCATTTGGCACCGTTACCACCGGGTCGTGGCCGAAAGTTTCATGGGCCGCTGCTGAGAGTTTCATACAGCAGCATACTATGTACAGAAAACTTGATTGCGTCGAAGGAACTTCGGCACATATTTTACTTGTCTCCTTTTTACCCTGAAGTAACTTGAAGCGGTTCAGTGTTAACGCTTCACCCGCACGAAAGTTACTCATTGGTCTCGTTCTTGTAACTGGAAGGCGCCTGAGAACCCGAGTTCATTCTCTTCCCTTTGTAAGTGAACGACCTCATATTCTATAGCTTATTTTCTTTGCTCGGATACTCCAGTCGCTTGTTGTTGGTTTCGCAAAGAAAACATGATCCATGCATCAAGCGCACACCTATTGGGTTTGGTGGAAGTCTTTGACGGTCTCTCTTTGAAATTGTGATGCCCGTAATAGCGTTGCCACATAAATTCCTCAAAAAGGAGTAATTTTCACTCCATTTGCTTTCGAGGGCACATCTACGACGCCTCGTTCACAGGGAATCTCTAGAAAATGTTTTCATCTTTCTTTTTCAAGGATATACAGGAATAAGGAGAGGCGTCACTTTGGATTTATACTTTTCTTTTAGCATCTTCTCAAAGGAAAAGGAAGTGTTCATCATAGAATAAAAACTAAGCTACATTCAGCACTTTTCATATAAAAAAATAGTGATCCTACCCTTTCACAAGTACGTAAGATTTTCGGTTAGGCTGAGTTTTTCCTTATCACTTACCATCTATCGTTCATCATTGTTACCTGGTTCGATTTGAAACCTGGTTCGATATAAAATCGGTACACCGTAGAGGAATATCTCTAAATGCACCTCCAATAAGTGATTTATTTGCTTTCCCTTATTTGGATTAACACATACTTTTCAATGATGATACCACTTTTGCTGTATTTAGTAACAGAAAATATGGAATGCGTTCTTGTTTGTAGTCCTATGCTGATTTTATCTCACACCAGCCTTACCCAGTGCCAAAAAAGTGCAGATCGATAGTCTAAGTCAAAGCCCGACGATGTTTATAACATTTTATTGGTCAGCAGCCAATGAATTGCTGTATGCAGGAAAAGACAGAAGCGTATTTCAAAGACCGTTAGCGTCTTACATTTAATGGATGTTTGCGTCATATACTCTATGGGGATTTTCGGACTCCTGTGAAACTAGGCTACGTAGGTTAACGAGCCTCCCATTAATAATAATACGGATAATATACGTTAGCACATGTATGATTGTTCCCTTGAGGAACCCGATTTAAGATTTAATATAGATATGTATCTCAATTGCCTAGTGTTAAAGGATAACTGTTCAACATAACGTCTTAGTTTTATAGTTATGAGTACATAGTAATGCAGAATGCTTAATTAAAGGCTTTTATGAAAGAGTACTACTATTTTGAATTTTTTACAACAAATCAACATTAAATGACAATGCAATTAACTACGAAAATAAATGTCAGAGCAATTGTTAACAATGCATTATCACTAGTCCAAATGAATGTATGATAACACGGCTCCATCCCGAGGACAATTAACTAATAGGAGAAAACAGGAAGAGGTACGATAGTTGCAACATGAAAACTGTCAAACATCAAGTGAGTAATTTCGTGTGACTTCACACGATTGAAGAGCAAAGGATGCGTCCTTCATACGAGTACATACTGTCTACGTAAAATTAGAATTTAGGATCAGTAGATAAGCATACTTTAATCGTAGTTTGGCGTAATATATACTATGAAATCTGCGCGAACGCGCATGATTTTAGCGTCAAGACAAAGGTTACTTAGTTTTGAATACAGGAAAATGATCAAAGTACACAAAATACAGTAGGAGTTACTTAAAATTGACACACTATTTGCAAATACTAATTAAATGACACATACACTGCTGTTAAAATAATCAGTCAGACAAATCTTCGACAATCTCGCTTAGAGATGGAAGATGGACAAATTGGCGTTGCTTAAAAAATTTGGACAATACATATTGTTTATTAAAAACAAGAAATTTGACATAAGTGCAGACTACCACACTGGGTTAAGAGCGATAGGAGTTCAATTTCAGCTGAACCTTTATATCCGAAATCAAGTTACATTTTTTTTGTCTGGTCGTTCGTATTCATTCAACAGTATATCTGACTGGTGCTTAGTTTTGATGTCATTATGACTCGAGTATGTCATATGTGATAACTTAAAAGGACACATTCATCATTAAAGCTGTTTTTCCATATTTCATATATAATCCCGTGTTTTCCACATAAATAAGTGCTTTGGTAGGAATTCACGGTCTACCCGAATTACAATTGAATAAGAAGAAATTAATCCAATAAACAGCAGATATCACGAGCAGCGTTTCCATGACAAATTGATAATGAAGACAATGTTCCGGTGACAGATCAGCTGACACCGGCTATAGTCATGGAAAGTTTGGCCTATTCGACAACGCGTCAAAATTACCTGTGTCTCTCTCTGTTCTGATCAACTCCGTTTTTCAACACAGGATTTTATGTTTCAATCTATTATTTATAGGTTCCTCATTCCATATATTATGCTATTTGTTTACATGATTGTTTTTATATGTCATTTATAATCACTAATAAGGATGTTTGCTCTTTCATGTGGACTGCTTATTTAGCTGCTTGACCAGCCTCTTCGTTTCCTTTAATCCCTTTTCTCCAAATATTATTCAACTTATGGAGTGAAAACTTAATTTGTTGCGATGCCGCTGTGGAATGTTCTGGCGCACTTTTCAGCGAATTTCGTTCATCAATAGATATCTTTTCGTTTTAAAATCAAATAGACACCAAACCTTACTATCAGAATAAGGTTAATATGCCTACAAACAATATAATATAAAATTACGAATTAAAAAAAAACTTAATGAAACATTTTGAAACCCGAAATTGTCGTTCGGTAAAATTGGAGAATTGAATTCCGGAGAAAGTTGATGCTCGATATCTCAATAAGTGGGAGCATTTACTTCAACTATTTCAAAAAAATATTTATGTTAAAGACTCAAATAATTAGATTAATGTCTATCTAGAAATATTTGTTCTAATCTATAAAAAAAGTACTAATATTTCCTCCATATCTGAGTGATACTATTCATGACGCCACTCATCGCGTGGGAGGGAAAATAAACCATATAACATAAATGAGTAGTGTGTGTTGACGAGATGGGTCTTCACTGGTGGCGTCCCAGAAGGACGCTGAAAGCTTTCATTAAATCAAGCGAAGAAAGGGTTATGTGAGGAAAAAGGTGAATAATATAAAAAAACTAATATGTAGAATTTAAAAGGGTAGGACTAACATTCCAAGTAAAAAGGCGTCACTAAAGATGAATTTAAGCTGGTTCCGCTTATTCGGGGAGTAAGCCTACAAACTACTTTGTGGTTGTAGTTACTGTTGTTGTTTGTGTGTGTGTGTGGGGGGGGGGGGGGGTGTTTCCTATAGGAAAGCTATATGGAAGAGTCTAAAGAGTACTGGAAAAGATGTCTCACTTTGAGGAGTTAAGATGCGGGAATTTTAGAAAAGGATATTCATGATTAATTTATTAGAATTAGAGACTAAAAAATTTATTTTAAATTTTGTGCAAAAACATGCTCTATGACTGACTGTAGATTTTAGCTTGTTTTAATTTATTTGGTGTGCTGAATTTAGGCTGTTTCTGTTCAATTACTTTGCGTTTCAACTTATAACTGAGAATATTTGAACGCGTTTAATTTGTGTCCTTTTTATTTGATCCTTGTTGTTAGGATAAGTGGTACTAAGAATGAGTATTAATTACATAGACCACTTCACGTTAAGTTGGGAATATAATGTTTGCAGCTTATGCGTAAGGGGAAAATCTTGCACGCGTCCCGAGTAAGCTGGAGGTCGCATCACGCCTTTTTTAATTGTAAGTTTGTCAAAACAATGATATTGCTTCATTTCATAATGTTCCGTGAATAGAATGAAGCTGTATTGTCGTAACGCCTATCGTAAGCCTTGGGCATTTATATTATTATAGATCTATTATACAGATTAGACCTTTGTACTTCTCATTATAGCCCCATAACAAAAATGGCACGATTTCATTATAGGTAAATATAACATACATATTCGTATATCATCTAATTTCACTAATCACGAAGCCCTTTAATTCATCCTATAATTCGTGCATCTTACAAGTTGCATTTTCGACAGCCCAGATAACATTGGGTAAGCATTTTTCCTCTTTAATCCTCTGTTGAATATAAATGAAATAAAATAAAAAATCTAAAGTAGTCTTTACTTACAGAGCAAATTTATTTTCGATAGAATACAATTTTCGGTAGATTATTCAGTACTAGGCTATGCTTAAGCGTACAGAGCGAATTTCATTTTCGGTAGCTTATATTAGATTAGGCTTTCACACAAGAATACCAAAGTTCATAACCACCTCGTATAATTAATAACCAGCGCTACTAAAAAAAAAATGACATAAGCACCTTCGAGTATGGACATAGTCAACCGAATAGAGAAACAGCTGTTTTGCGATTTTTAGGAATTTACTGTGTCTTTTTAGAACAGTCGGATCAACATGAGATTCTGGCAGAGCCTTAGTCACAACCTGCCATAATTTTTGTTAGCGTAGCGCAGTACCAAAAGTAAACAGTTAAGTCAGTCTGTCCTTGAAAATGAGGAGAAATTCCAATTTCAATGATAGCAATTCGTACGACATTCCTCGGGACACGGCAATGGCGTTACTATAGGCTCCAATGCCCCACCCCCCCCCCCCCCCCCCCCTCCCCCGCCATCCCTCTCTCTCTCTCTCTCTCTCTCTCTCTCTCTCTCACGGAAAATACGGCCACTTGAGCCTTGATTTATGCTTCAAAAGTTTATATGTATGTTGTATTGTACGTATTTTCTTTTGAGAGTAGCAGATAGATAACCTGTAAGTATAGTAAGGCAATTGGTGATATGAACAGGAATTTTGTGCAGCATAGTAGGTTGATGGTTTTCCGGTGTTTTCGTTTTCTTCGTTTGGCGACATGAGACGATGGCAGCAGTCATAGGTTATACTCGGGCCCCAGGTGTATTCGACCTGAGCAATTATGGCGAGTATGCTACGTAATTGACCACGGGGCTTTGGGAATGCAGTTGCATTGAGACTTTTCACTTTATATATAACAAAGGAAGAACCGCCAATTGTCTACGGATCAGTTTGAATGGGTGACTGAAAGGTACGGTGGCGCAGCAAGTCCTTCAGTCACTGACATCAAATTAAGAATGGAAAGCAGCCGATAAAGATGAATGGCCAGATTAAAATAATTAGCTTTGACAGCACCTGAAGTGCGAGGTCACTGAGGGTACCACTGTCCTCCCCTAACCTTTCAATTTATGTACAAGGGTCTGGAATCTGGGTGGAAATTTGTGGAAATCAAGAAGAGAGAGAAATAAAAAGATAATTGAGATGGGTGGTTGGGACGTATAGTGACGTTTTCGTGACGTCAAAATCACTCGCTTGGATTAGTATCATCGTTGGTGGAATTTCTTCTTATTTTCAAGAAAAAAAACCCGTCATAACTGTTAACTTTTAGTAATGGACTATACTAAAGAAAATTTCGGCAAGGTGTGTATAAGGCTCTGTCAAAATCTCATACTGATCCAACCATTGTTAAAAAACGAAATAAATAAATTAAGAAAAAAAACATGACTTGAGGTGAGTTAAATGCAGTTTTACCTTGGTATATCAGTTTTATATTTGTTTGTGTATAACAAAGAAAATAATTCCAGTATTATTCTGCTTCTTTAAACCCCCAAAAATTATTCTCCTAATTATTTTGATAGCAGGATTCAGTCAGCTGATTTTAAGAATGTAAACATTAGTCTAGCATATGACGTATGGTCAGTTTTTTTTTTTATATATTAAATGGATTCAATAGTCAAAATATCGGTTTCATTACCATTAAATACAGTTGTAACAGCCTATTTGACTTATGCTTGGCCATTAGTTCACACATACTACACATTCTGTATCTTATGAATGGTAATACAGTACGGTAACAACAATGAGAAAATTACTGTATAAAAATGCATTAATGATAGCGTGGCGTTTACGGCAGAGACAGAAAAGAAGGGGTTCACTTTTTAATAAAGTTTATTTATACAATATATTTTGTTACAAAAAAATGGGAAAAAAGCAGATAATTGCCTTATCCATAATGTTTTCAGTTTAAAGTGTTATGGTTGTTGTCTATAAGTATACTGAGTGCTTATAGTTATGCAGTGTTGACAAGGTAAGCGTATAGAGTTATACCTGTAGAGTATTTTATTTTTCCTTATCTAAATTTCACCCTTATCTGCGAGGGACTTGGCTCTATTGATCTGGAAAATCGGGAGATTGCTATATGTAAATGTTGTTATTGTTATGCATTTCCGGTTGGGAAGTTTAAAATATGGCCTAGTTTTAGCACTTGCTAATTGGACCGCAAAGCATAAACCGCCCCCCCCCCCAAAAAAAAAAAATGTTTAATCTCGACTGCAACGGTCATCGGTGTGGAATGCATAGCAAACTTGTCTTAGGATACTAAGCCACGTACACGGAGAATCACTCATGGAATGCCAGAGAGATGTCTGATGATCATAAATGACCTCAATAACCCTGTCAAACAGACATAAATAACAAATGCACGATTCGGGGAGATTATTAATTCACTGACATATGTATCACTGTCAAAGGGAGAATTAATTCATTACCTCAAAGGCCACTTGACATAATTTCACTGCACTAGTAGATAACAGGAAAGGGATAATGGAAGATCATATTTCAAGACTCCTCCCTTGTTCCAGATGTACCTTGAGCAATTTGTCTATGCTCTTAGCGAAGCATGAGTGGGCTCTTCCTTCCGTTGGTAGAGATAGCAAGCTAGCTCAGTGGTTGCGAAATCCGTTCGTCAATGGAACGAGATCTGGGGCCACCTTTGGGAAGCTCTCTATGTTCGGAACATATCTTCCTCGCTGGTGTCTCGCTCAGTACTGATCAGTGACTTCCTTGTCTCCAAGGTTCCACACAGCAACTCTTCTTTGGCCCAACGTAGTTACGTCCTCCGGCTATTTTCTCCCTTATAGACTCCTAGAACAAAAAAGGATCTAATGGTAGAGAAGAATACAGCAATTGGGAAGAGGTGCAGCCCAGTTATTCTCTTTGGGAAGAACTTAACACAAGGGGCGGGTAACTTGGGCTCGACTTCTCAGCCGTTAAAAGTATAGCATATTGCAATATAAAATTTTTTTTTTTGTTTTGAACAGAAAATTTTCTGTTTCTTTCAAAGCGAAAGGGCCGATATATATAGCAATGTATATATATATTTATATATATATATATATATATATATATAATATTTATATATAAATATATATATTATATGTATATGTATATATATATACATATATATATATATATATATATATATATATATATATATATATATATATATATATATAGTAGATATATATATATATATATATATATATATATATATATATATATATATATATATATATATATATATATAAAATTTATTTATATTTATATATATATATATATATATATGTATATGTATATATACATATATATATATATATATATATATATATATATATATATATATATATATATATATATATATAATAAATAACAGCGGGCAATGCAGAGAGTTTGAAAATGTAGAGTGACTAAGTGATTAGAAGTTGACTGATCTACGAACCTACCAAATAGTTGTGTTCGTGGTTAATATAGGTGCGCCTAGGCGGAAGAATAGGGATGCAAAATAATGTTTACGTGTATTCCTTTAAAATTTGCGAGCAAGGCTTGTGATGAAGCGTTTTAAAGTGAAAATGTTTTTGAAGCAATGGCACCTTTGGACACCTCGTTAAAATAGTTCAACGTAAACTTTACTCAGAGTATTTCCTTCTCGTTTGTTGAGGAAAGCTTTTAGAGCAGCAACGTATCAGATAAACAAGGAAAAAACATTTCCATCCGTCGTGGTCAATTTTTCAGTCATTTTTTTTATTCTGTTTCTACGAGAGTTTAGACTTCAGTACGGATTGTTTATGAAAAGATATCTCAGAAGGAACTTGCTAATTACATCAATTTCAGCGAGTAATATGTTTCTACTTTTTAGTTCACTGTATCCTTCAGTGCTCAGTGAACTTCTGTCAAAATTAGTACTGAATATTACGAGAATATAATATAGTATATATATATATATATATATATATATATATATATATATATATATATATATATATCATATATCATATATATATATATATACATATATACATATACTATATATATATATATATGAGATCCCATGCCAGGACTGTGACCAATCTTACATCGGATTTACAGGTAAATCACTTCCCCAGAGATTAATACAATAATACAACACAAACGGTCAGTTAGGTATGGACAACAGAACTCGGCTATTTTCAACCATATAAATGAACATAACCATAGAATAAACTGGAATTTGTCACATGTAATTTATAGCAGCAACTGCCGGTACAAGAGTCAATTGATGGAATCGGCCTTAATAAAAGAGAAGCAGGTAATGAACATCTCAAAAGGCGCGTGGATTTCAGATGTCGTCGACGAAGTTTTCATTCAAACCAACGCTAAGAAGATTTAAAGGAAGATTATCAGCGGGGGTGGACCTAAATTGGCTTACTTGTGGACGGATCTCTTGGTATAAATACCACCTTTTCTGTAAACTTTTCTCATTCATATACCTGAAGAGAGAGACAGCAGTCTCTGAAATATAGTACTTTTCTCTCTACATTTTGGTGTTTTTATGGGCTCCTTTTATTAGATGGAATTCTGTTGTTACAGAACATTTTTACCTGTCATATATATATAATATATATATATATATATATATATATATATATATATATATATATATATATACATACATATATATATATATATATATATATATATATATATTATATATATATATATATATATATTATATATATGTGTGTGTGTGTGTGTGTGTGTGTGTGTGTGTGTGTGTATATATATATATATATGTGTATATATGTATATATATATCTATGTATATATATGTATATATATATATATTATATATATATATATATATATATATATATTGTGACGTTTATAGATCGTTCGTCTACCCCGCAATTAACTAATTAATTCGATTTGGAAAACGGCAGCCATTTCTTTAGAATATCAGCTGATTTTTAGTAACCGCGGGAAACCCAAAACCCGCCAGCTAGAGATAGGAAGTTCCCCAGTTGGGGGAAAAGAGTCTTTTATCAGCTGTAGGGACGTATCTCAAAAGGGAAGGGTGTAGGCAGATTGGTACTTCTTAGACCTATACCTTAAGCTCTCTTTCCTGTGACCCCTCTGCTGGCTGTATGCTTGTTTTCCAGGATTTGCCTTGATCGTGGGGGTTAAGCTGACCTCCAACCCCCAAGCAACCCAACTGAATTCTGTCTCAGTCGGCTGCGAGACGTGATCTCGGACAGAGGTCAAATTACCTGCCTTCCTTTAGGCCTACCCAGGGCGTGAGTGGCGCGCCGATGACCCAGGCCTCAGACAAAGGGGCCCCCATACTTTCCTACAAAGAGCCACATTTTCTTCAAAGGTCCACACTGAACACGACATCCAGGTACGTCTTGTGGAACAGCATATTGCCAGTCTCTCCCAACCTATTATCATTGTGATCCTCATTCTCCCAATCAATTTCCAGCAAACAAAAGGAATTCATCCCTTTGTTCCCTCTCACTGCCTCATGGCCGCATGCTTCCCCTTGTGTGATCGTCCCAGACCAATGGAGTCATTGCATACTTCAGTGAAACCTTAAAAGTTCCTTCTCCCCAGTATTAGAGAATTAATTAATCAAAGCAAGAAGTCATTTTTTCTTTTATATCGTTTAATCTGGGATTCTTTTCCAGATTCCATGAGTCACGTGCCGTCTCTCTGCCGCAAGTGTGCATTAACCCAAGTGAATGAAAATCAGCTTGAATTGAATGAGACTATAAGCCCCAACGTGGGGGCCAATATCATTTAACTTTTCTCCAGGACCAGCACGGGCCTTTTTGTAAATAAATAGTTTTAAAGTAAACGAGCTGAGTTTTCTGGCGACCTTCCCTCTAAAAGAAAGAAATCAATAATAATCAGTTTACGGTAAGTTCAAGCAATTCCCTCTTGAAATCCCTCAATATTTCCGTTTACGTATCTAGCTCTTCTCAAGGCCCTATATTACGTAACAATATATATATATATATATCTACTTTAGTTGTTCAGTTCGATTATCAGAACTTAGTTTTTAGAGGTAAACTTTATTGATACGGAATTCTAAGAAACTTAAATTACTATCATTGGTAATGCTTTGTAGGCTACATTACCGTCCATTGTTAGCTGACGTTTCTTGCCATTCGTCATTTCCTTTGACACGTATTAGTAATTGGTAACGAATTTTGGCAATAGGCATCGTATTTTATTCCTTTATTTTATTATGTCTTTTTTTTCAAGGGTGAGCTTTCGCGAAGTCTTTACAAATGAAAAGTTTCTTGATATTTCTTTTAGAAATTTAGGCCTGCCGCAGTCTATCCTCTTTCATGACTACTTCACGTTAGCTATCCCATATCACGAGGCAAATTAAATTTAATGCCAAAAAGCATTAATCCCTTTTAGATTTTAGTAGCAGATTACTTTTACCTTAATAATCACGAAATCAGTCAGTAAAATCTGTGAAGTAAAAATCCTTTGCTTGCAGCGATGTTTCCGAAACAAAACCCACACCGTTCTTTCACAACGCAGTCTGATAATAGTTTAAAAAGCAAAATAACAGACTCACATCCTTACGAAAAGTACGCATTTGGTATCTTTTTCGTTAAGTACAAATCACCACAAAAAAAATTAAAAAGACACGTACAATTTAAGTTTATGGGAGAATTCATGAGCCGACCGTCTCCTTGCTTCTTTGACGACGTCCGATGGAAGGAGGAGAGTTGGGGGAGGGAGGAGGGGGGGGGGGGGGGGAGAGAACTGCCAATCTATTCATGGCTAAAGGGTGCGAATTTAATGGTCTCTGACACCGAGCTTCTTTTTTTACCTCAACCCATCGTCAAGAGTCTTCACTACCAGCGCGTCTTGATTTTTCTCTTCTCTTCCCACTCTATCACTTTTCTATCGGAGCTTTTTTTATGTTTTTCTGTCTTAACAAAAAGGGGAATCCTTTATAATTTCTTGTATATTATTCAGCTTTCCTTTTCTTTACCGCTCCATTTTTTTTGTTTGATTTTGGTTGTTTGTGGCTTTCACATGTATTGTGGATTTTTTTTCTGTTATTACACATACCTAAATGTAAACTATAAATCTCATTATAAACTTGTGGTTTCATAATGAACAGTAATTTAGATTTTTCATTAAAGAGGTTAACGTCACCGAAACAAATATATTGCCATGTAAGAGAATAGCATTATAAGCAGGTATACTGTAACCTTTACTAAATTTTCTGTTTTTAAAAGATCATACACGTAACATGTTTAATTAATTTATTGAAGGATAACTAATAATTTCTGAAATGGGTTCTACGTTTGCGTTTTGTTCTTTATAATCTGCAGGTGCGAGGAAAGATGGTTTCTTTCAGTATGAATAATTTGAATTTTCTTGTAAACTGATTAATTATATCGTTACTCATACATTTAGCTGTTCCACTTTGGGGTTCTGTTAACTTTAACTGCTTGCTTTTCTTTTTTATCTTCATTATTTTCTTTTACCAATGGAAGAATATATTACTAAACTGCTGAAAAGCCTTTTGTCGTAATCTTCTATCATTTTCTGTTAGGTTCGTTGTTATCAGCAACTTAACGTTAAAAATAGGCAGCCCAAGGAAAAGTTGCGCTGACTGGAACCAGATCATCGCCTATACTCCTGTTTTTTTCATCTGTCCATCTGCCTGTGGTGTTTCCGTATGGTAACACTGCTTCCTGGTCTTTAGATAGTTACATTCAGCTTACATTCAACAATAATAATAATATCCTATTTCGAATATTAACGGTGTACTTCGCATATAGTAAATTATTAAAACACTTTTCAGTTGCAAATGTACACCCAGATATCCTTTTATTTACCTAAAACTTACACATACCGTAACTATTTAAAGCCCGGGACGCAGTGTTACCATACAAAAACACCACAGCGGATGGACAGATGGAAAAAAAAAACACAGAGTATAGGTGGCAATGGAATAAGCATCCGTTGCAAAAAGAGAGGGAGAATGAGATACAATCAAACCTAAAAGTTGACAGCCCCTCTTATTCATTTGCTGATCAACTGAAATAGTTTTAAAAGTATCTTTTCGAAGCTTTCTAAAGCATTTCATTTCTTTACAAAAAGAAATAAATTCCAGATCAATAGATTTTGAAAATATTCCAGTCTCACAACAACAAATGTACCAATCTTAAGCACTTAATGGTACGGAGTTTGGTTAACTGATACCTTACAGTAAAATACCGTTAATTCCAAAGCCCAGGCATTAAAATACTTATGAAGGTGTACCGCAAGGGGTCTCAATCAAAGGCTAAAAATGCATAGGCTGGAACTGAAGATAAAGGCTTCCTACTGTTCCAAATAAAATCCTCACTACCCGTTTGTCCTAAAAAATAGATAAATAAATAAATAAAATAATTTAAAACAAAAGTGAACGCTGAGTGACTTTAAATAAAGGCAGTTAATTTTGACGACAATATACTTTCCCCATAAACTTTTTAAACAAATAAAAACGAAATAAACTCCATAATCATTATCCCGCTGTTTTAGGCTAATCAGATACAAGTCTACGTGTGCATGTTTACGCTAGCGTCACTAACAAGACAGTTTATTTACTGCTGAAGAACTATGGCCTTTTCATCCTTTTATGTTGTTTTACATGGAAGATTTCACTCTAAAACATCGTCAAGTGGGCTGATAAAGTCTAGATCAAAGATGTTCTGATTTAATAGACTATTTTTCTTTCTTTCTTTGTGTGTGTGTCTGTGATTGTTGAAATAACGTAGCATTGTAAGGCGAGACCTTTTTCGATTTACGTGAATGATTTTCCTTTCCAAGGGATAAGGTTACAGTCTTCTCTCCCTTTGTTTCCCTTTCCCATGATGAAGAAAAGAGATATAAGAGAGGAAGACTTACACAGAGTTGCGCGAAGGAATGTGTAGGGTAATATGCTTTCATTAAAACAAAATGAAGACGTACTGCTTTCTTAACGGGGAGTATTCTTTTCTTTTTTACAGGTTTATCCTGTTACTACATTAGATACGTAATGAACTAGTAGCAATTTTCTTTTATTTTGTGGAATTTAGTTTGTCTTCAAGTGAATTAAATGTCAATTCTATTAGTGACAGAATTTCACTACTGTTATGTTTTACTTAAACATATAAAACCCCTTTCCTTGTTATAACAATGAAAAATGTGCATAGACTGTGTGATTTATTGCTCTAGAGAAAGTCAAATGTACATAAGATGTATTGCTCTAGAAAAAGTCAAATGCACAGATATAATATCACGCGAAAATTTTTAAAACTGAAAGATATCTATACAGAATAGTATTATCGGTTTCTGGAAGGTAGTTTTAGGGTTTATGGTTTCACGCTGATTCATGCATATGAAAGACTCAGGCAATGAAAGTTTCAATTTCTATTCATCAGTGTAAAGTATTATTAATTTTCAAGATATTTCACATCTAATAAAAGTTGCAATTTGGGTATTGTCCAAGAATGATATATATGAAACTTTGGCTGTTCGTGTTTAATTTTAATAAAAGCGAAAAAAAAATATATCTTATTTGAAAATTATGTAAAATCCGTATGCTTCTAAGTACCGGTTTCTTTTTATGCACTCTGAATGAATAAGATAATATTAGAAATTTGAGATATATGGTCCAGTGTTGGGATCAGGGAAGCTATTCATGGCCATTTCTATTAAAATATTGAAATTATGAAAACTCAACAGACACGTAATGCTAGTGGATAAACATAACGTATTAGATTCACATTTATTCGTACATTTAAAAATTTACATTAGTTATAAATAAAAGATTTAAATCTCGTTAATATCCAAGTTGTCATTCAAAAAGGCCATAAGGGACCCAACTGCAACTTTTTCCAAAAATCTAGGCAATGAGTTTTCAGCTCAAGACCACAATATCACGTGAAAAGGATTTTGAACTCAGGAATAAGTTTTTAGTACGATGCAAGGTTGGAAAGGGGAATATGAGGACTTGCTGTGCTGCTAAGTGAGATGTTGAATAAATGAGCGCAGCATCTTGTGAACACTCAGTACTTGGACGATG
Source organism: Macrobrachium nipponense (assembly GCF_015104395.2). Lineage (NCBI taxonomy): Eukaryota > Metazoa > Arthropoda > Malacostraca > Decapoda > Palaemonidae > Macrobrachium > Macrobrachium nipponense. The sequence goes on from NC_087201.1 coordinate 41,913,702, forward strand.
CTTAGCTTTTTATCAGTCATCATCAACTGACCATTATACTGATACACTGCACTGCTCCAATATCTTTCAGTATCATGCATATAATTTGAAATATACTGAAGCAGCAATAAGTTTTTTTTTTAAAATAATTAGCAACTGTATATGATATACAGATCTTCAATGAGCTCTGAACGATGGTCACTGCAGTTTTTGAAGGAGTAAGCTTGTCCATTTGATAATATTCAAGTTTCCAAAGTGCTGTGGACACTATGAACTTATCACCCAAGAAGGGGGAATGACAAAATTTAATGACTTTGCTTGGACTATACTGCTTTCTTCTTTATGAGAATGCAATAAATTAGATCTTGGTTTGTAACAGCTTCGTCACAGCTTTTTAAGTAAACATATGGTATATGGTACAGAACCTACACTTACTGGTAGAAATCTGAGGAAATGAAGAATGAACTTAGGGTTAATCGGGGGTGACTCCCACAATTAACCCAACGCCCCCCCCCCCCCCCCCCCACCCCCCCCCCCCCCCCCCCCCCCCCCCCCCCCCCCCCCCCCCCCCCCCCCCCCCCCCACACCCCCCCAACCCCCCCCCCCCCTCTCTCTCTCTCTCTCTCTCTATCTCTCTCTCTCTTTCTCCTCTCTCTCTCATCTGATTTATCGGGACAAATAAGACGTGGAAATCTCTTAGAGTAATTATTCATTTATCTATTTATAAGAAAAAAGGAGCCAAATTTCAGTCCAGAGTCTTTCCAGCGCTGTTCCTACAGTGCAGAACAGTTGGGAGATGTTTGTGGCAGCCCAAGGGGACTATTTTGAAGGAGATTAGTGTAAGATAATTTTTTTCTAAATAGGAGTATTCTTTTATGAATAGTGGTCGGATATTTTTCAACAAACCTCGTATCTATATTATAAAAGTGAATGTTTGTATGTTTCAGAAATCTGAAGTGCACGACCGAGTTTAGACAATATGTGGCACGTGGCCATCATTTGACACAACTTGGATAACAGGGTAGGTTTCAAACCCGTACCACAGCCACCTCCCCCTACCCCCCCCACCCCCCATAAGCTGGAAAAAATTTACAACACAATCCAGTGATATTTGGATGAAGGGACAGTCACCACAATAATATCTGGGGAAAAGACGCAATACAGTAATATCTGGATACAACTAGATAAAAGTGACAGTCACCAGAGTTTTACCTGGATAAAAAGGGACAGACAGTACAGTAATAACTGGATAAAAAGGACAGTCACCAAAGGGACAGTCGTCAAAGTAATACCTCGCAATTTACCCATACATTTTTGAAAGTGAACGTTCCCCAAAAAAACAGCTGTCAGTCGGACATCCACACAGTGACCTTCCCTTCTCCATTCTACCTCCCCTACACCTTCCCCTCCGCCTTCCCTCTTTCTTCCACCTGCTTACCCCCCTAGTTTGGTCAGCTAGTATATATATATATATATATATATATATATATATAATATATATATATATATATATTATGTATATATATATATATATATATATGTATAATGTTAATTTATGTATATATAATATATTATTATATATATAATAGTATATATATATGTATATATATATAGATATAATATATATCTATATATAGATATATATATATATGTATATTATATAATATACATATATATATTACTATATGAAAATTAAAAGACCCGCCATAAAAACACTATTTGAACGTTGCAACTATATACTCTGTTCACTTCCCCCCATTCCTGTGCCCTGTTCACTGGTAAAATATAGACTGATTGTTTGTTACAATAGGATCAATCAAAACATAAGTAGCTGTGGCAGTAAGACTCCGTTGGTATGCATACCATCAGAGACTTACTGCCACACCTACTTATAAAACCAGTATAACACTATTGTAACAAAGCATCTGTCATATTTTACCTGTGAAACAGAGGAACAGAAGGAAGTGCTTGGAGTATATGGTTGCAACGTTCAAAATAGTGTTTTATGGGCCTTGGCCTATTTCATATATATTGCTATATTACAGGGAAAGATACACACACACACACACAAATATATATATATAATATATATATATATATAGTATATATATTATATATATATATATATATATATATATATATATATATATATATATATATATATATATATGTATGTATATATATATATATATATATATATATATATATATATATATATATATAGTATGTATAGCGTAACGCTTCTCTATTCCCTCTGCAATATCTGTTGCACTTGTGGTAGCTATCAATACTTCAGTAACAAACGATGTTACTACCATAGCCAGTTAGAAAAGAAAAATTGCTGTTCATCACAGATGAAGCATTAAACAAAAGGTGGCGAGCAGGAAGTCGAGCAATTTTTATGTAAGTCAGTTCACTATAACGAATCCAGGCAATAAAGTCACAGGTGAAAAAGTCCCAGAAGTTCATAAATTTTTTTTATGGGAAAAAGTAAAGTTTTTTTAAAATAAAAATCACTATAACAAATAAAGTAAACTTATAACACACACACACACACACACCACCACACACACACACACACACAACAACACACACCCACACACACATATATATATATAATATAATTATTATCTTATATATATATATATATATAAGATGAATATAGATATACATATATAATGTATGTGTATATGTATATGTGTATATATAACTTACATATATCCCTATATATGTTATATATTATTAATGATATAATATAGATTAGTATAATTATTAATACACCACACCAAACACCCACCACAACCCAACACACACAACCCATATATATATAGTATTATGTAGTATAATAAGTATATATATATCTATATACATACTATATTATATATAGTATATATAAATATTTATATATATATTCATATTCTTTCTGCAAGTGTTCTGATATGAATACAAAGAGTGAATAAAATCATAGGATTACATCCTAGATAAATAATATTCATGGAGTAAGTACATAATATTACAATGATATAGATGAAAATTACTGTAAATCTAAGATGAATCCTTTCTTGGTTCCAAAACAAATGACAATGAAATACAAAAGATTTGTTTTTGTAGATGAAACCTTATAAATACGTATGGAATACAGCCACATGTACTGAAAGTATCGGTAAAGTATATTGTCATGTGAATGCTTATTATTTTTTTGTTATGAAGAGTGATTATAAGCTTATAAGATTTTAAATTGTACTTAATTGCTCTTATCCATAATGTCAAAAAAAGAAAGACAGGTGTATATGAATGTTCTATGTAACTGATGTAAAAAAAGAAACTATGTATTTTACAAACTCACTGTAAAACTGTAGGGTCCGGTTTACGGGGTATCAGAGGCCTTTTATGACAGTATGTAGTACGAAGATAAATTTGTTACCACTGTAAAAATATGTCGAGCACCACACATCAGAAACAAAGATTAGCTTTTGCGTTAAAATAGCTAATGGTCGTATATTTTGTTAGGGGTTTTATTTAATGTACAGATATATGGATCATTATGTTTATAAAGTGGCAAAACACAAGAAAATGGTAATATCGAATAATTTTTATCTCAGTTGTCCCCTAAACGCGTTGATGTAGCTACCATTATCCTGTGCTGTCTACTCTACGTTCGGACCGATGTTGAAATTTTTTTTATTAGAAGTGTAAAGACATGGAAAAAATCTCTGCTGGTGTGTAAATACATGTAGTAAGTATCTAGCAGTCATCCATTTAGTGATGTCACTCTTTCACCCTAATAAGTTAACTAGGAAGGCAATTTTTGGGAAGTTGAGTCCCTTTCCCTCGTCCCTGGAAATTGTGGCAAAAAAATACCATGAGAAATTGTATAGTACTTTCCATACATTTAGATTCAAAAACCGCCAAGGTGCTATACCTATTAAAATATAATAAGGGCTTCACATCTACAAATGAAAAAAAATAATCTGAAACTTATTGTTGAATCTTGAAGACTGCATGCAGATTATCTTAGCCACTTTTCATTCTAATCAAGGACGAAATTTCAATTGCTTCACCTTTTAAAGACAACAAGATATGATACTGATTCACCTTCATCAAGAAAACCAGAAATTTAACTAGTCAAAAATAAGATTACCAAAACTTTTTAAATTGTTCAATTCTTACATATATATATATATATATATATATATATATATATATATATATATATATATATATATATATATATATATATATATATATAAATACAGAACACCAAGAGATGGAGTGAGAGAAAACAGGTCTGGTTCTCTTCATATAAGTATTTAAGACATCCGGTTGGGATATTCTGGTGATCTTGACCTCTTGTATCACAGTGATATAACAACAGTTGAGTAACTGATTCTGAACTAAGGTGCGACAACTGGTGGTGATTTGATAATACTGTTGCGGTCTACCAGTGCACATGAAAAGACTAAATAAAAATGCATTGAAAAGTACCAAATGTTGTATTTGTAGAAAACCCCACTCAATGTTTTAGTATTAAGTCTCAGGGTTGTCCATTGTCTTGACATGGTTACAACATTTCCAGAACAACAATCAGGCCCACTTCTACATCTTACAAATAAATACTTAAGAGAGAATGTAGAGACTTCAGCTAGAGGAATGAGTTTGGGAATTGGCAAATGATTTCAAAGAGCATGTCTAGTTGTGAAAAAAAAAACACACACAAAACGATAGACAGGCAAATACAGAAGTGACAGACAGCATGACAATAACAGTAAAAGGGAGGCAGGAAAAAGGAGAAAGAAAAATTAAGATATGACAATGATAATAAAAGGGAGACCGAAATAGGGAGAAAAAAAATAGAAGATATGATAGAACATTCGGATAGTTTGCTATAAAATTTGGTGTTTTCATCCAGTCATGGAATCATTTTACCAACCCTATGATCTTGATAACTTGGCTAAATATCACTTAATCTTGGGACTAGACATCTATTTTGCAAAACCCAGCTAATTTGAAAATCCACGTCTTTCATTAATTCATTCCGTAGCGGTCGTTGTTACTTGTGCCTAGTAGTAACTCCCTCAAGTTTCCTGTACTCTTTGGGCAACTGACTCCTTTTCTGGGCTTTATTAAAAGCATCAATTTTCTTGCTAATGCTTGAAGAGTACTGCTTGATAATGGGGACACTAAATAGATAGATGTACAATATCACTTTTAGAATGTACAAACTTCCCTGTAACCTCTAAACTCATTGCAAGGTGATAAAGGGTATATTTTGATTTTTTTTTTTACTTTATTTTTCATTTAGCATATCGATAAATCTACCAAGTATTTCATTCTTTAATCTTCATATGCAGCTTCTCCGGGTAATTCTATACTTTCATATGGAAAAAAAAAAGAATTAACATATTGTATTCTTTCGCACTGTATATAGTCATTTCCTTCTCTGTTTTTTCCTTAAATCTAATGAATCTGACCTACTCACTGTACTTGGTAATTGCCTTTTGCAGGGCTGTCATATAAGAAGGTAAACTGACTTCAATTGTTTGTAACAATTTTTCTATTTTTCTCCTTTGTAATTTCGCTGCATAAACAGATACCAGTATAATAAAACAAGTAATAATAATTTATATATTTTACCATATATTACAATTACATAGAATGAATTTTAACTAAGGATTTTGGTGTAGGTAATTATACCGCGTTGGCATAGTTACCAAAAATTCATTAATGTACTTTGACTAGAATCCTTCATGTGTAAAATAGCGGACCGAAAGTGAAAAGTAAATAGCGTTATGTAAACGCGACTCATTACATAAATAAATATTCAAAAGCACCAACAAAATTTGCACATTTTTTGGTTAAATGGCACGCGGTCCGCCGTACACTTAGTAACCTTACGTATATTAAGCCCTAAGATTCGCCAAATTAATCATGGAATCATGATACCGCGAAATACTATGTACAGATTATCACGCCAGCATCAGAAAGAAATACATCATTGAAACAATTTGATGTCCTGCCATGAAAAACAAAGGGAATGAATACATTCATGGTAAAAAGATAAAAATGTTTGGACATCAGTGACGACTTTGTCGTAAAAGTAGCTTAGCGCCCAAAATAAACTGGTCCTGTAGTTAGAATGTTTTCAGCTGAATGCGGAGATTTTGAGATTCAATAACCCATAAATCAGTATAATGAAAAATGCAAAATTCATTCTACTTACGCGTCAATTATTGCTCTTTAATTAAATATAAAAATTCTTTCTATTGAGCTCTACACATGAACAGCAAGGTTATTTTTTCTTTTGACTTTTCCATAATTTAAACAACTAACTCAGTTGCACTGATTATATATATATATATATATATATATATATATATATATAATATATATATATATATGTATATATATTATATATATACCCTGTAACGTATGAATGCTGCATTGTGAATGATATCACCGAAAGGGGATTGTTTCTCAGTGATAAATGGAATGGTACTGAAGATTCTCGATCACTTAAATCCAGGAACTATTATATATAATAAATAATATATAAATAAATTATATATATATATATATATATATATATTATTGATGTATATATAAATATATGCATATAATATAGATCAAGCTTAATTATAATATAATATGTATATATATATATTATATATAATAGATAATAATTAAATATATATATCTTATCTATCTATCTATCATATACTATTATATATTATAGATAATATAAATATATCTATATAAAGATAAGATATAATTATTTAGAATATATATAATATATAAATATATCTTATAATAAGTATTAATATATAGATATGATATATATATATATATATATATATCTATATAGTATATAATATAAAATTATATATATTATATTATATATTATATTATATATTATAATATATATATATATATATTATGTAATCCTATTATAATCTCTATAGTAAATAATAATATAATGTATAAATTATAATATTATATATATATATATATATATATATATTATATATATATACTATATATATATATAGATATCTATTTATATATATATGTGTTATATATATATATATATATATATATATAAATATAATATATATATATAAAATATATATAATATATATATATAAATATATATATATATAATATATATATATATATATATATATTATAATAATATACTATTATATTATATACACACACACACACACACACACATATATATATATATACATATATATATATATATATATATATATATATCTATATATATATATATATATATATATACTATATATATATATATATATATATATATATATATATATATATATATATATAATATATACACATATATATATATATATATATATATATATATATATATATATATATATTATATATATATAAATATATAATATAAGTACTGGTTTAAGCGATCGAGAATCTTCAGTACCATTCATTTATCACTGAGAAAAATTCCCCTTCGGTGATATCATCCCAACGCAGCATCCATACGTTAACAGAGAATAAGAAAACGAAGTACTGAACATTATGTAAATATATAAACAAATATTAAAGTATGAATAAACCATTAATAGTGTGCATTAATAAACAGCAATCGGGACTTAATATTGAGTTTTAGAGATTCATAGCATTACCGGGAAGAGTTGGCTACAGTTTGACCGTGAATGGAATGAAAGACCTTGGCACAGGACACGGTATAATAAGTATAAAAAGTTTATGACGTATGGATAATAAAAAAAACAAAGTTACACCATAGGGAAAAGGGAAAACGTCACCCCAGTAATCTTTTTTACAGACCCCTCCTCGAAAGAACACTATTCCAGAATATGAAACAAATGTTCTTACATTCTAGAGGCACTAATATTAAACATTTTTGCTCGTACAGGAATCCCTACGATCAATGCTTAGCTCATGGTAGCTTAAGAACGTGTGCTTTCAAGTGGGTTGAAAACAAACATTTGAGTTAAAGGCAAAGCAGCGTATTGCCATATGCTCAGAATCACCAAATGCTGTCACTCATGAAGTGGGACCAAAGCGAGACTGGGTACTCGATAAAATTCGTGTTTTCAAGAGGTTATGTCACTAAAATATCGGACAAAAAGTTCTCTAAATTGATAACGAAGATAAATGCATTTTTCATCAAAAAAGGGAAAATCATGCCTGTTGTATTCTGTAATAATTCTCTCTCTCTCTCTCTCTCTCTCTCTCTCTCTCTCTCTCTCTCTCTCTCTCTTCCCTTGGATTTTCATAATATCTAATCTAAGAGTTTATGTCACCACTAATCGTAAGAAAAAATATTCCTCTTTTTCATAACTCAATGAACACCAACTGTTCTGTTTCAAAGGCCCTCAATATCAATAACTACGTTAGACTCCCTTAGCTGTTCTTGAAGGAATGATCTTTTTCATTTAATACTATAACTACCAGATTTCTCCTTATCAACTTTAATCACTTTAATTATGCCGTATGGTGGCGATTGAGAACGTATTATTTTCCTACTATTGTTTTAGTTCTTACATATTATTTATCAGATCATACAGTTTGCTTCTATGGAAACATGTTACAATATGTTGTTGGACGTTTCTTTTATTGCTCATTATGGTAGTCGCTTTATTGCTGACTTAACACCTGGAATCTATTTTTAAATGACGAGATCGAGTGCCCTATAATCGGAGAAAATGCAGCTTATGATGTACTTGTAAATATTCAAAATTATTTTCTAGTGATTGGTTCAAGAGTAAAGATTTACTTTAGAATGCAGGTCTACTTGTAGATATCACGTAGTTTTATGCTTTTTTCATTGCAGTGATCAATTAACATGTTTGAAATGGTTTGTTATGCGAAATATCATGTTTTAGAATGCTAAAAATAAGAGCCTTTTCCTGTGGAAATTTTGTTTTATCGTTAGAAATGCGATTAAGCCCCTAAGCTTTAAGTCATCGCACAGCTTATTGATTTTAAGTGTAATTCCAAACAATTTACCAAGGTGTCCTCTCTATAAGAGTCTTATTTCATCCTCCCATTATCATCATTACTATCATTGTTAGGTTGAATGGAATCGCCGACTCAACTGCGTCATGTTTGCTTTTTATCAGTGTGATAATGTGGTTTTCCCTCCTTCCGTATGTCACATTACGACGGTATACCAATTTTAACTTTTGCTCCTCTATTTCGATGGAGTTTTCAGCTGAATGTTATTTTTAAAAATCTTTATCCCACAAATAAGTATGTTAAAATGTTTTTGTTATCATATCTGAACTGCCATATGGCATGCCTCAGACGTGGGTGAAGGGTTTTGGGCAGCTATCAAATCCTAGTTTCTAATTGCTCTGCATTCTGTTGCTGAAACACTAAGAAGGAATGATATGATAACATTCGCTCATCCTACTTCAAACTACACTGCCAGCTCACAAATATATAAAAAAAGTAAGGTGTAGTATCTTAGATCATCATTAGAATAAACATACATCCCTAACGTTCGTTCAGATAATTATTAACGAGACTATTGGCGATACCACTCATTATGACTGAACTAAAAGGTCTCCTGCTCTATTATTATCAGTATTATGTTAATCTTAACAGAAATCAAGCGCATTTTTGTAAAGCATCCTTTGTGAAAGTACATCTCATCTCCTTTAAAAAGACTCCAAAGGTTCTTGAGAGTTCAACGTTGTGAAAACTTTCGTCAATACAACCTTCGCTTAAAACATGGCCCAACCTCTGGTGCTTCGAGGGCAGCGAGTGGTTTCAGATTGCCCTTCCCTTCCAATACACTCCTTAGAGAGGAGGATCAATTCTTAGGGAACAAACAATTGAGTTAAAGGGCACAATAGAGGATTTTGCCTCGGAGAGATTGGAATTCTCATCGTCTATGGTCAGCAGAAAGCTTTACGGTAGGGAATAGATAGTCTTTGTGTTTTTCGCTTTTGTTTCATCTTATCTATTTTCCTCCTTCTCTGAAAACTCGTAACTGAATGTAAGTAGAGTTCTAGTGTATCGGTTAACCAAAGCCTTCATCATCTGACTATAGCCAGTGAAGAGTAGAGCGGAGAATGGGATAATCTTTCTAGCTATATTCGTGACTACTTACTGCCGCTGATACTAGCCATGTTTGATTGCTTGTTGACTGGCTTTTCTCTATGTGCTTTATTCCTCGATTCATATTGCGATGCAAATTCGGCGAAGTTTACTTTATGTGAAAAGTGTCGCTTGTGGGCTTTCCATACATCCCTCTTTTAACAGACTGGTAGCTTTTGTTATGTAGGGAAATTTCAGATCACCAAATTGGATAGGTGTACAGACAGATGGACATACATCTTTACAGACTATGTAGAATTAACTCGTAGCGTATTAAATGATGTATAGGTTGACTCTTAAAATTTTTGTTTTCATCCTAAGATGTGGGTGATATAGAAATTGTTGACAAAAGCACGTTGTTAAGCTGGTGTCCTCGGTATATCTTCAAAGCCAAAAGACATAAGGAAGACTCCCAAGTCATCTGTTTTATTTGTAGGAAACAAGTGGAGAGGAGCGGGATGAGAGGAGCTCGTGCGCCTTATAGGACATACATCCTCTCGTATTAAACCAGAAAGAAAAATAACCCCTTGGGATCTTTTCCCTTTTGAAACTCGCAAAGGGCAATGGAAGGAATAGAGGAAAAATAGAGGAAAATAATTTTCTTTAGAGATTTCTTGTAAAGAAAGAGTAGCCACTGATTTGACAGAATGTTATATTGGAAGATGTGATTATACATCACTTGTTCTATTAGTATTTCATTACTTCTTGCTACGTCACAATAATTACTTGTTATGGATACCAGTAATGAAACACGCTTATTATGCTTTAAAATGTTATGTGATTTTAAGTTGATCGATGCAACAACGCAATGTTGCTTCTATTAATGAAAAATATTGGTACAGTTCTGGCCATCCATAAATCTTCCGGCCAACAATGCAGGTAACACATATATAATTTTAGGATTAATACTAGACCTCAGACAATAAAAATATTTTCCTTTCGTTTCATGACTAAAAATACAACGCGTTCAGTCGCTTCCTTTTCCATTCTGGCATTTATTTCGATTTTCCTTCCAATGCTCCTTCGATTTTGAAACTGGGTTGAATACCACTGGACTCTTCTAAATAAATAAGTGATAAAAGAGGTTACATTGCCAACCAATAATAAATCAAAACAAACCAGTGCAAATCAACTAGTCTAAAATTTCACTGTTCGTTCAGAGCAGATGAGAATGCTCTGATTTACACTGTCATTTTCCTCATGAAGACTCTTTGGTAATACAAAAAATACCTAACATTCTTATTTTCTTCACACCTTCATCTAGTCTCGGACAAAGTGGATAAATACAGTGGAGAAGTAATCGACATATCTTCTTAAAAAGAAGGAAGAATTCAGGAATAGATGATATATGTCAGATATTTACTGATCGCTATAGGTAACAAGATTCGTTGATCCAAAGACACCATAAACTATCATTGACATACGATATTTAAACTTTAAGTGTACATTAACGGTCAAGTAAATGACTAAGGATTCTTTTAATGAGCTCTACAAGCTTCATAGAGGAGTACGATAAGATCCAGGGAACAGGAAGCTTCTAAAGTATTTTGGACAAATATTTGATACGCACACGCACGCACGCACACACATATACACACTTACTAGTGGAGGGTTGTGAAACCCCTTGAGAGAAAATGGCTCATAATGATAAGTTAACTCCTCAAGGCCAATGACATCCTCGTCGTCAAGTTAGTCTCCTATTAAGGCCTGTTACTGCTGTGGTATTAAGCGGTAAAACAAGGACAGTGCTGTCGTAGGAATTGCCAATATTTGCAGTATACAGATACAGTGTACATCCTATCAGTAAAAGATGCACATCACTTGTTTCTGAGATATATCCCATCAGGCAAATCTGGTAGCTTTGGTGTTTTGAGATGAAGATTTATCTCCCATAGTATCTGTTCACTTTGTAGGTATGTTAGTTACAGTATGAACCTTCCTACCTGCTTCTGCATCATTAGATGGCAAAGTCATCTACAAATAGTGATCCTTGGACCGCATTTCATTGGTGATCTATTAAACCCTTGATTGCTGTTGCAGATAAGGTAACACTCACCACACTATCTTGTGGAACATCCTATTCTTGCAGTAAGATTATGAAAATGCTGACCAAAAGTGAACTTTTAGGCAGAGATCTTTTGTTAGAAAACCCTTTATGAAATGTCAAATATTGCCTCCAATGCTCCAAGAAACCAACAGTATCAGAATATCATCTCTCGTAGTAGTATCTTAAACTTCTTCCATAGTATTATTCAGGATCTCCCTAGATAACATTAATAGCAGTTATAAATTACTTCTATTCTTTCTGAATCTAAAATACCTATTAGATAAAAGATTTTCTGTTTCCAAATACTTGACTAATCTTTTATGCACCATTCTTTCAAAACAACTTACACACAGCTTGTAAGAGCTATAGGTCTAACTCTGACTTAGGTCTGGGTTCTTGATAGGCGTAAGACTAGGGATTACAACTGACATCTTCCAAGACTTCGGATAGGTATGGAATTTCTAAAGATCATCTAGACCCCAGTGGATGCTGATAACGAGCTAGCTAAAGCATTCAGCATCTCGTCCATGGTGAAAGGTTATATTGAAATATCTGCGTTATTGGACGGAAATACAACTAACGTAGAATTTCCGATTTGCTTTGTTGCAATAGATACTTTTGCATAGTGCTTCCCAAACATCTTTGTCACTTCTTTAGCCAGTGGACCGGGAGTAAACTTTGCCTTACAATTTCTGATCTTATTCCATATCTGGCAAGATAATTTTGCTGAAACCTCCCCCAAGACATAACATTACGCGATGAGTGTCAGCCTTTTTTTTATTGTTCTTGTCTAGTTTGTACAAACCTTTGGGCATACCTACGCATTTTGTTGGCATCAAAAGGAAATCTTATATATCAACATAAGTATGTTCTAGTGACTTTCCAAGCAACTGCACATTTCTGATTCCGCCAAAGAACAGCTAGAAGATGCCATGGTAAAGCTGCAGATCTAGGCGTACATTTCTTTGAATTATCTAGTACCACTTCAGTGAAGTGCTGATAAGCTAGAGCTGGAGAAAGGAAATCTTTAGAATTCTATTCATAGTGAGGTAGTCGTTATATGAATTCCAATTTGCTTCATCTATTCACTTTGGGAGGCATGGGGTTATTATATAATGAATATAATGCAAGTGCATGGGCCAAAGGTCATTGCCATATACGTAGGTGCTTGCTGACCACTTTTATTCTAGTGCAAAAGACAAGGGTCATAATGTTAAGTTTATGGCAGAATAGGAATTATGGTATATACCTTGTCAGTGACCCATTGTTCAATAAAAATATATCATTACTGTCAAGCAGCTGCTCAAAAATATTACCAAATCTATCACATACATTACCCACACAAAGAGTTATACTTTGCAGGTGTCGAAGATCGGGGATATCTAATTGCCTCTTGTTACTAGACATATCATAGAGGTGATCTTCCAATTACCTGCAGAGAACACGGAGTGGTCTTTTATCAATATCAATTTATGCAAAACAAGCCTTGAAGTATTGTGTCAAGTTGGATGATGCAACATTTTACTAATATGGATGATAAAACCTGTGCCTCCTTGAACTCTATCTCCTAGCTGTGGAGGAGATCTATAAATATAATTTAAACCAGGGTCATATAATTTGTCGTAAGAGTTTGCTTCTGAACCCTTGATTAGTGTTGTTATTTGTTCAGCTCTTGAAACAACACCATGACAGTTCCACTGTATGATTGACATTTTCTTTTTTTAGTTTTTAGTCCTTTTCCTTGTTAACATTGTTTCTTTGGATGTGGAATTTGTGGATAGCTATTGATCTACAGATATCATTAGTACCTTATTTTTTTGTCTCTTTTTCGCTATTTATTTATGGCTGAGGATGACTCTCTACTGTCGTGCTGTGATATTGAAGGTGCTGCAGTCCTTTGGTCTCACTAAAGTGCCGATACAGTTCCCTTTAGGATCAAGATTACCATGATTTTCATTTTGATTGTCGAGAGATGGAGGAGGGGAGGATGATAGGCGGTTTCCTCTCCTCTGTCTCTTTACTTTTCTTGAGTGCCTTTTTCTTGAAGCAAAAATATCCCTTTATGTTACTTTTTCGTGTTGTAGGAGATGTAAAGATAAGGGTAGATTCTCTTCACAACTTTTAAGCAGTGTGCTTGCCGTTTTAACTGCTTCAACTTTGGTCACACATCAAGAGAGCATAAGAATCTAAAGTTTGTAACAATTACTAAGCTCCTGCACATGATTAAAACTGTGAAGAATTTAAACTTGAACAAGTAGCAACAGCGAAGTAAATGATGAGGACTTTACGATAGCTCATGCAAAAAGTCAAATGGGACAAGTTAAGAGCTATGCTAGAGCTCTCAGTTCCTTACCCTTTAATACCCCAAAGGATCCAGTCAACGTTGGAGCATCTTCTCTTGTAGCAGTTGCTCCATCTTTGTGGTAGAAGCCCAGCCCATCTGGTCCAGGTGCTCAGCCTAGGAAAACAAGAGCCTCCTAAGGTAGATACATCACCAGTGTGAAGAGAATCTACCCTTATCTTAACCATCTCACACCATACGAAAAAAGTGTCATAAATGGATTTTTTGCTTCAAGAAAAGGAGTTCGAGAAAAGTAAAGTACAGAAGAGACAAAACTCCTATCATTCTCTCCTCTTCCATCTCTCTACAATCAAAACGAAAATTACCATGTTGGCGCTTGATATCTTTTTAATCTTCCATACCTGCAGGGGGCTCATTTCTACGACTTCATCTTCTGTTTATTCATAGAGGTCTTCATCAAAGAGTATCCCCCCTCCCACAGCTGAAGTTCATAAGGGGTCAGATCTCGTTCAACATTTCATTATCATTAACCTTCATTAAACTCATCATCTTTGCCTGGGGTCTTTGATTTTGCATGAATGAGAAATTTTCCTTTTCCAAACTGAGATATTGCCCCTCGGTCTATGCTTGCTACCTTCTTTCTGGAAGTGCCTAACAGATTTATAAAAGTTATATTTCTCATCCTTTGCTGTT
>NC_087201.1:41934338-41936838 GCF_015104395.2 Macrobrachium nipponense
ACTGCGTCCTGGTCTTTCGATAGTTACATTCAGCTTACATTCAACAATAATAATAATATCCTATTTCGAATATTAACGGTGTACTTTGCATATAGTAAATTATTAAAACACTTTTCAGTTGCAAATGTACACCCAGATATCCTTTTATTGACCTAAAACTTACACATACCGTAACTATTTAAAGCCCGGGACGCAGTGTTACCATACTAAAACACCACAGGCGGATGGACAGATGAAAAAAAACAGAGTATAGGTGGCAATGGAATAAGCATCTGTTGCAAAAACGAGAGAGAGAATGAGATACAATCAAAGCTAAAAGTTTGACAGCCCCTCTTATTCATTTGCTGATCAACTGAAATAGTTTTAAAAGTATCTTTTCGAAGCTTTCTAAAGCATTTCATTTCTTTACAAAAAGAAAAAATTCCAGATCAATAGATTTTGACAATATTCCAGTCTCACAACAACAAATGTACCAATCTTAAGCACTTCATGTAACGGAGTTTGGTTAACTGATACCTTATAGTAAAATACCGTTAATTCCAAAGCCCAGGCATTAAAATATTTAGGAAGGTGCACCGCAAGGGGTCTCAATCAAAGGCTAAAATGCATAGGCTGGAACTGAAGATAAAGGATTCAGGCTTCCTGCTGTTCCAAATAAAATCCCCACTACCCGTTTGTTCTAAAAAATAAATAAATAAATAAATAAATAAAATAATTTAAAACAAAAGTGAACGCTGAGTGACTTTAAATAAAGGCAGTTAATTCTGACGACAATATACTTTCCCCATAAACTTTTTAAACAAATAAAAACAAAATAGACTCCATAATCATTATCCCACTGTTTTAGGCTAATTCAGTACAAGTCTACGTGTGCATGTTTAAGCTAGCGTCGCTGACAAGACATTTTATTTACTGCTGAAGAACTAAAGTCTTTTCATCCTTTTATGTTGTTTTACATGAAAGATTTACTCTAAAACATCGTCGAGTGGGCTGATAAAGTCTAGATCAAAGATGTTATGATTTAATAGACTATTTTTCTTTCTTTCTTTGTGTGTGTGTCTCTGATTGTTGAAATAACGTAGCATTGTAAGGCGAGACCTTTTCGATTACGTGAATGATTTTCCAAGGGATAAGGTTACAGTCTTCTCTCCCTTTGTTTCCCTTTCCCATGAATGAAGAAAGAGATATAAGAGAGGAAGACTTACACAGAGTTGCGCGAAGGAATGTGTAGGGTAATATGTTTTCATTAAAACAAAATGAAGACGTACTGCTTTCTTACGGGAGTATTTCTCTTTTACAGGTTTATCCTGTTACTTACATTAGTACGTAATGAACTAGTAGCAATTTTCTTTTATTTTGTGGAATTTGGTTTGTCCTCAAGTAAATTAAATGTCATTTCTATTAGTGACAGAATTTCGCTACTGTTATGTTTTTACTTATACACATATAAACCCCTTTCCTTGTTATAACAATGAAAAATGTGCATAGACTGTGAGATTTATTGCTCTAGAGAAAGTCAAATGTACATAAGATGTATTGCTCTAGAAAAAGTCAAATGTACTGATATAATATCACGCAAAAATTTTAAAACTTGAAAAATATCTCTACAGAATAGTATTATCTGTTTCTGGAAGGTAGTTTTAGGGTTTATGGTTTCACGCTGATTCATGCCGTATGAAAGACTCAGGCAATGAAAGTTTCAATTTCTATTCATCAGTGTAAAGTATTATTAATTTTCAAGATATTTCACATCTAATAAAAGTTGCACTTTGGGTATTGTCCAAGAATGATATATATGAAACCTTGGCTGTTCGTGTTTAATTTTAATAAAAGCGAAAAAAATACATCTTATTTGAAAATTATGTAAAATCCGCATGCTCCGGTTTTCTTTTTATGCACTCTGAATGAATAAGATAATATTAGAAATTTGAGATATATGGTCCGGTGTTGTGGTCAGGGAAGCTATTCATGGCCATCATGGCAAGGAAGATAAGAATTCTATTAAAATATTGAAATTATGAAAACTCAAACAGACACGTAAATGCTAGTGGATAAACATAACGTATTAGATTCACATTTATTCGTACATTTAAAATTTACATCAGTTATAAATAAAAGATTTAAATCTCGTTAATATCCAAGTTGTCATTCAAAAAGGCCATAAGGGACCCAACTGCAACTTTTTCCCAATTATCTAGGCAATAAGTTTTCAGCTCAAGACCACAATATCACGTGAAAAGGATTTTGAACTCAGGAATATTTTTAGTACGATGCAAGGTGGAATATGAGGACTTGCTGTGCTGCTAAGTGAGATGTTGAATAAATGAGCGCAGCATCTTGTGAACACTCAGTACTTGGACGATGCTTAGCTTTTTATCAGTCATCATCAACTGACCATTATACTGATACACTGCACTGCTCCAATATCTTTCAGCATCATGCATATAATCTGAAATATACTGAACAGCATATTTTTTTTAAATAATTAGCAAGTGTACGT
>NC_087201.1:41946838-41964338 GCF_015104395.2 Macrobrachium nipponense
GCATTCCTGTTGCTGAAACACTAAGAAGGAATGATATGCTAACATTCGCTCATCCTACTGCAAACTACACTGCAGCTCACAAATATATAAAAAAATATTGTAGTATCTTCAGATCATCATTAGAATAAACTTACATCCCTAACGTTCGTTCAGATAATTATTAATGAGACTATTGGCGATACCACTCATTATGACTGAACTAAAAGGTCTCCTGCTCTATTATTATCAGTATTATGTTAATCTTAACAGAAGTCAAGCGCATTTTTATAAAGCATCCTTTGTGAAAGTACATCTCATCTCCTTTAAAAAGACTCCAAAGGTTCTTGAGAGCTCAACGTTCGTGAAAACTTTTCGTCAATACAACCTTCGCTTAAAACATGGCCCAACCTCTGGTGCTTCGAGGGCAGCAAGTGGTTTCAGATTGCCCTTCCCTTCCAATACACTCCTTACAGAGGAGGACCAATTTCTAGGGAACAAACAATTGAGTTAAAGGGCACAATAGAGGATTTTGACTCGGAGAGATTGGAATTCTCATCGTCTATGGTCAGCAGAAAGCTTTACGTTAGGGAATAGATAGTCTTTGTGTTTTTCGCTTTTGTTTCATCTTATCTATTTTCCTCCTTCTCTGAAACTCGTAACTGAATGTAAGAAGAGCTCTAGTTTATCGGTTAACCAAATCCTTCATCATCTGACTATAGCCAGTGAAGAATAGAGCGGAGAATGGGATAAACTTTCTAGCTATATTCGTGACCACTTACTGCCGCTGATACTAGCCAAGTTTGATTGCTAGTTGACTGGCTTTTACTCTTT
Source organism: Macrobrachium nipponense (assembly GCF_015104395.2). Taxonomy (NCBI): domain Eukaryota; kingdom Metazoa; phylum Arthropoda; class Malacostraca; order Decapoda; family Palaemonidae; genus Macrobrachium; species Macrobrachium nipponense. The sequence continues at coordinate 41,947,649 of NC_087201.1, forward strand.
GTGCTTTATTCCTCGATTCCATATTCGATGCAAATTCGGCGAAGTTTACTTTATGTAAAAAGTGTTGCTTGTGGGCTTTCCCAACATCCCTCTTTTAACAGATGAAACATGACAGCTAGCTTTTGTTATGTAGGGAAATTTCAGATCATCAAATTGGATAGGTGTACAGACAGATGGGCATACATCTTTACAGACTATGTAGAATTAACTCGCAGCGTATTAAATGATGTAAAGAATGACTCTTAAAATTTTTCATCCTAAGATATGGTGACATAGAAATTGTTGACAAAAGCACGATGTTAAGCTGGTGTCCTCGGTATACCTTCAAAGCCAAAAGACATAAGGAAGACTCCCAAGTCATCTCTTTTATTTTTAGGAAACAAGTGGAGAGGAGCGGGGATGAGAGGAGCTCGTGCGCCATATAGGACATACTTCCTCTCGTATTAAACCAGAAAGAAAAATAACCCCTTGGGACCTTTTCCCTTTTGAAACTCGCAAAGGACAATAGAAGGAATAGAGGAAAAATAGAGGAAATAATTTCCTTTTGAGATTTCTTGTAAAGAAAGAGTAGTCACTGATTTGACAGAATGTTATATGGGAAGATGTGAATATACGTCACCTGTTCTATTAGTATTTCATTACTTTCTTGCTACGTCACAATAATTACTTGTTATGGATACCAGTAATGAAACACGCTTATTATGCTTTAAAATGTTATGTGATTTTAAGTTGATCGATGCACCAACGCAATGTTGCTTCTGTTGATGCCCAACGATTAACTGTGAATAATGTTTGTGTTGTCTAGTTATCGCGATGGTTAATGTTAAGGTTTGCTGTGTGGTAGTTTGCTGGTTCGAGTCTACGCTCGGCCATAATAATTGTTTACTTGGTGTTGGGTTGTTTTAGCTGATTTATGCATAGTTATCGGTCACGTGTACTTTTTGGTATTCGATAGTGTCTTCCTGTAAACAAATGAGGAAAGTTATCAGTTTAAAAAGAGATTTCATACAGAACGGATATAACGAATGTAACGAAATTTGGTATTTACTGAGGAATATTTGGACCGTTTGTTATAGGAACACAATTGTAAGTAAACGCCTATTATATTGTTTTAGAATAGCGGATTCATATTTTCCCATTTGTAAGCCTACATTGTATATAACGTATGTCTTTATATGAGCCTTAATTATATTGACTTTGTGTATTAGCTTTTTGTAATTAGCCGTTATACATGCATAATTTACTTAATTAAGCTTTGCATATTGTTTCTATCAGTCTTAGGTGTTTAACTTAATAATTTTTTATAAATTAGCATATTATTCATACGTTGATTTCTTTTCCATTTCCATAGTAATTGAACCACATCACATCACATCACATCACTTCAAGTTACGCTGCATACGTCAAGTCTACATGTATAAACGCCTAACAATATAACCATATCGATGTTAACGTCATGGATCTAATAAAGAACTATATGTGCGTATCAAAATTGTGTTTCTCCATCATTCACGTTAAGCAATAGAAGAATAGTGCATTAACATCGTTCAATTAAATTGTTAAACTACCATTAACGACTCTCGCTATTATAACTCTTATACGTGAGCCTTAAGAAGTGGAATTACTGCCTGTTATAAACAACTACAGACAAGATGGAGGAGTCTGATGAGGCTGTCCAGAATAGTGCTCCCGTCGAAAACTCGGGCACGACAGTTGATATTCGAACATTGAAAAATAAATTGAGATCATCACTTGCCAACGTAACGAAAAAGCGCAATGAACTCACAGGCCTCATGTCAAATCCTGACAACCTGCACTTGGTGAAAATGTGTCTAGAGGAATATAACGAAGCTTTCGATAAGTACAAAAAAAAACTTTAATTGTGTCATGGATGATATCTCAGATGAATTGGAGCAAGACCAGGAATTGTTCAGATATGAGACCAAGGAAATTAGCATTCTGCAATTCCGAAACCATACTGGTGAATGGATAGCCATAAACGAAAAACGACTTGAAGAAGACTTGAAGAGTCTTTTAAGCAGATCTGGTTCAAAACGTTCTTCCCAACGGCCTTCTTCCCTTCCTTCTGGCAAATCGGCTATGTCCGAAAAGGTACGAGCCAAAGCACGCCTCGCCGAGTTGCTTGCCGAAAAAGAACTTGTGACAAAGAAAAAGGAACAGGAGGCAAAGACAGAAGAGATTCTATTGGATATCGAAATAGCCAAGATTCGAGCAAAAGCACGTGTTTTGCAGAAACCGAAAATGACATTGCGATGACAATGTTGGTAACAAGGACAATGAGACACATACCAGCATTATTGTGCAACGAGCCAACCATCAGGACGTGAATGTTATGGTCGCTGGACCTAGTGTAGCTGCCCCTGGAATTTGTGTGAGTGAAGGTGCTAACGGCGGCAATATGGATAACCAGGTTATACTTCCTGTCACCCAGGAAAATAGTGCCAGCTTACCCAGTCTAAATCCCAGCACTACACAAGAATTTGTTCCCAGAAATTCTTCAGAGACTGGTACTAACACTCGTGCACCTCCGGTCAATGCTTCGAATGCCACGTCATCAACGTTTCCAAATCAAGAACAGTATACGTATCTGCCTGTAAATACACCTGTGAACAGTAACTTTGATGCACCCTATCCACTGCCTAATTCACCTCCAGTTAACACCATACAGCAGCAGATTAGTGGTATTGCCACAGCTCTAGCTTTGCCTGCACCGGAAGTTCCCAAGTTTACCGGTGATCTTCTGGAATACAGTGACTTCATACTGGCGTTTGATACCAGGATCTCCTCTAGAACAGCCATTAGCAGTGACAGACTTTACTACCTTCTGCAGCATACCGACGGTGAACCTAAGGACCTCATCAGCAGCTGTATATACATGCAGGCAGACCAAGGCTATAGCCGGGCAAGACAGTTGCTACAACAAGAGTATGGTGATCCCTATAAAGTATCCCTGGCATACTTGAAACAACTAAACGAGTGGAAGCCGATAAAACCAGCCGAAGGGAAAATGTCTGAAAAGATATTCGCATTATTTGCTAAAATGCTTCAGGGCCATGCAAACACTTACTCACCTTGCTGTTCTTGATCATGCACCAAACCTGCAGGTGGCAGTCCAGAAATTGCCAAGTTATCTCCAGAATAAATGGCGCGAAAAAGCCACAAACCGCAGACTCCTCGAGAACAGGTCTTCGTGCTTTGGTGACATTGTCCAGTTTGTTATTAACGCTGCAGAGTGTGTCAATGACCCAGTGTTCGGCAAAGAAGCAATGCATAGAGAACTGAATCCTAGTAAACCATCAAAAGAACAAACTATAAATTTAAGGACCACACAGATCATGCAAAAGGCTGAAAAGGCAATCTTTTGCTTTATACAAAAGATCACCTTTGAGAACGAGGTCGAGAATCTCAAGAAAACTACCATGAAAGAAGACAAGGGCGAACACTCGCTACCAAAAACAAGTACGATAATCCGTCTCGACCCAGTGCTCATCGACGGGGCTCTGCGAGTGGGAGGACGCCTCTCGAAAGCCGCAAGGGTGGACTCTGAACGTGAAACATCCCAATGCTACTGCCACAACATTCGCTACGTCATGACTCTAATCGTACGAGATGCTCATGAGAAACTCGGCCATGCTGGTAGAAATCACACCATTGCAGCAATTAGAGAACGCTTTTGGATTGTTTCAATCAACTCTGCTGTCCGACGTCAACTCCACAAATGCATAGCATGTAGAAAAATAAGAAAGCCATGCCAAGAGCAAAAAATGTCAGACTTACCTCAAGATCGTCTCGAGCCAGCTCCACCATTTACATTCACAGGCGTAGACTTCTTCGGGCCGTTCATTATAAAAGAGGGACGCAAGGAGCTCAAACGTTACGGCGTTATATTCACCTGTCTTGTCAGTCGCTCCATTCATCTGGAAGCTGCTAACAGTCTCGAAACAGATTCCTTTATTCACTGCCTGCAACGCTTCATAGCCCGCAGAGGTAGGGTACAAGAAATCCAATGCGACAACGGGTCCAACTTCATCGGAACACGGAATTAACTGAACAAGGCTTGGTCAGATCTGAACCAAAACAAAATCCAAAACAAACTACTGTACATGAATATCAACTGGAAACTCAACCCACCTATGGCATCGCACATGGGCGGCGTATGGGAGCGCCAGATCCGTACCATTCGGAAAGTTCTATCTGCGCTATTCTACAACCACGGGACTCGCCTTGATGACGAATCATTCCGCACACTTCTCTTCGAGGTAGAATATATTGTGAACTCAAGAAGCGATCACGACCTGTTCTGATGATCCTGACGACATGGAACCACTAAGTCCGAGTCATATCCATCCACATGAAGTCACCCAAGAGGTTAATACCGGGACCTTCGCAACCAGAATATGTGTACTCGAGAAAAAGGTGGCGTAGAGTACAATATTTGTCGGACTTGTTCTGGAGCAGATGGAAAAGGGAGTACATAGTCAGCCTGCAGCAACGCCCCAAATGGAACAAACAACAACGAAATACACAGGAAGGTGACATCGTGCTCGTGAAAGACGAGAACACGCCAAGACTTCACTGGCCACTAGCACGTGTAACAGAGGTACTGCCAGACTCCAGAGGTGTTGTGAGAATCGTCAAACTTCGAACCCAATCTTCTGAACTGCACAGACCAGTGAGCAAGCTCGTACTCTTACTTCCAAAAGATCAAGTGTTATAGATATTATCCAGAGACACTATATGACATTGATATTTCTAGTTCATATCTGTTTGTCAAACTCATTTTTATTTTTGTTGTGTTTATCGTTTTAATGTTCGTTCTTTAAGCTTGTTTTATTCATGTTCTATTCACGTATTGTAGTATGAAATGAAACATTAGTTGTGCATCCTATATTTTTTTTGTAAATCATACGATTTAGAGGTCGAGTAATGTTGATGCCCAACGATTAACTGTAAATAATGTTTGTGTTGTAGTTATCATGTGGTTAATGTTAAGGTTTGCTGTGTGGTAGTTTGCTGGTTCGAGTCTACGCTCGGCCATAATAATTGTTTACTTGTGTTGGGTTGTTTTAGCTAATTTATGCATAGTTATCGGTCACGTGTACTTTTTGGTATTCGATAGTGTCTTCCTGTAAACAAATGAGGAAAGTTATCAGTTTAAAAAGAGATTTCATACAGAACGGATATAACGAATGTAACGAAATTTGGTATTTACTGAGGAATATTTGGACCGTTTGTTATAGGAACACAATTGTAAGTAAACGCCTATTATATTGTTTTAGAATAGCGGATTCATCTTTTCCCATTTGTAAGCCTACATTGTATATAACGTATGTCTTTATATGAGCCTTAATTATATTGACTTTGTGTATTAGCTTTTTGTAATTAGCCGTTATACATGCATAATTTACTTAATTAAGCTTTGCATATTGTTTCTATCAGTCTTAGTTGTTTAACTTAATAATTTTGTATAAATTAGCATATTATTCATACGTTGATTTCTTTTCCATTTCCATAGTAATTGAACCACATCACATCACATCACATCACTTCAAGTTACGCTGCATACGTCAAGTCTACATGTATAAACGCTAACAATATAACCATATCGATGTTAACGTCATGGATCTAATAAAGAACTATATGTGCGTATCAAAATTGTGTTTCTCCATCATTCACGTTAAGCAATAGAAGAATAGTGCATTAACAGCTTCTATTAATGAAAAATATTGGTGCAGTTCTGTCCATCCATAAATCTTCCGGCCAACAATGCAGGTAACACATATATAATTTTAGGATTAATACTGGACCTCAGACTATAAAAATATTTTCCTTTCGTTTCATGACTAAAAATACAACGCGTTCAGTCACTTCCTTTTCCATTCCGGCATTTATTTCGATTTTCCTTCAAATGCTCCCTCGATTTGGGAACTGGATTGAATGCCACTGGGATCTCCGTAATAAATAAGTGATAAAAGTGGTTACATTGCCAACCAATAATAGATCAAAACAAAACAGTGCAAATCAACAATTCTAAAATTCCACTGTTCAGAAGTTTTTAAAGAGCAGATGAGAATGCTCTTATTTACGCAGTCATTTTCCCCATGAAGACTTTTTGGCAGTACAAAAAATACCTAACATTCTTATTTTCTTTGTGAAGGCAGATGAAACGGGTAACTTTTCGGACAATGTGGATAAATACAGTGGACACGTAATCGACATATCTTCTTAAAAAGAAGGAAGAATTCAGGAATAGATGATATATGTCAGATATTTACTGATCGCCATAGGTAATAGGATTTATAGAAAACGAACTGCAGATTACATCCCTTCCGTGAATAACAGGAAAAGTAAACGATTGGGAATATTGTTCAAAATTTCAAACTAAAATACCGTAGATAAAGTCAAGAATACGCCCGTTGATCGAAGGTTATCGTCCTAAAAACACCATAACTATCATTGACATAGATTTTTAAACTTTAAGTGTACATTAACGGTCAAGTTAAAGACTAAAGGGTTCTTTTAATGAGCTCTACAAACTCATAGAGGAGCACGATAAGATCCAGGGAACAGGAAACTTCTAAAGTATTTTGGACAAATATTTGATACGCACACGTGCGCGCACACACACATACACACTCACTAGTGGAGGGTTGTGAAACCCCTTGAGAGAAAATGACTCTTAATGTCAAGTTAACTTCTCAAGGCCAATGACATCTTTATCGTCAAGTTAGTCTACTATTGAGTACTGTTACTGCTGTGGTATTAAGCGGTACAACAAGGACAGTGCTGCCGTTGGAATTGCCAATCTTTGCAGTATACAGATACAGTGTACATCATATCAGTAAAAGATGCACATCACTTAGTTCTGGGATATATCCCCTGAGGCAAATCCGGTAGCTTTGGTGTTTTGAGATGAAAATTTAAATCCCCTAGCATCTGTTCACTTTGCAGGTATGTTGATTGCAGTATGAACCTTCCTACCTGCTTCTGCAGCATTAGATGGCAAAGTCATCTACAAATAGCGATCCTTGGACCGCATTTCATTGGTGATCCAATAAACGCTTGATTGCTGTTGCAGATAAGGTAACACTCAGCACACTATCTTGTGGAACATCCTATTCTTGCAGTAAGATTATGAAAATGCTGACCAAAAGTGAACTTTTAGGCAGAGATCTGTTAGAAAACCCTTTATGAAATGTCAAATATTGCCTCCAATGCTCCAAGAAACCAACAGTATCAGAATATCATCTCTCCTAGTAGTATCATAAACTTCTTCCATAGTAAGGAAGATTCTAATGAATTGATTCTGGATGGCAAAGGTATTCAGGATCTCCCTATATAACATTAATAACAGTTATAAATTACTTCTATTCTTTCTGAATCCAAAATACCTATTAGATAAAAGATTTTCTGTTTCCAAATACTTGACTAATCTTTTATGCACCATTCTTTCAAACAACTTACACACAGCTTGTAAGAGCTATAGGTCTGGGTTCTTGATAGGCGTAAGACTAGGGATTACATCTGACATCATCTAAGACTTCGGAGAGGTATGGAATTTCTAAAGATCATCTAGACCCCAGTGGATGCTGATAACGAGTTGGCTAAACCATTCAGCATCTCGTCCATGGTGAAAGGTATATTGAAAATATCTGCGTTATTGGACGGAAATGCAACTAACGTAGAATTTCCGATTTGCTTTGTTGCAATAGATACTGTTGCATAGTGCTTCCCAAACATCTTTGTCACTTCTTTAGGCAGTGGACCAGGAGTAAACTTTGCCTTGCAATTTCCTGATCTTATTCCATATCTGGCAAGATGAATTTTTTGCTAAAACCTCCAAGACATACATTATCGATGATAGTGTCAGCCTTTTTTTATTGTTCTTGTCTAGTTTGTACAACCTTTGGCATACCTACGCAATTTTGTTGGCATCAAAAGGAAATCTTATATATCAACATAAGTATGTTCTAGTGACTTTCCAAGTAACTGCAGATTTCTGATTCCGCCAAGGAACAGCTAGAAGATGCCATGGTAAAGCTGCAGATCTAGGCGTACATTTCTTTGAATTATCTAGTACCACCTTCAGTGAAGTGCAGATAAGCTAGACCTGGAGAAAGGAAATCTTTAGAATTCTATTCATAGTTAGGTAGTCGTTTATATGAATTCCAATCTGTTTCATCTATTCACTTTGGGAGGCATGGGGGTATTATATAATGAATATAATGCAAGTGCATGGGCCAAAGGTCATTGCCATATACGTAGGTGCTTGCTGACCACTTTTATTCTAGTGCAAAAGACAAGGGTCATAATGTTAAGTTTATGGCAGAATAGGAATTATGGTATATACCTTGTCAGTGACCCATTGTTCAATAAAACTATATCATTACTGTCAAGCAGCTGTTCAATAATATTACCAAATCTATCACATACATTACCCACACAAAGAGTATACTTTGCATGTGTCGAATATCGGGGATATCTAATTGCTTCTTGTTAATAGACATATCATAGAGGTGATCTTCCAATTACAGAGAACACGGAGTGGTCTTTTTATCAATATCAATTTATACAAAACAAGCCTGAAGTATTGTGTCAAGTTGGTTGATGCAACGTTTTACTAATTTATGGATGATAAAACCTGTGCCTCCTTGAACTCTTTCTCCTAGCTGTGGAGGAGATCTATAAATATAAATTAAACCAGGGTCATATAATTTGTCGTAAGAGTTTGCTTCTGAACCCTTGATTAGTGTTGTTATTTGTTCAGCACTTGAAACAACACCATGACAGTTCCACTGTATGATTGACATTTTCTCTTTTTAGTTTTTATTCCTTTTCTATGTTAACATTGTTTCTTTAGGATGTTGAATTTGTGGATAGTCTATTGATCTACAGATTTCCATTAGTACCTTTATTTTTTGTTCTCTCTTTTGCTATTTATTTCTGGCTGAGGATGACTCTCTACTGTCGTGCTTGTGATATTGAAGGTGCTGCAGTCCTTTGGTCTCACTAAAGTGCCAATACAGTTCCCTTTAGGATCAAGATTACCATGATTTTCATTTTGATTGTCGAGAGATGGAGGAGGGGAGGATGATAGGCGTTTTCCTCTCCTCTGTCTCTTTACTTTTCTTGAGTGCCTTTTCTTGAAGCAAAATATCCCTTTATGATACTTTTTCGTGTTGTAGGAGATGGTAAAGATAAGGGTAGATTCTCTTCACCAACTGGTGATATATCTACCTTAAGAGGCGACTTACCTTTTGAGGAGTGTGCTCTTGCCGTTTTAACTGCTTCAACTTTGGTCACACATCAAGAGAGCATAAAAATTCTAAAGTTTGTAACAATTACTAAGCTCCTGCACATGATTAAAACTGTGAAGAATTTAAACTTGAACAAGTAGCAACAGCGAAGTAAATGATGAGGACTTTACGATAGCTCATGCAAAAAGTAAAATGGGACAAGTTAAGAGCCATGCTAGAGCTCTCAGTTCCTTACCCTTTAATACCCCAAAGGATCCAGTCAACGTTGGAGCATCTTCTCTTGTAGCAGTTGCTCCATCTTTGTGGTAGAAGCCCAGCCCTCTGGTCCAGGTGCTCAGCCTAGGAAGACAAGAGCACACTCCTCAAAAGGTAAGTCGCCTCCTAAGGTAGATACATCACCAGTTGGTGAAGAGAATCTACCCTTATCTTAACCATCTCACACCATACGAAAAAGTATCATAAATGGATTTTTTGCTTCAAGAAAAGGAATTCGAGAAAAGTAAAGTACAGAAGAGACAAAACTCCTATCATTCTCTCCTCTTCCATCTCTCTACAATCAAAACGAAAATTACCATGTTGGCACTTGATATCTTTTTAATCTTCCATACCTGCAGGGGGCTCATTTCTACGACTTCATCTTCTGTTTATTCATAGAGGTCTTCATCAAAGAGTATCCCCCCTCCCACAGCTGAAGTTCATAAGGGGTCAGATCTCGTTCAACATTTCATTATCATTAACCTTCATTAAACTCATCATCTTTGCCTGGGTCTTTGATTTTGCATGAATGAGAAATTTTCCTTTTCCAAACTGAGATATTGCCCCTCGGTCTATGCTTCCTAACTTCTTCTGGAAGTGCCTAATGAATTTATAAATGTTATATTTCTCATCCTTTGCTGTTGCCACTTGTCCCATAGGTTTGAGAATCCTTGCTGGAATGTTCTTCTGCATAAAAGTAGCCCCAACTTTCCATTCAGTTTCCATTAAGGGGAAATTAAGTGGTACTCAAAGTAAAAGAGATGGCTTCATAGTCGCATTTAACTGGTATAACCTCAATATGAAGTATTTTCAAATCTTAAACATTCATTGACTTGATATTACTGCAGTGTGTCGATTTATTCTTGGAGATGTCATTTGCATATTTTTTTGTAGAGCTGAGAGTAGCGGATGGGCTGTGGCTATTAGGTGGAAGATCAATTGGTAGATCAGGATAGACAGGGGGAATAGGAGGACCTGGAAGATTAGTTACTAACTACGGAACAGTTTTTTCTTTACTTGATGCCTTACTCATTTAATCAGATGATTGGGTGTGCCAGGAAAAAGATGCTATCGCCTCCCAATGCCTCGGGAGAAAAGAAAAAAGTCCCCAGGGCCAGAAATGCCCAGATTATGGAATTTTTTACACGTGTAGGGCTTCAGAAGCAATCTCAGTCTTTTGGCAACTTGGCATATTGTATCCTCTTGAGCTTTGTCCCATTCAGAATGGGTCAGGTGTAGTCACCCTGCATGTGCACTGGAAGAAGAGATAAGAGTCAGCAACCAGCCACATCCCTTACATCACATATCCACCGGCCATCGAACTTTTGGCCCTCACAATGAGGAAGGACATAACAGCATATCCCACAGCTCAGATAGTTTCAAAATCGATGCCAAAGAAGCACCAAGTTACTGGAACCTCTCTAAAAAGTAAGAGAGAAAACTTTGAAGTGTAGATTAAGGTAGGCAATGAAGGATAGGGTTAGATAGATCCAGTAAAATAGTAGGATGGGAGATCACCTATACTGTTCCCAAGTCATCAATGAAAACAGAGTGAAACAGAATAATTTATAAAAGTGAAAGGGACACAATTCCCCACGTGTAGTTGAACCTGAAGCAGAGACAGTAACCAACATAGAGCATATAGTCCCCGAAGCCGGTTACTATGGCACCCCCTTGTCAGGAATTGGGATCAGAGGGCTCTGTATCTTCAGATATATAATCAAAGAGACAGTATGCTCTCCCGCTTCGTGTAAAAGTAAATGTGATTTTACTGCCAGAATAGAGGTACTGAAGATAATTTATTGGAATCCTGTTATTTTCTGGGCAAAACAAAGTGTCTTCTGGCGAAGATCTTTGCATCTAGATTGTCCAACAAAGTTATGTCAAGAAATCGTTTATAGCCTGCGAAGATTCAGATACATCTTTGCAATAATGAGGAAGACATGACCAAAAAGCATGACATAGGGTTCGAAGTTAGGTCTCTTTCTTTACTTGTCATAGAAACATTGCAGCAATTTGGTGTTTTTGGGAGTGCATTTCTCTAGATGAGATAATTATAAAATATAAAGGCCATAACTCTCTGAAGCTAATCAGGTTTGGCTAAATGCTCCGGGCTTTGTGTGGAGTCCTAGTTGTTGCTTTAATTTTGATTGGTATTGTGTTAAAGTTCTACAGAAGACGATAGTAAAACCATGTTAGTTGTAACAAGAGAAGTCTTGAGGATGTTAGAGACAGTAAAAGATCCCAATTCACATTTAGTTTTCGTTGATAACTTTTTCATACGGTATGATTTACATAATTATTCATATTAGGAATCTTTTACATTAATCAACTGGCACATTCAGCTAAAACAGGTTCAGAAACTAGCAAACAATGAAAGAGAACAGAGGCTCATTAGATTTTGTTTGACAGAAACGAAGAAATGTTTTGATGTTTGGTAGTCGGACAATAAATGTGTGTGTGTTAGAACAAAGTATGATACCGTTTAGCCTATCAAAATAAGGTAAAGAAACGTGAGATTTATATAAAATCAAAAGGTGACCTTCGTAAGGAAAGTGTTCTGAACAACTAGAGTTCTTATATAGGCTGTATAGGTCACCACGACTTCTTTGGTAGGAAAATATGCGACATCTTTGCATAGAAAGAAATGATATTGGGCCCATTTCATTCATATGTTAGATATATTTGTAGCAAATCCATGAAGTATAAAGAGATGCTAGAAGGTACAAAAAGAGCAACTAACCTGTTAAGTTTTAAAAGGGCAATTCGTTGGTGCCTTACCTGTTATTCAATAATACAGGTGAGAGACCAAGGCGAAAAAAAATCTTTGGCATATCTATAAAAATAGCTTATGCACAGCAGCCTGAAGAGGGCCATGTAATTGCAAAGAGAAAACAGCAAAGACGCTGACAAAGTAAGCCTTCCTCCAAGAAACCACGAATCTGTTTTGTCAATTGTTATATTACTGCAATATTACTGTTTGCATAAATCACTATGCTGTGTACCACAAAAGAAAATGCATATTTTTCTGTTGACTTGTTTATGGAGGGTTATCGACTTACCGTCTTTGTATGGTTATAGGTTCAGAAGTACAATTTAGTTTCGTATATGATACTCGTGAATTCATCAAAAATCAAAGAATTTGATTATTTGGTTGTGTCCTCAATTTATGGAAGTATATTACAAAATAGATCACGATGTTATCCCAGCGTCCTCTTTTGAGGGCACCTAGTTTTTAGCTTATATAGAGATAACTAAATAATTGTAATGACTAAATTTTCATAATTTAAATCCCTTTATATTAATTTTTCCTTAAAAATTCCGACAAGATCACCACAAAAAAAGTCTTGGGATTTAACTTATTCTGTTGCAGGCATCTTCCTACGCTAGAGCCGTTTTCTCCAGATTTTTCTTCCCTTTATCACTACCTACCACCGAAATAGGAGGATGTAAAATACTACAATCGAAGAGAAACGTAGACGGCATTTTCGCTCTTCTTAGCACAGAACATACTAGTGTGTTACATACATTGCTGGAAAAGAACGTTTAGAATCCATCAATAAAGTTCAAAACTGAAGAAGCATGCAATCAACTACTTCTCCACGTTAGGCTCAAATAAACACCAAGGGATTTGAAACCAATGTATACAAGTAGTCGTATTGCTTAGAAATTTACTTCATTATCGAACCCAATGGGAAAAGTCTGGTCAAGATGTTGAAAATACTGGGGAAACCAATTCATCCTAGTCATGATTTAATCAAACATTTCAAAAAAAGAATATATATATATATATAATATATATATATATATATATATATATATATATATATATATATATATATATATATATCAAACGATTCAAGAACCATTTTGGGTATATGAAAGACGGCCTATGTAATAATTGAATTAGTGACAGCAAGTTTTTTTCAATTCGTAAAGGACGTAATGAATTATTTCTCCGCTGCCTCAGAGCTGTTCTGTGTGATTACAAAGACGGATTTTTCGTCCCCTGGTGAAATCAAGAAGAACGGTGTGCTGGTTCCGAGAGCTTTTAGAATATGAAATTCTAAATGCACGGGAGAAGATATTAAACCGATTAAAAACTTTCATGAAAGCGAGAGAAATTTCCAATGCTACCGTAAAATTACCATACGGCGACGAAAGTAAATGAAATCGCCATTAAAAGGAAAGAAAAGATAAAAATGACTCCATATTACATTTTAACTATACAGTGAGGAAGAATATAATGTAGTAATAAAATTCCGAGGTGGGCGCCGTTGCTGGGAGAAATTTTGATTTTGGTAGAGAGGATAGATATTATTTATTAGTTACACATTGTTCGGATGAAAATCATAGGATATATTTAAAAGAGATAAAAATACTATTCAAAAGTAATGCCACAAAAGAACACCGAGTAATCGAATGGGCACTTGCATACTCAACACCCACAAGAACGGGTTACTGGCGGCTTAGACAACATTAACAACAAAGTCAGGCAATGGATTAGAGGACCACCTAGGTAGGTACACAACGAGCCATGGACGAAATCAAGGCGACATATGAACACCTCAACGGACTGTAAATCATATAACAAGTCACTTGAAGATGACTGCTTGAAACATCGTAATAAGGTAAGAACAAAATTTAGTAAAGTGTACAGACGTGTATACAACAAGATGATGATGAAAAATAATACCGTCTTACTTGAAGTCTGCTTCTCTCCTGTTAATAACAATAGTGACTGTTTGGTCTTGCACTTTGTGGGTTTAGATAAAACGAAATTGTTGTATTTATAATCGTATGTTCTACATCAAAACTTGGAAAACTTCCGAATGTTTTTCCCGCTCGAAGCCATAGAAAAACCATGACATGATATAATGATGCGTTACTGATGATTACATTTCCCAAGACCTGTAGATTCTACAGATCAACGCTTCGTGAGAGGGAGATTGAATCACGCAAACCTTGGCTGACGTTATTTGGAGCCCGTCACCTCTCTCACCTACTCTGAGTTAGCTTCCTGTTTACCAGTCCAGCTTTGAATACAAATATTTTTAATATCTTTTTCGTAAAAGCAGAATTAAGAACATTTCTATTTGCGCAGAGTTTGCATGTTACAATCATGGAATAAAACAGAAAAATAAGATTTCGTGGATTCCAAAAGACAAAAAGCTCAACATAAATGGACGCATCTATGTTGGATGGAAATTCTGACAATGCTGCTAGCCACAGTCTTGTTTGCAGTTTACACTTCAACATATAAGTCAATATAAATATAGAAGAAAAAAAATTCCCGAGGGGAAGAAAGTCGAATTATAGTGAACGACGGTTCATTATTTGTAAGTGACGATATTATCAGGACGAACCCCTTCAAGGTAGCTTTATTGCTTAGATTAGAAATTTCCTCGTTTTCAAACCCAATGGGAAGAGCCTGGTCAAGACGTTGAAAATACTTGGGAAACCCATACAGCCTAGTCACGATTTTCTCGCATATCTAAAAAGTAAATAAGTAACTAAATAAATAAATGAATAATAGAATAAAACAAATAAATGAATAAATCAAGCCATTCAAGCGCCATCTTTGGGATATGAGGGAGGGAAGGGCTAAGTAGGAATTGTATTGAATTTTTGTTTTCGTTTGATAAAACAAACGAGTAGATGAAGATTTGAATGTTTTGATCTTTTATTCAAATGTCCGCTTAATTTACATGTTATCATCCTCATTTTAGTACTTTGACCTTCTTTTTAATTGAGTATGTAAAAATACGTAGTCCAAATTATTTTGAATTAGAAGGCAATTAAATAGATGTCTCAGCGCTTCATTCTGCAAAAAATCCTGGTGTTTGAATTCTAAGTAGATGCAAGAAGCAGGGCTTCAATTAACCTTCACATAACTTTAGTTAGGATATTCCCGCCCAAATAAAAAAAAATATATATTTTTCAGAATTCTCTCTCTCTCTCTCTCTCTCTCTCTCTCTCTCTCTCTCTCTCTCTCTCTCTCTCTCTCTCAGTTTTAGGTGATACTGTGAGATTAATTTTTCTAACTTCCCTATGCCAAATGTTACGTCTTTTGATTATGGTACGAAATTATTCGATTTGAAACGATGCCTTTTGGTTCTTCACACAGGAATACTAAGCAATTAAGCAAAAAGTTTTCTATGATAATTTGGGAAACACAACTAGATAGGAGAGGAAACTCCATTCTTAACATTCCAAGCTTCACTACTAACAGATAGCTTTAGCGTGAATGGACTCCACATGGTCGAATACCTTAATCCAGCCCCGCTGTGCAGGCCCTGTTCTAGTCTCTTGACCTTGCTATTTACTTCTTTTTTTAATTCTCGCCTGGATTAATTTAAAAGAAGTAAATTTAAAATTAACTTCAACCGCAGAATTATGAGGATGCACCTCGTTACACGGGTGAGTTTCCCTGATCTAATGAGCCAGTCATCGTTTAATTAGCAAAACATAGAACTTTGTTAGGGCTTATCAAAATAACAATATGACCATTACTTTCATCTCTATAGAAACTAACACTCTTTTCTCTCTTTTATTTCAATAGCGTCAATTTTAAGTCTATCTATCTACCTGGTTATCCATTTTCAGACATTTATGGCAGTTTCAGTTGAACGTAGATTCAGTGTACTTCACTGCATTTATTTTGATTGATGTTCTTGACGACTAGTTTTTTTCTCGAATTTAAAACTCCTTCATTCACTTAGACGCTCTCAGACTGCAAATCGTTTTGGTTTATATGCCACTGAATTCAGCCTTAAACTGCAATTCATTTTGGCAACGGTTCCGTTGAGCTAAACTAAGGTCCTTTGTCCATCTAAATTTAGCACCGGAAATGCCTCCGCCAAGGCTGGCAGTACTTTACGGAATTAGGAACGGCACGATTTAGATATAATAAGAAATACTGTACAAAATGATGGTACGATATTTTCCGGATATTTTGATCTTTGGAAAACTCGGGGGAGTCTTTAAGTTTTTAAAACTTGGCAGTAGTTAAGATGTTTGGTAAAAAAAAATAACGTTAAAGATAAGACCAGATAAAGAAAGAATTATTACAGGCGAATCTTAATTATTTAAGAACAATGGTATCCAATACTGCTTCCGTGAGACGGAGCTTAGCGAAAAACTAAAAATGGGCTAAT
>NC_087201.1:41969338-41976838 GCF_015104395.2 Macrobrachium nipponense
ACCTTTGCCATGGATTGCAAACTAAGCAATGTTGTCCTTTCGCTAAGATCACATTTTAATTGTTAGATGAACTGTTTTAACAGATGTTTTTGTTTTGAAACCTTCGAACTGGTTAAGTCATTTTAAATAGGTTGTTACAGTAACTGACCTTCCTGTATATCAATGACCAATGTTTATCTAACTGCTTATTTCTATTTTTCTGTTTCTTATATTTTACTTTGAATGTACTGTAAACTTTGTCTGTCAGTTAATAAACAGCTCTCGATAAGGGCCAGTGGAGGCGGAAACTGTTGAGCTCAAAGGAATTTCAGCTTTTCTTTTCCCCTGTGGACTACAGCCTTATATATATATATATATATATATATATATATATATATATATATATATATATGAATAACTTGATCACGAAGTATATAAAACGTGATGCTATGTATAAATAAAGGTTTTTGCCACGAAGGAAAAAAAAAAAATGAAAAGCGAGATAGCCAAGCAACTTTCGGTCTAATTCGACCCTTTACTCAGGCACAACTGAGTAAAGGGTCGAACTAGACGAAAATGCTTGGCTATCTCGCTTTTCCTCTTTTTTCCTTCGTGGCAAAAACCTTTATATATATATGTATATATATATATATAATATATATATATATATATATATATATATATATATATATATTAAACTTAGGATGTTTCCCTTCTAAATGCTCCGTCAGATGATGAAACGCCTAAGAGTCGTTAAACAGACTCTCCTATTAAAAAGAATACCATAAATCTATGTTACTCTAATGAAGGGCACCCAACATATAAATACCCGATCTTTTTCTAAATATTTCACGACAGCTAATCTCGCTGAACTTCAAAGAAAAGCTTTACGCTCGGCTTAGGCTTTATGAATGGACTACTGCGATTCCATTTATCTGGGATTAACACGAAGTGTTAGAAGGACCCTTACAATTCCCACAGAATTCCAAAATTAACCTGCAAGATTGTGAGGGTGGGGAAAGGGATGCAGGAATGGTGGGGAGGTGGGGATGTTATGGGTGGGAGTGTTGCTTACTCTAGTTTAGAACTGATGGTGTTTTCAACATGGTGTTGCCACTTCAGATTTAGTTGTTCTCCTCCAAGATATCTCATTTAGGGTAAAATTACGACTTTGCTCTCTCAGAATTTTTTATTAGTTGAAGCATAAGAATAACCTTATTTGCAGGAATCTGCACATTTGTCCTTTATCTTGCGATAATGATGATTAAGATGCTCATATAAATAGCTTAAATAGCTTGTTAGCATTATATTTATATTCTCATTTTTTTTCTATACCTGCCAAACGTCATTGATATTTCCCCCACCTTAAAGATATTTCAGAAAAGTCTAAAGCCGCTATGCTGTGTATTTCAAAGCTGTTAAAAAAGGCTGCGTGTTCTTTGAGTTTTTCAGCTAAGATAATATAAGTTGTCTTTAAAAAATGTCAAATTTCTTTTTTCTATCTTATGAAGCCATACAAATAATATATATATATATATATATATATATATATATATATATACATATATATATATATATATATATATATATATATATATATATATATATATATATATACACACACACACACATTAACATCAGCTTCAAAAGGCCCGATATGCTGAGAATTTTACTCAAATTCTCAACTGATTCGTGTTTATTTAACAAAGTACAATGACACGCTGCGGAAGCCAACGGCACCCAGCATCAAACTTACATAACTTCAGTCGCTTTGGCGTTTATTCGATTCAATTGGAAGGAGAAGAGAGAGGAAATCGATTCAGAGGGGTCGATTTGAACAAAATAAACTAAGATTTTACGGAATGATGGCAACTTTACAGTAAGCCATGAACAAAGACAATGCCGTAACGATCTAAAAATGTGATATTTAAGTTTATACATAAGACATTAAGCTTTTCATTTTTATTGTGAAGGGAGCAAATCAGACTAAATATCCAAATAATGTTAGGTCACTTAGAGAGAGAGAGTTATGACAGCAGACTTCCATTCTTAGGTGAACAAGATACCTACTTAGAGAGAGAGAGAGAGAGAGAGAGAGAGAGAGAGAGAGAGAGAGAGAGAGAGAGAGAGAGAGCTACAGTTATGCATATGACTACCATTCTTAGGTGAACAAGATACCTACTTAGAGAGAGAGAGAGAGAGAGAGAGAGAGAGAGAGAGACGACGATGGAAGAGATGAGAGAGAGAGAGAGCTACAGTTATGGCAGATGACTCCCATTCTTAGGTGAACAAGATACCTACTAATTATATAGGAAATAAAACACCGGCATGGCAAATGATACTTAAGAGAAATTATTATGAAATACTCGTCTTTTCTTCTCAAACTCATCATTGAAATAGGTAGGATATAAGAATAATGATCTCTCTTTCCAATAACATTCTGAACGATGAAAATTTCTTGATCGGATTGTGCTACGCATTACATAATATTAAATGACAAAGTTCTCTATAATTTTCAAGGGAATAGCCAAAAAATATTTCACTTCTCCTTTAAACGCATCACTTTGAATGTGAATTTTTCCACAAAGTTTAAAGATCACCTAAACCTTTTAAGTCTTCAAGTTACAGAGAGAGAAAGGGAGAAAGAGACGTTTATTTAAATGGGAATATAATAAAAGAAATGTTTTCCCTATGGTTACTAAAACTCCAAAGGGCGCTCAGTTTCTTAAAAAAGACTAACCTCTCTACATTTCGTCTCTTTTATCCTTTACTGTGACATCTTTATGCTCTTACTACAATTCATTCTTAAAGCCAGAGATAAAAATATCCGGATTCTTATGATGAAAATCATCCCTCGCTTTTGGGACGTCCTCTCCTGAAAAGAGAAATAAGGCGACTAAATATTGCTAGGACGGGATTCCGTTCCCCTGTACCCGTGTAAGGGAATAGGAATCCTTCAAAGGGGGCATTTGTTGGGTTCAAAGGGAGAAAGTCTTCGTCTTTATTCTCATCATATTCTGTCAGAGGCAAGCTGCCTAGGACCAACCTCACCAAAAAAGAAAATAGGCATCAAGACAGCTTATTCTATTTCTTGCAAAGTTCCTCTATGCAACTATTCTGAAATTCTCCAACTTTGGCATTATATTCCTTTTTTCAGTTGAAAACGTTAGCTTTATATTTGCTTTATCAACATATGTTTAATTCTTTTCCCGCCGTTATCCTTGCATTAAGGGGTCGTTTGCCTGATGTGCCTTCTCCACTGCCTTTTATCAAAGGGAACATCCTCCACCAAACCTCTTCTCTCCATATCTTCCTTCACTTTACTATCTCGCCATCTAATTCTCTGCTTCCCTCTCGATCTTATTCCTCTGGCAGGTTCCTCCCAAGCCCTCTTCACTCCCTCCCAATCATCCATTCTCAACACATGCGCATACCATCTCAATCGCAACTCTATAATCTTTACTAAGCCTGCCCTTCTTCATATTTCGTCATTTTCCAATTTGTCAAGCAGCGATATTCCCATAATCTACCTCAGCATTCACTGTTCTCTCGAGCTTTATTTCCTCTTTTCTCCTTAGAGCTCATATTTCTGATCCATGCACTAACACTGGTCTTATCACTGTGCTATAGCTCTTGAATTTTAGCTTGAGTGGCATTTCCTTATCACATACTACTCCAGCTACCTCACTCCACTTCCCCCAGGTAGCTTTTATCCTACTGTCAACTTCAGCCTCACGTCCTCCCTCTTGGCTTAAAGTAGATCCTAAGTATTTAAACTTCCACCTGTTTTATAATCGAGCTTCTTTCTTATGTTACTATTCTGTCTCTATCATCCTTACTGCTCACCAAAACTCTGTTTTATTCACATTCACCCTTAAGCTACCTCTCTCTAAAGACTCCTGCCATTCTCCAACCCTTCTAGGTCTTCCTCATCTTGAGCAGTAATCACCAGATCGGCACACCATAACTTCCACAGCTCTTCATTCCTGATCTCTTCACTTAATACATCCATGATCAGCACAAAAAAAAAATGGGATTAATGCTGACCTCCGGTGTGATCTAATAATAACTTCAAAGTTTTCTGTTCCCCAACTGCTTTTATTATTTTGTTCTCGATTGTAACACATATTTGATAGTGGTACGTAATCTTTTGTTGCCTTCTTGTATTTGTAAGATTTTAGCTAAGGTATATGAGATTCCTGGAGTAAGCCAGGTGAGTAACGTTTTTAACATAGTATTTCGATCTAAATCTATGCCAGATGGTGATAGAAAAAACAAACGTGACTAACAACCAAATGTTGTTAACTAAATTGGGCCAGTTATATCATCTTCTAATGCGATCAAACCTCAAGTTTGTTCCTAACTTGAGGTCTTTTCCTACCAGTTTTCTTTACATCATGTTTTCCCTCTTCTGACTCGTTCATAAAAACATGTTCAGTTTCTATACAAATACTCCCTATTCCTGTTGACAGTATTCCCATTATAAACATTCTCTACACTATCTGTTCTATCTGACAGTATAATTTGTGATCCCCAATATTTTGCGGTACAATTTCCAGTTTCGTTCCCCCTATTACCTTATTAGCTTTCACCAATACCTTCTATCATATTTCCAAGTCAACTGATCTAGATTGATCTAATTTCGGTTTTGCTAGGTAAAACCAGTTTATTCCTGTATTCCTCCCTGCAACTTTCCCTGCTCCTTTTTCTTTATATATTTTTTTATTTCTTATCAAACTGATATCCAACTCAAGACTTACACTCATTGCCTTTTCATATTGCCAATTATTTGCAGTAAAATGTGGTTCCCCACCAGAATTTAATAACCTCCCCCAAAAGTTTCTCCCTTAATCTGTATAATTCTTTCACGTTTTCAGACATATTTTTACTAATTTACTTCATCAGCAAGACTGCAATTCTAGAAAAGTTATTTCACCATTCCTTTCGTGCATTCTAACTTTGGCTTCCAAAGTCACTCTTCTTGTCTTTCAAATGTGTTATATAAATCATCTTCTTACCTCACTTATTAGTGTGTCCTACCTTTCTCTCATTCAAACCTTTCTCTCATTCAAGTATCATCCTTTACATTTTTTACTACAAATACCTGCATGAATCAACCAATTTCTATTTTTGTATCTTTTTAATTTTTGCTGCTCAGCCATCCTGATTTCCATTTACCCCCATTGCATTATTCTAGCTCATATTGAGTCTAAACTTTCACTATTCTCTGTAGATCATCCTTACTATCTCAACCAACAATGTATTTAAGGGAAACATCTACAACACCATAGTTAGCCATCGAGGCACAGCACCCATACCACTGAAAGCCTTCATACCAGATCAGTTCTTCTCCCATCTATCGTTCTTAATATATTTTTTTATTTTTCATCATGAAAGGATGTTAATTGCTTTCAGAAAATTACCCTCTACATGAAACATCCTCGTCGCACACTGCTTTGCATTCCTATTCTATCTATCTTAAGGTATTTACTAGGTCTATCCAACAAATGGGTTCATAACTGGTATTTGATCACAACCCTTTTCCTTGTTAATTTATTAACACACTACTCTTCCCTACCACCAGCCACGAGATTCGCAATTGTCTCTGTGGAAATCTGTATTATTAGAATTAGAAAATCTTTGCTTTATTTTATCGTAAGTTGTGTTTCATCGTTTGAGTTCAAGAATATTTCATAATCACTGGGCCTTCTTAATGCTCGTCTTTAACGAAGGTAATCTGTCCCTTACATATACAAATAACTTTCCCAGAACTTTACTGTCTTAGGAATATGTGCTTGAATTATCAAGATGAAGTTAAAAAATTTCCTCTATTTATGTCGCATAATTTTTTTGTGATTGTGATTTGTCAGTTGTGTAGATAATTACCGGGAAATTCATCTTGTTTTACTAAGAACTGTTGTGTCAATGGTTAAACACGCTTTGTGTGCTAAACCATATCGTCCAGTAAGTCAACTGCCTCTCTGGTATGTAAGTACGTGTTCATAGATGCATAACCATAGTAGCTTGAGTTATTTATTTGAGATATTTATGTTGAGACAGCTTGCAGAAAATCAAATATGGTAAAGTTCCTTGTTATCATATTTGGAATGGAATTCTGATTTGCATCGCCATCTTGTTGCTTGATAGACAGGGCAGGATACTGTATTGTCTCAGGAATGTCTCCCATCTAAAGTCACTGTAAACAGCATTTGGTCTGAGTACGATGAAAAGTCAGGTGTAAACAAAAGCTCAGCTCTGTAACCTGAACCGCTCTCGTCTGGCTTTCCTAGAGTCCACAGGGGCCCAACTGAAACTGGGAGGCACTAGTTTCACTGAAGCTGTGCAGAGGACATATTATTCAAGCCACCACCATCTCCCTTTGTGGTTTCATTTCTCATTTTATTCTGTCATCTAATTCCTATTATCCATCCTAAGCCTTATTTTCCAATCGCAAAATTTTTCAAATTTGGATTAATTATCATACTATGATTTACATCCATAACAACTTGATTTGGTATGCAATTTTTGTCTATTCGATTTTTAAATCGTATTCAGCCTACCCAATGGTTAAATTGCTCTTTACATTCTTTTAGTAAATTCCAACTCAAGAGATATTGCACTGGATATTTGAAAGATTCCACCTTATCAATGCTTTCATTATCTACATTATTTCGTTCTGTTTTTCTTAGATTTATTATGAGCGAAGAGAAGTTTTACTGGAAACAGGCTCATTTCTGGCGGCCCGACACAGCCAAGCCCTAACGCTATTCAAATCCTAATATCTCCAAAAGTATTGAAGATAAAAGAAATATTCTTTCGGCAGATAAAACCTTACATCTTTAAATTTCATCCCATATAAGAATTATTTTCAAAATATCATAAATTCACATTTAAATGATGTTAACCCTTTAATAGTTTGCTTGAAGCTTCTCGAGTAATCGCCTTTGGGGCACCCAACTGGTTTTTAGTGAGTTATTATATATAGCAAGCTTTCAGAACCTTATGGTGCTTTGTTGATTCTAAACCTGTCAACTTCTTATCACAACTATCATACAAAACTTCTCTTATTTTTCAGACAACTTCTTTTCATTATCAAATATGTGAGAAAGGAAAAAAAGAGGAACAATATTTCCTTGTAGCAATAATTTGGCGCAATCCGCATGGCAAGACACCGTCAACATGAACTACATATACTTCGTTCATGGATACTATTAATTAGCTTTATAATATCACATATCACTATGTACTTGAACTATCGCTGGGCTTCGTCCACAGCGCAGAGCCGCAAAAGATTTGTCTAGAGCAGTTGTCGCATCTCCAATATGTATTAGTTTTACTACTCGTTAACCATGATTATGATATGAGCGAAACAGCTTCACTTAAGACGATGATACACAAGCTGCTTTAATATTCCCTTACTGATGCTTTAACTTTCGACGTCAGTAACATGAGAGTCAGCTTTCATTCCTTCTTTTTCTTCTCTCTATTTGTTCAAATATTTTAGTTTTCATTTTTCCATTT
>NC_087201.1:41981838-41996838 GCF_015104395.2 Macrobrachium nipponense
ATAGAATACTCAAGGGTAGCACAAAGGGTGGAGTACTGTAAGCAAGAATTGCTCCCACTGAGATCTCAGGAATCTGATCCAGAACAACGGTACTGGGTATGACGGTTGAGTGGCACTGTTAAACTACAGAATACAGAAATCTACACGAATCTGCAAAGCAGGTAACACACAGGATAACAACGGGGAAGCATATGTGACTGATCAATGTTTAAATGGAAAATGCAATATATTAGAAATATCAAAATATTGAAAGAATAATAAACTACTCAATTAGTGAGTACAAGCGTGACCAACAAAGAACTTACGAACACTTTCACAATGAACCAAAGGGTGTCAGAGATGCACAGTCAAAACTCACTGGGGTCCCTGAAGGAGACAGGATAATAGAATCATGGGAATAGGAGATCTGGAGGAACAAGGAATGGGTACAAGGAATAGGGGGGTGAGCATCGACTACCAACTTCCAATTCCATTTCCTTAGTCTATAGACAAGACTTGCATAGAGTTGAGCCAGAACATCAGAGGAAGGGCTATGTCACCTACAGTTTTCCACCAAGGGGGAAAAAATGGGAGAGGAGGATCCCATGTCAGGCAGTGTTCATGTACTTCAGCATGACAGTTTTAAGGTGAGTGTCAGGCGAGGATGTCGAGCAGAGTCCAGGTTCTAGACGGTGTAGAAGTGAAAGCTAGCCGGTAAGATCTTCACCAAGACAGCAGTATGCTATGACGGATTATCATGTTGAAAGGATAAAGTGAAATGGAATTTGAGAGGGCATACAGGCCCATATCTATATATCTATATATATATATATATATATATATATGTATATTATATACCTCATATATATATATATCCTATAATATATATATATATATAATATATATATATATATCTATATATATATATATATATATATATATATATATACGCAGTTCAGGTGTCACCAGAAGTCGTGTTGTTGATGTATGTCAAAAAAGGGGTGACATCTCTCGTTCCTTGGGTCTCGCAGCTAATCATGTTAGGTACATGAAAATTTCATTGGAAAGCCGCCAGAAAAGGATATGGAGGAGAGCATACAAATAGGTGCTAATTAGGTTTGAGACGATTTATGCCTGTGGGTCAGGTCAGGTAGACCAACTGTGTGAGAGTGTGAAACTTCACAAACTTTAGAGGCTTGATCCCTCCAAATGACTTTTGTGTAATTTGACTGGGGATTTCAACAATGGTTCTAAGGGGGAACAGTTCCAGAAGGTCTTCTATCTTTCTTGAAGAGGCAAGTTGTTATTGGCTTAAGGCAGGTTTCTTAGTAGGATTCGGGGGCAGCAATGGAGATGACAAGTGTTTGACAGGCAATAAATAGAAAAATGACAGGATATTGAAATAACATTTTTGCAGTTGTCTGATAGCGCAGTCAGTTTTTCTTACTTGGAAAATAGTTGAGGAAAAAAAATCTCAAAAGTCAAAACAACACTTTTGATTTTACTCTGTTTCCGTTGTAACTCAGGCGATTTTCCAAAATCAATTCTTCTGTTTTTCCGTGTTTCATTTCATGTTTCAAACGAGACAAGTTCAAACAAGCCAAAAAAGGCAAAATATAATGAAAAAATACTTTTCACAAGTAAAAGAAAATACTGTTATTTTGTTTATATCAATTTTGAAGTTAAGCCTTGGAGAAATATAGACTAAAATGTCAACTTCTTGGGTCAACCATAGCAAACCGAGACTAGGACATTTTGTAAGCAAAAGAAGAAATGCAGGAAATGAGAAGAAGTAGGAGAAGCAAGAGGTCAGAAAGTTACCAATAAAAAAAAAGAAAAAGATATGTAATTTTTGGTCATTTTCATGGGACACTTCTCACATACTTTTGATATAGCTAATGGCTATTTGTACATTTCAAAACAGATTTAGCAGGTAGAAGGAATGTCACTCCTTGACAAATCTTACTTTACTAAGATCTAAATACAGTCACTGAAGATGGGTGTGGCATACTCATCACTCAACAATGTTTGTAGTATGTACACTGCTGCCGAGTCTTTAGGTCTGTCGTGGGGCAAAAAACAAATCTCTTATCGGGCATTCACCATGAGTTGTCTGCTGAAGTGAAATGTTGATGTTGAACACATTCTTGATTCTCATCCGTGTGTTGCTTTGTAGTCCTTGAAAATACATCTACTTCCTGCCCAAGGGAAGATCAAGTCTTCTACCAGTTTCATCATGAATTCTCTGCGCTCCATCTCAGGTTGACCTCTGTCCTTCATTCTGTTGTAGATGATCCATGAATTGATAGAGGCTGTATTTTGCATGCCATACAACACACATAATGGCCATCATCTCTTTTTTAGGCTTACGGAATAACGAGCACACATCTGGTCGAATGCGTCTACAGCACCTTTAGTTTTATCGTAGCATTCCGCCATATCAGGCTTTCCATTGGTTTGTATAACAGGCTGATCATGCATACTTGACCCACTTGACCCACCTCAACAAATTTCATCTTCTTTTTGTCTGAACGGTAAGACAACATGGTTAGTGCTTGTTCATGAAGGAGAGCAGAGCAACCTTTTGAGAGGACTCTTTCATCAATCATCACGTGGTGTATTGGGCTTATTGAGCCTCAGTGTCCAGAGGTATGTCAGGCCATAAGTTTGAAGAAGGTCCTTCACAAGTTTCATAGATGTGAACCAATTGTATACTGTAACATTTTTGTTAGTATGTTTGTAAGGCTCCACCAATTGCAAAGTCACAAAATGGCCTAAGGACATTCTGTGAGACGGTTTTATGCATTTCCCAAGGTAAATGATGGCTCCCAGCAAGTATTTAGTTTCCACATCACAAGACATGATGATCTTTATGCCATATTTGGTAGGTTTATTAGCATTATGCGTTCCGAAAGGACATCGTCCTCTAAATCCAAGCAGTTGCTCATCAATAGTGATGCAGGCTCCTGGTATGTAGCCACTCTTGCACTGGGCAATGGATAAGTCCCACATCATTCTGAAGGGGTTGATTTATCATTCTCTTTTCTCTGCTCCCTTGTAGTGTGGTCATAAAACCTCAGGCAGAGCATCATAAAGCAGAATCTCCTTTTTGACATTGCAGTACAGTACATCAAAGGTCCATACATGATACTAAACATCTTCTACGCCACCCTGGTAAAAGCTATAGATATTAGCATCATTCACAATTCATATTTTTACACTTTTACTAAAACTATATCTTTTGATTTCATACCCCAGTGACCTGGAGTACGAGAAACCCAAATAGCTCTATAAAGCAAACTGAGAGGGAGGGGGGGGGGGGGGTGATGGCTGTTAATGGGATGACACACCCACTCTTCCCAACGAAGGAATTAAAAAGTGAGGTAGGTAAAGGGAAGGAGAGATTTCCGGGTCTTAAGTTGTTATACAAAAAACTTAAAACTAAAAATGATGGTGTAAGAGATCCCCCAGGTTACCTATTAAGGCTTAAATTTATTATACAATAATTTGTGATGGTTTGGCATAACAAAGTGCTATAAGTGTGAATCATTCCTGTTAAATCATACTGTTATATTCTGATTTGACTGAAAAGGAGAGAGAGAGAGAGAGAGAGAGAGAGAGAGAGAGAGACTTGAGAAATTTTTCCTCAGCCGCGCTTGCGTACATCGTTAAAAAAAAAAAAGGTACTGCTATTCATGTTCATACAACATCCATAACCATGGCCAACTTGTACTTTTGGCTATGACATAATAATCTATCATAGAAAATCATTCCCTTCATGGAGGAATCGGTTATTAAGTATCATTTATTAAATGGTCACGAAGGCCTTCTGAAGACATCATTTCATCAACTTACGAGTGAGAAAGATACCTCATTCAATGTAGGAAAGACAGAGATACATTGGGAGAGAGAAAGCTAAGTAGACACTATATAAGAAGCTCCAAATGGGTTAAAAGATTTTTTTTTTCTCTGCAACTTCAGACAGTGATGGATACCTTTCGCCGATTTTAAAGGACTTTCGGTGGATTAGATGAATTAAGTTCCGATGAAGTTTTGCTACTGAATTTAGGTTTGGTTAAATGAGACAAAGATTATATATATATATATATATATATATATATATATATATATATATATATATATATATATATATATATATATATATATATATATTAACCCTCAACTATAGTAGCCTTATAGTGCGTTTGTAGCACGTAGCACATCATCGTGATTCATATACCAGCATTGAGCTACAAATGTCCTTTACTATTTGATTCGCTCTACCTTGGAATTAATTTATTTTCATAACTATATGTTAACCGAAGGGGAATTTTTTAGTTGCTAAGACATTCGTCGGCTCAAGGCCTCGAATCACGGAAGCCCAGAATTCAAGACATACAGTGATACACTTTAACACATAAAACTATCAAAAGAGGTATAGGTTGATACCGATTCCCACCTGCAAGGCTATTATGGTCAAGGTGGGTTGATACCAGCTCTAATAACGAATACTGAGCTCGACGGGGATTTGTAGATGGGAGTCAGCATCAACTTATACCTCTCTTGACATTCTTGTAGGTCAAAGCGCGTCACTTTCAGCCCTAAATTCTGGGTTTCCGTGACTAGAGTCCATGACCCGACGAATTTGGTTAACATATATGAAAATATATTAATTTCGAGGTAGAGCTAATTAGATATTAAAAGATATTTCTGTAGCATAATGCTGGTACATGAATCACGGTGATGTGCTAATATTCACACACTCACACACACACACACACACACACACACATATATATATATATATATATATATATATATATATATATATATATATATATATATCTATCTATATATATATATGTATATATATATAGATATATATATATATATATATATATATATATATATATATATATATCTATATATATATACTTTTCGACCGTGTCTTATTTGTGCCCCGAAGATATGGGAATAAACGCGTAACAGTATGGGTGGGTACTAAACTTCCACCTGTCATTTTCCTGTGGTATTCACACACACATACATAAATATAATATATATATTATATATATATGATATATATATATATATATATATATACTATATATATATATCATTATGTATGTATATATATATATATATTATATATATATATATGTATGTGTGTGTGAATACCACAGGAAAATGACAGGTGGAAGTTTAGTACCCAGTACTGTTACGCGTTTATTCACATATCTTCGGGGCACAAATAAGACACGGTCGAAAAGTAGCTTACAAGGCGAAAAAAAATCAACAAGAATGCCTAATGGATAATTGTCAAAGGGCAATAAGCAAAGCGATAATACAGGATAATCCGGGATCACATGGTCATGTACTAAATTCATAGACTTAAATGGGAGATACGGAAACGTAACCATAGAAAATCCAAAAACACGTATAACACTGAATGCTAATTTCGTTGCTTACTATTATCAACAACTTTTTTTATTTCTGAACTTGAACAAACTAAGACATGAATTTAGAACATTTCCATTATTTGACTTGATGAAACAAGATTCAATGATATTACTTTTTATGTGTCGTTACACGGGACAAAGGACCTTGCTTCATTTCAGTTAATAAGATGATCTAAATCTCTCACATGTATGAATAATGCATTCGATATTTGGCCAGTTCTCACAGAATATTCGTGTTGTTTGATTCGTTGAGAAAGCGATTTTCCAGTTTGTGCGTAATATATTTTATGACACTTTTTGCAAGGAATTTCATATAGTATGTATGCAGCCAGAAACATTTGGAAGAATTTTTAAGTATTAAACTCTTAACATTAAAATGACTGAAAACAACATTTACATTGAAAATCCTTAAAATACAAAGTATTAAAAAAAAACTTTAATCATACGGTAATTTGAGAATATCATGTTACCAAATTCAAGTGTGCTGTTATTTAAATAAAGCACTTTCATGGCTCTTTTACAAGTTACATTTACAAAAGTCCTTGAGTTTCTTAGTTTCAAGGCAATATATTATAAATGATTTTAATCTCAGTATCAATGAACTGCGGGCTACAAACACGTAGACCCACTAAGTACATACCAGAAAAAAAGAAAAAAAAGACAGAGAATTCCCTGTATTTAAACGGTATCATACTAATGAACCCCCTTGGAAAATTACCCGGAAGAACAGCTACCCCCTAGGACAATTAACCCTAAGGACAATTAACACCCGCCTTCATTATGTTGTGTTTAGAGAAAAGAATAACTTTCAAATTTGGAAGTTTTTCAAATATTTTAAATGAAAACATTACACCTAGGTTCTTGTGATTCAATTTTCGGCAGGTTTTATGAAACAGCCACCTAGAATAACATATTTCGAAACATATTATTTCAATGGTAAGAGATTGTGCAAATAAAAGTGACACAATATTTGCAATGGATTGCGTATAATTTACATTTTTAGAAAATGATTTTAAAATTTGTTTGTCTTTTAACCAATCTAATATTATCTAATAATCTTTATAGTACAATGTAAACAATGTTATAATTCTTTTTTTTTATTTAATAAGTTTTCCTTTCATTTCTAGTTTTCTCATATATTTATCCAAGCCTCGTTTATGATTGGTTTGAATTAGCTTATGGGGTTTCCACATCAATTTATAACTTAATGATGGATCCCTCATTTTTATCTTTTTTTATATTTTTAATTTTACATTTTGTTGTTAAATTCATCCATTTTTGTACATTTAATGATTTTTAATGAAACATTTTATCACCGAATATTTTACATAAAAAATTCTTTTAAAAACTCAAAAATTAAACATTTTTAATTGCTTTTTAAAAACATTTTTCACACCAGTTGTTTTACTATTTAAATTTAAAAGTTATCCTTTTCTGTGAACAGCATATAATAAAGTGGGGTAATTGTCCTAGGAGGTAGTTGTCCTCGGGGGTATTTGTCAATGGAGGTTATCTGTCTGCGAGGTAAATGTCCCAAGACTCATTTAAATGGGAATTGTAAAACTTCAAGTACAGATATTTGAGGTCACTGAGATTAATAATGACACTCCCGATGCCCTACAAGTCCATGTCCATCCCCAATAGGGAGGGGAGATGAAAAGGGTGGGAAGGGGAGATGTATAAATAACAAAAAATAACATATATTAGTGTCTAACCCATCTTTTTTGAGGTCGCTGAGCTTAATAATGACACTCCTGATGCCCTACAAGTCCAAGTTCATTCCCAATAGGGGGTGGGGGTGAAAAGGGGTGGGAAGGGGAGACGTAAAATAACCAAAAACAAAATATATTAGTGTCTAGCCCATAAATTTTGAGGTTGCTAAGATCACTAGTGACACTTCTGATGCCTTAGTTACACTCCTGACGCCCTACAAGTCCAAGTTCATCCCAAATAGGTGTGTGTGTGTGAGCGGGGTGAGTGAAATGGGAAAGGGAGACGAAAAAAATAACCAAAAACAACAGATATTAGTGTCTAACCCATAATTTTTTAGATCGCTGAGATCAATAGTGGCACTCCTGATGTCCTTCAAGTTCAAATACCAGGGAATAATGGAAGAAGTAGATACATAACACCAAGAGATGAAGGACACAATCAGGAAAGAATATATGCAGAGACATGAGGCGATACTCAAGTCAAAACTCAATGCCGGAAATATGATGAAAGCCATAAACACAGGAGCAGTATCAGTAACGGATATGGTGCAAGAGTAGTAGACTGGATAAAAGCTGAACTCCACAGCATTGACCAGATAACTAGAAAACACATGACAAAACGCAAAGCATTGCACCCAGCAGCAAATACTGACAGACTATACATAACACAAAAGGAGAGAGTGAGAGGGCTACTAAGCATAGAGGACTGCGTCAATATCGAGAGCAGAGCACTGGAGCAATATCTGACAACCAGTGAGGATGAGTTGCTAATGATTGCATGGGAAGAAGAACTAACAAAAGTAGACAAAGACCCAGAAATATACAGAGAATGGAGAAGGACAAACAGAACAGAGGAATGGCACAACAAACCAATGCACAGGCAGCACATGAGACAGACTAAAGAACTGGCCAGCGATGAATCATGGCAATGGCTATAGAGGGGAGAACTCAAGAAGGAGACAGATGGAATGCTAACTCCAGCATAAGACCAGGCCCTAAGAACCAGATATGTCCAAAGAACAATAGATAGGAATAACATCTCACCCATATACTGGAAGTGTAATGCAAAAAACGGGATCATAAAGCACATAGTAAGCAAATGTCCATCACTTGCACAGAATCAGTATAAAAAGAGACACGATTCAGTAGCAGTAATAAGTGATACAAACACCAACCTGGAGGAGTGATAGAAAGTGATTAAGCAAAGATCCCCTGGGACTATGGTATCAGAACAGTTAGGGTGATACATGCCAATAGACCAAATTTGACGTTGATTGATAAAATCAAGAAGAAAGTATCACTCACTGAGGTCTCAATACCATGTGACAGCAGAGTAGAAGAGAAAGGCAGAGAGAAGATTGATAAGTATTAGGATCTGAAAATAGAAATAAGAAGAAAATGGGATATTCCAGTAGAAATTATACCCATAATCATGGGAAAACTAGGAACGATTCCAAGTTCCCTGAAAACGAACATGGAAAAACGAGATACCGAAGCAGCTCCAGGACTCATGCAGAAGAGTGTGCTCCTAAAAACAGGAGATATAGTGAGAAAAGTGATGGACTCCTAAGGGTTTAGTTACGAGTAACTCAAAAGAAAAAATAGAGTACTTAGAAGAACTAACCCAAAATGAAAAGAAAATAGATATAATGAATATAGTGAAACCTGGTATTCCCAAGAGACTGGGAATGATGATCAAATAAAAGGGTTCCAAACTTATAGAATCAGATAGAAAAAATAGGAATCAAGGGGAACCGCAATATATGGGAAAGACAAAAAACAAGGAAAAATATATGAGAAATATAGTAACTCAGAATGTGAACTAATAGCGGTAGAATTTGAATCTGAAAAATTGATGAACATAGTAATATATAGACCTCCTAATACTAAAGAGTTTGACATAATAATTGAAAAATTGGATGATATATGTAGAAATCACAAGGACTGGAATATTAGTTTCCTATCTGGTGACTTCAATTTCCTTTCGTAGAATGGAAAGAACGAATAGGAGATTGTGGTTGTACTTATACATATAAAAAGAGAGTATAGTAGTGCAGAAGATAAGAGGCAATTTGAAAAGCTATTAGATATGCTACTAGAATACAACATTCAACAAATAAATCACCTGCCAACAAGAAAGGAAAATACTTTGAGACCTAGTATTTGTGAACGAGATGAATTTATGTTAAAGAAATAATAGTTTATAATGCGAGTATTTCAGACCATAATGTCATAGAAATTAACAGTTCATTCCAAAGCAGTGAAAATAGAGATAAGCAAGAAATGACAAAAAGTGGGAAGGATATGGAAAATACAACTTCTACAGTAAAAAATATAAAATGGTCAGAAATTAATGAAGAATTTAAACAAAGATTGGGATAACATTTTCGTAAGTGATGACATAAGGGTAAATACGGAGATATTATATAAAATATTGGAGATAATAGTGGAAAAATATATACCGAAGAAGGAAAGTAAACATCATTCATGCATACCAAGAGACAGAAGGATCTTGTTCCAGAAAATCAGAAAGTGGAAAAAAAGGTCTTGCAAAAGAAAAAAATGCATGGAAAGTATAGAACTAAAAAGTAAGATAGAAAATGCAGAACAAAAGATTATACAATCAAAAGAAAATGAAAAACGGGACTTGGAAGAAAAAACCCTATTAAATATCAAGCAAAACCCCAAAACTATTATACTCATATGCGAAGAAGATGAATAAAAGAAGAATAGAAATAGGCCCTCTGAGAATTGAAGGGAGATTAACGAATGAAAAAAGGAAATTTGCAACATACTGGCAGAACGATATAAGAGAGAATTCACCCCTAGAATAGATAATGAAGATAATGATATAGAAGTAAGGGATGAAAATAGTGAATATTTAAGCTGAACATAGATATTAATGAAGCTGATATTGTGCAGGCTATTAATGAAATTAAAAATGGAGCTGCTGCATGGCCTGATGGAATTCCCTGCTATTTTGTTAAAGAAAGTAGTTCATTCTATCGCAAAGCCACTTGCAATATTATTAAGACAAAGTGTAGATACAGGCAAGATATATGATGAGGCACAAAATTAGCATATATTACCCCTACTTTCAAAAGTGGATCAAGACTAGAGGCAAGTAATTATAGGCCTGTGAGTCTAACATCACATATTATGAAAGTGTATGAAAGGGTAATGAAGAAAAATATTATGAAACATTTAATAAAAAATAATTTGTTTAATAAAGGACAACATGGTTTCGTACCCGGAAAAAGTACACAAACCCAACTGTTAGTCCACCGTGAAAACATATTCAAAAATATGAAAAGCGGAAATGAAAACAGATGTGGTTTATTTAGGACTTTTGCAAAAGCTTTTGATAAAGTAGACCATAATATATTAGCGAAGAAAATTAGAAAACACAATATCGTGGATAAAGTAGGAAGATGGTTAAAGAATTTTTACACAACAGAAAAACAGATAGTTATTGCAAACGGACGAGGGAAATCGGATGAAGCCAAGGTAATATCCGGTGTGCCGCAAGGTACGGTGTTAGCTGCAATACTGTTTGTTTTATTATGATTGAAGACATAGACAATAATGTTAAAGATTCGGTAGTGAGTAGTTTCGCGATGACACAAGAATAAGTAGAGAAATTACTTGTGATGAAGATAGGAACGCTCTACAAAGAGACCTTAACAAAGTATATGATTGGGCAGAGGTAAATAGGATGGTATTTAACTCTGATAAATTTGAATCAATAAATTATGGAGACAGAGAAAGAAAGCTATATGCATATAAGGGACCTAATAATGAGACCATCACAAATAAGGAAGCAGTTAAAGACCTTGGTGTGATGATGGAATAGGAACATGTTATGCAATGATCAAATAGCAACTCTGTTGGCAAAATGTAAAGCAAAAATGGGAATGTTGTACGGCACTTCAAAACAAGAAAAGCTGAACACATGGATTATGCTGTATAAAACATATGTTCGTAGTCCACTTGAATATTGCAATATGATATGGACCGTACCGCCACACTATCAAAAGGATATTGCACAAATAGAGAGTGTACAAAGGTCATTTACAGCTAGAATAGAAGAAGTAAGGACCTAGACTACTGGGAAAGACTACCAATTCTTAAAATTATATAGTCTAGAAAGGAGAAGAACGAAGAACTGACATGAATATTCAGGCATGGAAACAGATAGAAGGAATAGCAGAAAATATCATGGAACTAAAAATATCAGAAAGAGCAAGCAGAGGTAGATTAATAGTGCCCAAAACTTTATACCAGGAAAAATAGGAAAGCACAAACAGGACATTAATCCACTACGCACCAGCATCGATAATGCAAGCGTCTATTCAATGCGTTGCCAGCTCATCTGAGGAATATATCAGGAGTGAGTGTAGATGTGTTTAAGAATAAGCTCGACAAATATCTAAACTGCATCCCAGACCATCCAAGATTGGAAGATGCAAAATATACCGGAAGAGTGACTAGCAACTCTCTGGTAGACACTAGAGGTGCCTCACACTGAGGGACCTGGGGCAACCCGAACAAGATGTAAGGTCTGTAAGGTAAGGAGGCAGGATGCAACCTGGAACCCCACGCTATAAAAACCATCCAGTCGAATAGGATGACTGTATCAAACAAAAAAAAAATAGTTGTATTAATTACAAAAGATATCTTTTATAAATAATACAACTTATGCTTAGAATTATGGAACTTTATTATTCAAAAGTTTTGCACGGCAGTGTGAGTTGCTTAGCAATAATAATAATAATAATAATAATAATAATAATAATAATAATAATATAATAATAATAATAACAGAAGATGCAAAACAGAGGCTTAAGGCCAAAGCGCATAAGATACAACGGTACATGAACAGGAATAAGTGATACCAACAGAACAAAATATTCAGAACCAACCAGAAAAGACTATACATCCAACTAAGAGGGGAAGACAACCACCAAGAAATTCCTGAAGCCGAACCAAGTAAGAGACTCTGGGAAAACATATGGAGCAATCCGGTATCACACAACAAACATGCAACATGGCTCCAGGAAGTCAAGGAAGAAGAAACAGGGAGAATAAAACAAAGATTCACAGAGATCACGACAGACACAGTCAGACACCAACTAAAGAAAATGCCAAACTGGAAAGCCCCAGGTCCCAATGAAGTCCATGGATACTGGCTCAAAACCTTCAAGGCCCTACACCCACGACTAGCAGAACAACTCCAGCATTGTATCTCAAATCACCATGCACCCAAATGGATGACCACAGGAAGAACATCCTTAGTACAAAAAGACAAGAGTAAGGGAAATATAGCCAGTAACTACAGGCCTATCACCTGCCTACCAATAATGTGGAAGTTACTAACAGGTATCATCAGTGAAAGGCTATACAACTACCTAGAGGAGACAAACACCATCTCCCACCAACAGAAAGGCTGCAGAAGGAAGTGTAGGGGCACAAAAGACCAGCTCCTGATAGACAAAATGGTAATGAAGAACAGTAGGAGAAGGAAAACCAACCTAAGCATGGCATGGATAAATTATAAGAAAGCCTTCGCCATGATACCACACAGATGGCTAATAGAATGCCTGAAAATATATGGGGCAGAGGAAAACACCATCAGCTTCCTCAAAAATACAATGTGCAACTGGAATACAATACTTACAAGCTCTGGAATAAGACTAGCAGAGGTTAATATCAGAAGAAGGATCTTCCAGGGCGACTCACTGTCCCCACTACTCTTCGTAGTAGCCATGATACCCATGACAAAAGTACTACAGAAGATGGATGCCGGGTACCAACTCAAGAAAAGAGGCAATAGAATCAACCATCTGATGTTCATGATGACATCAAGCTGTATGGTAAGGAAATAGATACCCTAATCCAGACTGTAAGGATTGTATCTGGGGACATCAGGAAGGAGTTTGAAATAGCAAAATGCGCCTTAGTCAACATACAAAAAGGCAAAGTAACGAGAACTGAAGGGATAAAGCTACCAGATGGGAGCAACATCAAACACATAGAAGAGACGGGATACAAATACCTGGGAATAATGGAAGAAGGGAATATTTAAAACACCAAGAGATGAAGGACAGGATCAGGAAAGAATATATGCAGAGACTCAAGGCGATACTCAAGTCAAAACTCAATGCTGGAAATATGATAAAAGCCATAAACACATGGGCAGTGCCAGTAATCAGATACAGCGCAGGAATAGTGGAATGGACGAAGGCAGAAATCCGCAGCATAGATCAGAAAACCAGGAAACAGATGACAATACACAAAGCACTATACCCAAGAGCAAATACGGACAGACTATACATAACACGAAAGGAAGGAGGGAGAGGACTACTAAGTATAGAGGACTGCGTCAACATCGAGAACAGAGCACTGGGGCAATATCTAAAAACCAGTGAAGACGAGTGGCTAAAGAGTGCATGGGAAGAAGGACTAATAAAAGTAGGCGAAGACCCAGAAATTTACGGAGACTGGAGAATGACAAACAGAACAGAGGACTGGCACAACAAACCAATGCACGGACAATACATTAAACAGACTAAAGAACTAGCCAGCGATGACACATGGCAATGGCTACAGAGGGGAGAGCTAAAGAAGGAAACTGAAGGAATGATAACAGCGGTACAAGATCAGGCCCTAAGAACCGTTCAAAGAACGATAGATGGAAATATCATCTCTCCTGTATGTAGGAAGTGCAATACGAAAAACGAAACCATAAACCACATAGCAAGCAAATGTCCGGCACTTGCACAGAACCAGTACAAAAGAGGCATGATTCAGTGGCAAAAGCCCTCCACTGGAGCCTGTGCAAGAAACATCAGCTACCTTGCAGTAATAAGGGGCACGAGCACCAACCTAAGGGAGTGATAGAAAACGATCAGGCAAAGATCCTCTGGGACTATGATATCAGAACAGATAGGGTGATACGTGCAAATAGACCAGACGTGCCCTTGATTGACAATACCATGGGACACCAGAGTTGAAGAGAAAGAGAGGGAAAAAATGGATAAGTATCAAGATCTGAAAATTGAAATAAGAAGGATATGGGATATGCCAGTGGAAATTGTACCCCTAATCATAGGAGCACTAGGCACGATCCCAAGATCCTTGAAAAGGAATCTAGAAAAAACTAGAGTCTGAAGTAGCTCCAGGACTCATGCAGAAGAGTGTGATCCTGGAAGCGCACATAGTAAGAAAAGTATGGACTCCTAAGGAGGCAGGATGCAACCCGGAACTCCACACTACAAATACCCCCCAGTCGAATTGGAGGACTGATAGAGCAAAAAAACAAAAATAATAATAATAATAATAATATTAATAGCAATAATAATAATAACGCGATGTCATTTGGCTTGATGAAAGTAAGAATAAACACATAAAAAACCTAATAATCACGCCTTAATCTGGGTAACTAGCTGTAACAGACACTCGATTCAAGGGCTTATACGTCACCCTATCAGAGGCTGATCAATGGCTACGATCTAAGTTTCTGGAATATAAAAGCTTGTAACAGACACTCGATTCAAGGGCTTATACGTCACCCTATCAGAGGATCAATGCTGATTAAGTTTCTGGAATATAAAAGAAAGAAATGGTATTTTGACGTTTGTTAATTTGGATATGGCTGAAGGGGTCCGCTGGTTGATTGCATTGAAGTAGAAGAAATATGTTTTTCTTTATTAACCAAATACTATTTTTTGTATTATATAGATACACATATATATTTCATTTGTATTGCCGTATTTTATACATTCTGGTATTTTACCTCTAAATAAATAATTTATTGTTTTAATTAAACCAAAGCTAGATATATATATATA
>NC_087201.1:42001838-42004338 GCF_015104395.2 Macrobrachium nipponense
AATATAAATATAAATATTAATATAAATATCAATATAAATATATGCATATATGCATATATACATCTTAATATACTATACATATATACATATATACATATATACATATATATATATACATATATACATACATATATACAGATACATATATAAATCATATACATCTATACATATACGCATTATACTAAAGAATATGCATAAACAGATATGCATATATGCATATATATGTATCGATGATATATATATGATATATATATTATATCATATATATATATACATATATGTATATATATATGGGTATAATATCCATATCTATATATATATATATATATATAATATATATATATATATATATATATATATATATAATAATATACTTTGGAAGGGATAAAAGCAGAAACGATATTCATTATAAGTGTAGCGATGGAAAACTGAAAATGCGACACGGTTTTTTTTATTGTAAATTTTAAATGTATGTTGGACATTAGGATGAGTCTCTTTATTATGTTTGATGCGTACTTATCTTTTTGTTACAGCTGTGATGACGGGGGTGGACCCCGAATCGTCGCTTAATAAATCCTTGCTAAATTACCAGAAGACGTCTAGCTTGCTGCCTCATGAATATATATAATATACATATATATATATATATATATATATATATATATATATATATATATACATATATATAGATATATATGTTATGTATACATATACATATAGTATATGTAGATAATGTATACATACATATATATATATATGTATATATATATATATATGTATATATTATATATATATATATATATATAGTATGTAATGTAATATATGTATATATGTATATGTGATATATGTATATATATGATATGTATATAGTATAATGATATGTATATATGTCTATATATGTATATGATATATGATATATATATATATGTATATATATGTATATAGCATATATATGTATATATATATATATATATATATATATATATATGTATGTATATATATATATGATATATATATATATATATTTTTATATATATATATATATATATATATATATATATATTATATATATATATATATAGTATATTATATATATTCATGAGGCAGCAAGCTAGACGTCTTCTGGTAATTTAGCAAGGATTTATTAAGCGACGATTCGGGATCCACCCGAGTCATCACAGCTGTAAAAAGATAAGCACGCATCAAACATAATAAAGAGACTCATCCTAATGTCCAAAATACATTTAAAATTCACAATAAAAAAAAACCCTAAAATGCTAAGACAATTACCATTTCAAGTGAAGGGAAGAAGAAGGAAAGGTTCCAAGTAAATATGGTTATGCCAGGTATAGAGGGGTAGCTGTAGTTTCGTTGTCTAATTTTGGACTATTGCTTTTATGAAAAGCGATTCGAAGACAGCAAGCTGTTGAGGGGAAAAGAAAAGAAAGAAACCCGTTTTGCTGTAAGCCTGATTTTAAAATGTTTAAATTCTATATTGAATTTACATTTTTTGAATGTCCTCGAATGTTCGAACTTTCTGGAGAAGACAACCGGATACCTGTTCGATATAGCTCACGCCTGTGGCAATCAATGCTGACTTTAAGATGCCTACGCGTGGACCCAACACAATTTCCCAAACTATATTTGGGACAAGAAAATAAATAGACCGTATTAGAAGTGAAAAGAGGGTCAAGTTTTTCTTTGCATCTTAAAGTACACATTGATTGCCAATGGGGCGTGAGTTATCGAACAGGTGTCCGGTTGTCGTCTCCTTACATTTAAAGAAATCATTCTTCGACAAGATTCTGATTTATTCATGGCCAGTCTCGACGTAGAGTCATTATTTACTAATGTTCCTGTTGGAGAAACTATCAAATTGATTCTTAAAAAGTTGTATCCTGTTGCTGATTCCACTTTTAATAATTTCAATCACACGCATTTTAAAACCTTACCAGAACTCGCAGTGCATGACACTAATTTCATTTTTAATGGTAAATTATTTAAACAAGTAGAGGGCATGGCCATTGGTCCTCCTCTTGTCCCTGTATTTACTAATATCTACATGTGCTCCCTGGAGAAGCAAATGCTTGATAATTGCCATTAATAATTTCTAAACACCCCCCCCCCCCCTCCTTTTTTTTGTTATTTCCAAGGTTTTTCGTTGGACGATTTAACGTTCTGTTCTCTTTGAAAGTGAATATGAAGATGACTTCTGTAGAATATGCCAATGCAATACACCCAAGTATTAAGTTTACTATCGATAAAGAGGCGAACGACCGTCCTGTCTATCATTCCTGTACGTTCTAGTTTTCAGACAAAAATACTGTTTTAATACCACTATTTTTAGGAAGAAAACATTTGTTCTTCTTGGTACCAACTTTTATAGCACATGTTTTATTAATTTTAACTCCAACTCTGTTTCTACCCTTCTCCACTGAGGACTCGTCCTTACGTCGAACTGGACACTTTTCCATAATGATATTACATTTTTAATTGACTT
>NC_087201.1:42009338-42031838 GCF_015104395.2 Macrobrachium nipponense
ATATAACTAAATATGATTTATGAGTGTTTTCTTTCCTATATAAGTGACCGCTTGTTTGTATATGAAAAAGATCAAACGATAAGCGGTTTGTTAGCCGGATGCCGTAAATAACAAGGTTAAAAGACCACCATGTTGAATTTCCCTATTGATATAGAAAGAAATATTTCAATGTTTCAATCGGTTACATGTCCGAGTAAAAGAAAAAACTGGATGTTAATGGCAAAGTTGAGATGACACGAGGAGCTCATAACTTGCACTGGACAATTTTGGCTATGATAACATAATCTAAATTAAAAGGGAAAAGGCTTATTAATCATTAAGGTTAAAGAAGTAGTTTTGGTATATACCAACATTAAAACGTAGATATTCTAGTGTTAAAGGTACATATAACAATATGTTACCAAGATCGTTCTCGACCATTGCCTCAAAATTCATCAGGCTAAGCTGGGTAAGGCGAGAAGGAACAGTCTTCTAAACAACAAGCGGCACTGTTAGCTAATAGTAAGTCCCTGAAAACTGGAGACAAGCTTTAGACAGTGTGGCCTAAGGGAAAAGAGGTGCAGTCATGAAGTTAAGAAAGTAACAAGAGGTATTGAGGAGTGTATAAACATCAAGATAATAGTTAGATCCACTCAAATGCATATATTTTTATTGACATACCTTAAATATTAGAACAAAGAACAACGATAATATATTACACCTGCTTGTAAGAAAACTAATTCCATGATTAAAATTCAAATTATTTTGTGTACCTAAGCTGTCAAAAATGATAGCAAAGTTTCAATAATGAGCAAGAGAATCAGGCTTACATTATCTCAAGCGCATATTGTACAGCCGGCCCACGCACAAATGGCGTAGTTTCTTAAGTCATTGTTCGTTGTGGAAATATTGCCATATGCAGGTGCCAGATTACCGGTATTTACTCATCAATAAATAATGTTTCCTTTCAAAGATGTTATGCTTGAAATAAATAAAATTAGAATTGAGTATATTTATTTGAAATATCTAAGACAATTATTTTGCAAAGTAAGGAAAATATATAACCACAGGACTTCGAATTCTAATTATATTCTCAACTATGGCTTCGAGGCAGCAATAGCATAAGCATTTGGAAACTGTTTTGCTGCCGCTCGAATCATGACCCAACGTAAGCGTACTGTACTGTCACGTTTTTTAATAGCAACGTGTGATTCAACTAATTTTGTCCTTTAATCAATAAAATAATTTGCATGACACAGTTAGTAGGCCTAAATTTGACTTCTGATTTTGACACCTGATTAGCCTAGGACTATTTTCACAGCATACTCTCTCAGATACATAATTTGAATTAATATCTAAACCGACAATATCTATATCAATCTGCATTGTGTTATTATTCCCGTTATTCTTTTTCATTGGCCATGTTCTCCTCTTTTCCTATCTTTTTCATTATGGATTAACATTTACTAGACCTTGTTATCTCATGTCAAAAAGCAAACATACGAAATCAAACAAATTCACTTTAGCTTTTTTTTTTTTTTTATCAAATTCCTTGCATATCATGCAGTTTCATCTGGACACGTTGGGAAGCTGTGTGAGTCAAAGCTGACGAATACATTAAGAAAGGCTTTCTTGGGTTAATATTCCTGTATTTATTCACTTCTTCTGTATAGAAATTAACTAAAATTAGTTTCACATGTATGCCTAGACCTACTGCCATAAACGTATTATAAGTAGCTGAAAGGATAGAAAAGACGAAAGGTGACTTTTTCATTTAAGTTATCTCGGAGGTGTTGTTCTTTGACAGCTGCAACAATCATACAGGGTGTAACACGAGTTTATGCAAATATTTTATAGAATGAACGAAAAAGTAATTTTGAACATAAAATATTCTATAAACATATTCATTTGTCAGTGAGGGGAATTTTAATATGACTGTTATCATTAGTGCTGCTTTCACACAAACACATGGAGTTGGTAGCGAGAATTTGTTGTAGCCTGAGATATTGAGGAGCAATGGTGTTGTATAGGAGGAGTATAGGGGGATTAGGCTGATATGAATAAATGCATGCATCATTGAATTTGTTTCCCTCCCTATCAGTGGTATTCACTGGACACTGATAAAAAAAATGGAAAAAAATAACCTAAATGTATCTCCCATCCTTCAGAGGTAGACGCTTATTCATTAGACTTGTTCAA
This sequence comes from Macrobrachium nipponense, assembly GCF_015104395.2. NCBI lineage: Eukaryota > Metazoa > Arthropoda > Malacostraca > Decapoda > Palaemonidae > Macrobrachium > Macrobrachium nipponense. The sequence goes on from NC_087201.1 coordinate 42,011,517, forward strand.
AGATTTCAAGAGTATTTTTAATAATCTCTCCCTCTCCATCTAAAGTAATCCATCAGACAACAGTCATAGGAGTAGACCTAGTAGTCTAGAAGAAATGGGGTTAAACCCGGTTTTGTGGTATGGAGAAGGTTTTATAGTTGATTCTTGTGCTCTGACATACCCTCAACAGGAATCAGCTCGATGCCACTCTAGCACTCTTGGGGGAAAAACTTAGGGGCCAAAAACAAAATGGCCACAACGCAGCATGTCATTTACACTAAATGTCACATCTTTTTCAGTAATGCTGACAGAAAGGTGATCTTTGTGTCTATACCTATGTTTTGGGGTCATGGAAGTCATTGCTGCTCACTAATTAAGAGTATCTACATCACAAATAGTTTATATTCGTCCAAAATGGTGATGTTTTGTGAAGAAAAACAGCGACCATGACCTTAATATATTGTGCAATAGTGCCTTGGAGTCAAAAACATTAATTTCTCTTTCACTATCACGTATTCCTTTCTTGCACTTTTTTCCCAGCATTATATTTATACAGGTCACATATAATATTAACTGTTGCTTAAAAGCAACATAAACCCAGAACACAGTATATGGTTAGAGTCCTTCAAATGTTACGTTGATCATCATTAATCATAAGTTCATCATCTTCTTCCTGTGATAATATGTTCCAATCATTAACATTATTACAGTCTCCTCCAGCATGACTACCACAGAACACCGAACATGGCATTTGAACACCCGCATAACTACATCTGCTAGCAGAACATGCATGCATCACGAAACAAGCACAGTTAATCATTTGGAGAATTTCAATTGGAACAGGTGATATATTCTCTGGTAGCATGACTGGAAAGAGCTTATCGTTTCTCTTGGTCCATCCATACATCACTAGATCAGCAGTTTCAGGATGAGTGATGAGTGACGACTTCCACACTAGTGTCTGACAATGGAATCTGTGGACATGTTGCAAAAAAAAACCTCTGAAGTTGGTGACAGAGACTTCAGGTTTGGAGCAACTAACACCCTTTAGTTTGCCATTGTTGTTATTCATACACCATGGTGTGTCTTTGACATGTTTTTATGGTATTTGGAGCCCTGTCATATTGCTATGAATAGTGTTGCTTGAGTTACAAGATCTTCCAAAGAAACATCTTGCTTACCCAATAACTCAGTGTCTTATTTCTATTGAGTACTTTTAAAGCTGTTGCTTTTTCTATGCCATAAGGAACGAGGTAGTATTGCAATCACTTAATGTATCACTCCAGGAAGAATACCTGCAATATTACTGTACTTGGTTGTTGTAGCTTTTACAGCTACAGTTCTTCAGCTAGCAATGTAGTCTGCATAATCACCTCACAGTTGAGTTTTTCTTTGCAGCAGGAGTGCAGGAAAAGAACACAGATGTCAATATCATAAAAAATCACAGAGGTGCTTGATGCACCCCTGGCTGCCAGGTACACCAACTGATTCACTATGATAACATAGGTTTGGTCACAATTGTTAATGGTTTTATATCTTCGAGCAATGTGAATGTAGATAGCTCACTCGTGATTGGGAACAACAATTGAAGGATTTTGAAGTAGAATGGCCAGCTAGTTTCCATGGCTCCCTAAAGACGAATGCAAAGACAATGACTTCTAACAAGAAGTTGATGAAGATTGTAATTAATAATAAAATAATATATAAAAGAGTCATTAGCCTTCAGCAGTCCAGAAACTTGAACATTAAACATGGTCATACTTGTGAATTACCTGCTGTACCATCTGCACTCTTTGGTGACTTGGGATCACAAGCTAAAGCTACACTCGTAACCAAATTACAAGTTAAAATATCAAGCCGTTACATCAATACTACAGGTGCCTATATCATCGATGGATGTGCCTTTCTTTGTAGTGTCGTTGGCCATCTAACGGTACCGTTGAAGACTATGTGAAGAATGTGCCATATACATCTGATCTTTGACAGATATGCACCAAATAATACTAAGGGTGACAGTAGATCAAACCGTGCTGGTACAAACGCTAGTCATAAACATTTACTGACACTCCATGCACCTCTGCTAGCCCAAAATGTAGTGCAAACTGTTAGGTACAACACAGCCCAACTTATCACCCTGATCACCAAGTATCTCATTGATTATGTAGAAAACAAAACTGATGAACTTATCATCACTGCTGAGCATCTTGTCCCCATATCCATCACAAACGGACAAGTAATGAGTAATGACACAAACTAATCTTCGCAACACTCACGATGTTCTCATGGTGCATCAGTTGGTGTACTTGGCAGCCATGGGTGTATCAGCACCTCTGTGGCTTCTGATGATACTGATGCCTGTGTTCTTTTCCTGCACTTCTGCTGCAAAGAAAAACTCACCTGTGAGGTGATTACGCACTCCCATTGCTGACCAAAGAACTGAAGATATAAAAGCTACAGCAAACAAGCACAGTAATAGTGCAGAAGTTCTTCCTGGAGTGCATGCATAAGTGGTTGTGATACTACCTCGTTCCTCTATGGCATAGGAAAAGCAACAACTTGGAAGTACTTAGCACCGATAAGACACTGAAGTTGTTGGTAAAGCGAGATATTTCAATGGAAGATGTCCAAAATACTGCAAAACATATCAGAGGCACACCATGATGTATGGAAGACAAAAATGCCAAACCAGAAGCTGTCAATTGCTCCAGAACTGAAGTCTCTGCCACCAACTTCAGAGCCCATTATGAGATACTAGTGTGGAAATTGCCACTCATCAGTGAACCTCCTGAAGCTGCTGATCCAGTGAAGTATAGATGGACAAAGAAAAATTATAAGCTCTTCCCAGTCATATTACCAGAGAGCATATCACCCGTTCCAGTTGAAATTCTCCTAATTACCAAGTGTGCTTGTTCCTTGATGTGTGTATGCTCTACCAGTAGATGTAGTTGTGCAGGTGTTCAAATGCTATGTTCAGTGTTCTGTGATTGTCACACTGAAGCAAACTGTAATAATATTAATAACTGGAGCATATTATCGCAGGAAGAAGACGGTGAACTTATGATTGATGCTTATTAATGTAACATTTGTAGGACTCTAACCATATACTATGATTTGGGTTTATGTTACTTTTAAGCAATAGTTAATATTATATGTGACCTGAATAAATATAATTCAGGGGCAAAAGTGCTAGAAAGAAATACATGATAATGGAAGAGAGATTGATGTTTATGACTCCAAGGCACCATTGCAAAATCTATTCAGGTCATGGCCATATGTGATACTTAAAAAGCAGTTATTACCCCATGTTGTTAATAAGCATAATAATTATTGTATTGCTTCATTCTTATATACCACAATCCAAGGCTATGCTAAAATTATCATTTATGAATTTGATATCAAACTAGTGATTGTTAAGCAGTATGTAATGTGGATTGCTACTAAATGTTAATAATATTAACATACTACAATAAAGTTACTGCTTTTTTTTCACAAACTATCACCCTTTTGGACGAATATGAACCATTTGTAATATAGATGCTCTTAATTACTGAGCAGCAATAACTTCCTTGACCCCAAAAACATAGGTATAGACACCAAGATCACCTTTCTGTCAGCATTACTGAAAAAGATGTGACATTTAGCGTTTACGACATGCCGTGTTGTTGCCATTTTGTTTTTGGCCCCTAATATTTTTCCCCAAGGGTGCTAAAGTGGCATCCGGCTGATTCCTGTTGAGGACATGTTAGAACACCAGACCCCAAAATGTCATTTGGCTGCCAGACTATAGCCATGATTCCTGGTTGCAAAAACTCGTGGTGCTTCGAGGAGTTCCACTTCTAGGCCCATTTTCTAAACTTTGCCGTTCTCTAAACAATATTAAGCTTTCTTCATATCTCTCTAATTGGAACTTGCACCGACTGCAGTGCAATAATTGTCTCTCGCTGAGCAGGGGATATTACTTTGAGCGATAAAAAGCACATTGGTATTTGATTTCCGCGCACATCACAACATCGAAAACAATAAAGTGAGGTCGTATGGTTCACGCCGTTAAGGTTATCATTTTTTTTTTATAGCATTTTGTGAGTTTCTAACTTTTCTGTATAATGTTACAAATGGAATCATTCAACTACTTTCAACTTCATATTAAAATGATGATATAAGGACTGTTTATGCGATACTACTTGTGGTAGGTGTCTCCTATCTACTTAGTAATGTATGTCAGTGGTTGTGGTATGAGTTTTTATCACTTTGTTCCGTTCACGTCAATTTTTCTAATATGGAAAATAGTTTTACACAATTATAAAACATGATGTTCCAAAGATAACGTCGTTACATAAGATTTCTTTTATCTTTGAAAAGAAAAATAGATTAATAAGGCATGAATCATGTGTCAGGCAGGCGAACGAAAAATTATGAAAGCGTCAAGTCATATACTCTGGTGTACATTTCTTGTGTAAAATTGCTGTGTACTTAATGCTAATTGGTAATAAAATTTAAGTAAAGTTATGAAATTGAAAAATAATTACCATTATACCAGATGAAACGCGTACCGTCAAAAATGACCGCTATATAATTTTATTGCTCAATGGCTGGCTTTAATAGTAATGAGCTTTATTGAAAATTCATTTTGGCGAAGGATTTCATAGTGGATTTATGTCTCTATAGCTTATTATTATTTAATATTTTTTTGTGTAAAAATTTATGAATACACATTGTTTTAAATATTGTCAGTTCTTTCATGAAGGTTAAAGAGTAAAATAAACATTTTGTTTTTAAAAAAAAATAAAATTTTTAAAACGATTTGTGTTTTTATTCGTTTTGGGTTGATAAAAAGTGCACTAGTATATTTAGAGATCAGATATATCCCACTATATATACATGCATTGAATCAGACATACATTAACAAATAAAGTATAATCTAATGGTAACCATACAAAAATGAAAGGAATGGAGTATTTCTATTAAAGATTATAACAATAATTTCTTTTCTTCTTGGAGACTTCTTTTTTGAGAAAGATATGTAAAAGATGGCACGGTTATTACATGTGAATAAGCTGCCATTCAGACTATTATTATTATTATTATTATTACAAGCTGAACTGCAATCCGAGTTGGAACAAAAACACAAGTGCAAGGGCCCCAATAAGGAAAGCAGCCCAGTACGGAAAAGTCAAATGAGAAGTAAAGTTTCAACCACTAAAGAGAAATTACAATGAAAACAAATATGATGATGAAAACTATGGAAAACAATATAAAAATTGAATAAGGCAAATGACAAATGGGCCATGAGCTGAGATTCATGTCGTGTCGTCATGCTCAACAACTGAGTACTGGTTGTGGGAATATATATCTTCACTTCTAGAAGACTATGTACTACTGAGCTCCCTAAAGACATGACTAAGACCGTTAGAATTGACTGCATAATCTACTACTCAATTGCGGATGGCATATTTCTGGAATAAATTTATCTTAAAGATTGTGTACAATGAACTATATAAACGATGGCGTCACAGGTTGATATTAAGATCATGGATAAGAAATTTCAGACTTGAATTTTGTCATCAATTCGAGAATGAAGTCAGAATACAAGGATAATATTCAAAACAAGACAACATGGAAGAATAAGAAAATTAAAACATTTCCTTAAGACAGACAGGATTTCAAAGATCTTCAAAGACTTCCCCAGCCCCGATTTCTTTGGGGATGAAGAGAGAAATTATGTTTCTCAAAAATAAATTTGCAATAAAAAAATTGCACTAGAATTTTAAACGACTTACATGTAGTTAAGGAAACTGTAAATGATGAAATCTAGGTGGAGGGAATCTAATATCTTCCTGACCAATTATATTTAAGCGTTTTCTTAGAGTTTACCTTCATCCCCCATAATCTGCATAATGCACTAATTTCATAGATTTGCTCTGTTAAGAGGTTCAGCTTTCATAGGATATGGGATTAATACATAGATAATTTAAAAATTAATGAGACAATATCATTACTATGAGGAATGCTACAGGTTATATTCCTGTAATCTCTATAATATGTATTAACAACTCTTTCCAATATATTAGTAAAACAAAATAATAATAATAATAATAATAATAATAATAATAATAATAATATAATAATAATAATAATAATAATAATAACCACATAAATGAGACAGGATACAATTACCTAGGAATAATGGAAGTAGAGGACATAAAACACCAAGCGATAAAGGACACACGATTTAAGGCAGAGACTTAAGGCGATACTCAAGTCAAAACTCAACACCGGAAATATGATAAAAGCCACAAACATATGGGCAGTACCAGTAATCAGAAACAGCACAGGAGTAGTGGAAAGGATGAAGGCAGGACTACGCAGCATAGACCAGAAAACTAGGAAACATATGACAATACACAAAGCACTACACCCAAGAGCAAATACGGATAGACTATACATAACACGAAAGGAGGGAGGTAAAGGACTACTAAGCATAGAGAATTGTGTCAACATCGAAAGCAGAGCACTGGGGCAATATCTGAAAACCGGTGAAGACAAGTGGCTCAAGAGTGCATGGGAAGAAGGACTGATAAAAGTAAACGAAGACCCAGAAATATACAGACAGTATATGAGACAGACTAAAGAACTGGCCAGCAATGAAACATGGTAATGGCTATAGAGGGGAGAACTTAAGAAGGAGACAGAAGGAATGCTAAGTGCGGCACAAGACCAGGCCCTAAGAACCAGATATGTCCAAAGAGCGATACATAGGAATAACATCTCACCCATATACATGAAGTGTAATATGAAAAAAGAGACCATAAACCACACAGTAAGCAAATGTCTGGCACTTGCACAGAACCAGTACACAAAGAGGCATGATTCAGAGACAAAAACCCTCCACTGGGTGCTACGTGCAAATAGACCAGGCGTGACGTTGATTGACAAAACCAAGAAGAAAGTATTACTCATTGATGTCGCAATACCGTGGGACACCAGAGTTGAAGACAAAGAAAGGTATTAAATGGATATGTATCAAGACCTGAAAGTAGAAATAAGAAGGATATGGGATATGCCAGTTGAAATTGTACACATAATCATAGGAACACTGCACGATCCCAAGATCCCTGAAAAGAAATGTGGAAAAACTAGAAGCCGAAGTAGCTCCAGGACTCATGCAGAAGAGTGTGCTCCTGGAAACAGCGTATATAGTGAGATTGATTCATTTGTAGTTGTTGGCGTGCACATAGTAAGAAAAGTGATGGCCTCCTAAGGAGGCAAGATGCAGACCTATCAGAAGAACCTCTCAAGTAGAGTCTACGGACTCCCCAAAAACACTGGAAATTAAAAGCAGAACATCATTGGCCTAACAAAAATTCAACCCGTAAGCTAAGGAACAGATGATTATTCTCAGTATAGGTATTCAGGCAATATACTAACAGACTTTCTAAATTTTACGCAATTTAGAAGTTATAAAAATTGGAGGTTAGCAGTTGGACCAAAGCTAACCTACAATATTTACCTAATAGAGTAACATCACCAATTCTCCAGTTACGAAATAGAGGTTTGTGGGCAATGAACAACAAACACTATCAAAAAACATAAAAGGTCCAAGACAATTAATGTAACCAATTAAACCAAATAAAATTACTTAAGGAAGATTCAACCACAAGTTAAGCCTTTCATTAAATCAGAAAATTTTCAATTTTTTTTTAAAGAAGTTCTGGTACACATTTAAAAATTAAAATTAACAAATGTGCAGGAATAGTTATAATATAAGAGTAAGAGATGCCATTCTAACAGCGTGGTTTACAAATTTCTTATCGCCAGGAGTGTCACTCGAAATACAAATCAAATGAAGGAATAAATGATTTACTGCACTACGTATATACATCGCGTCTTCTTAAAATACATAATCATTGCAACAAAGGTGCAACAGAAATTCAAAATCAGTACAATGATTAACTATTCGTAAAAATCTTTAGAGTTAGATATTCTTTGGGTAAACTAAATTTTTCTATGCCTTTATTTAAGATCCATGAGAAAATTTTATTCGGGATATTGCATGTCAAATGCAAGATGCTGCCCACAAAGAAATTCATTACTCTCGATTGCGAATGGATGAGCGAAACCAGCAAATCCTCGCATTCACTCTACCAACTCTACGGTGAACCCATTGCCGAAATAAATTGGGAGTTAGGAGCCATTTCTGTCGGAGGAAATTCCTCCAACGACCGTATAAGGTTCTTTAGTTCAAAACGGTCAGAACAGGATTTGAGCTTCGTAAGAAGACTTTAATAGTATTAAAAAGATACACATTTTCTCTGTACGTCTCCCATTTTCCATGATGATAACTCCCAATATATTTAACTGCATAACTGCATAAAAGAGCAATTATAGAATCCTTATTCCATTATTCGAAATTTTCTGTGATGATTGATTATTTGATTTAAATTTAGGATGTCAAGCCTAAATTTTATAACTTGGTCATTCAGCCCTCATGATGATAAAAAGAGGGAGCTGTGTGGTTGAAGAGAAAGACACAGAGATCCAGAATATAAAGGAAATGATGTACAAGGATCTGTAAGTGGAGCTGAGCGAAAACTCATATTTGCATTACGAAGTATCAGTCAGAGGTGTTGGTCAGCAAGACTGAAGAAAGTCTGCAACTAGGGGCCGAAGCGAAGTTGCAAATACCCTCGGGTAATTAATGCCAGTGCACCTTCACAGAGGTTTTGTTATGGAAAACTGTTGTGTATTTCTCACTCTACTTTGTTATCCTCGTGACTACTTTGTTTGCTTTGTCTTCGTTTATTCCAGTTTATTTTAGTTTTTGTACTAACGATCCCCCAAAGTCACTTCTTTTTTCTCCCTCACAAAGCTTCATACTTCCATCTGTTCAGACTTTTCATTCCACTGTCGATGTTGTCAGTGTTTATCTTCCTACTGTTTATAAAAAAAATCCAGAAAGAAATATTACTTGAATGAATTCACCTCAATTAAAATTTTTGCATAAACAAAATGTCTCTTCTCAGACTTAGGAATGGAATGAAGAATATTGTCATTTAAAAACTGAATTAGCCTCATCTCAATTATTTTTCACTTTTGTTTCGCTGTGAAAATTAGCAGTTTCTGCAATATTAAAACGACGTGTTAATACTCCACCTAAACCTTGTTCCAAATATTATATAATCTCTCCTCCAAATTAAATCAATAAATCTCAAAATGACGTTTCAGTATTTGATCTTGAATAAGTGTCATTTGAATACTTTTATTACTCAAATGGTTGCTCAATAGTTCAAAGAAAAATCCATTTACTATTTCATGCTATACGTTTTCTAGACGATGAAGTGAGGGTATGCTAATTTCAATTTAAGAATGCTAATATCACATGGACAGCTGATCTTGTCGAAGTAATCAGCAATAGGAATGTTTCAGGGTTTGACATAGATGAAATAGACCATTTACCAATTCCTGAATAACATCCGCATCCGCAAAGTATTAAAAATAGATATCGCCGTGCTCTATTCGAATAATTAAAGCCTATATCTAAATTTTAATTATTCGAATGTCATTTAATTATGTCTTTGAAATTAGATGAAATCACCCAACGCACCCGCTCAGTTATAATGGAGAGTGATAGCCTCTCTCTCTCTCTATCCTTATATATATATATATATATATATATATATATATATATATATATATATATATATATATATATATATATATATATATATATATATTTATATGTGTGTGTGTGTGTGTGTGTGTGTATAAAAAGAAATAATCAACACACAATCACTTATGGAATAGAGATAAATTTCTGACTCACATCAGGATCTGACCCAGGTCTTTCAATTAAAAGGCATGGCCGCTTCCAACTAAGCCATACAATTCATAAAAGAAATTGGAACGTAAATACAACTGTATCTAAGGCTTTACCTGGACAGGCTAACTTCATACCAGCGTGCTTACTCCAACCTCCCGACTCAGCATCGGCCCTATTGGCGGTATTTCATTCGAATTACCCCTTCCGAGTTATGTATACATTCCATTCACACACGCACACACACACACGCACACACACACACACACACACACACACACATATATATATATATATATATATATATATATATATATATATATATATATATATACCAGCTGACGAACCCAGCACTGCCCGCGTAATCTCTGAATGACAACCAATAAAGTCTCTCTTGCTCTCTCTCTCTCTCTCTCATTTCTTTTAAGATACTTACTTCATTTACATTGCCAAGCATTTTTGACATTTACATTTCAACACTTCTCACTCCAATTCCTATCAAAGCTGAACTTGGCCTGTACAGGCATCAGCAGTGTCTCTATTCATCCCAGCAATCTCAAAAACTATATATCAGGCTGTAACATCTGTAGTTTTCAGTTATTTTTATATGTCACTACCTTTCCACTTCTTCTCACAACCCCTTTCCTACCAGTGCTGAACTTGGATTATTCATCTCAGTGAGCTCAAAAACTATGGATTAGACTCTATCTGTATTCTTTGGTTATTTTTACATGTCACCACTTTCCAATCCATTTTCACCCACCTGCTTCCTACGATGGCTGAACTAGGACTTAAAGGGCATTGAGAGTGTCACTATTCATCTTAGCAACCTCAAACTCTATGAATTAGACACTAATATCTGTCTTTTCTGGTTATTCTTAAATGTTACCACCTTCCCACCAATTTTCAGCTCCCCCCCTTCACTCCCACCCCCCGCCTTCCTATTAGGGCTGAACTTGGAATTAAAGGACCTTGAGAGTGTTATTATTCATCTCAACAACCTCAAAAACTATGGATTGGACACTAATATCTGTCGGTTTTGGATATTTTTACATTTTACCCCCTTCCCACACCCTGCTTTTACTCAACGAATGTTCCAATTTGAATCCTGTTTTTATCATGACTTTCTCAGTTTAATATTGATTTATTTTTGAAGTCTCATTAAAATCGGCCAAGAAATGGGGATTTGTACAGCGTTCATACCATAGACTACTTGAAAAGAGGACTACCGACTCTGACGGTCGGTTTCTCAAGGTCTGTTCCCAAACGGAATATTGCTCTTACATTAACTTTTCTGTTGTTGCTTACTCAAGATTTTTTATTTATGTGATTCCCCTGCCCCCAAAAAGGGAAAGTCTTTTATCATAGCTTTCTAATAAACACCGTTTAAATATTTTGTTATCAAAGTTTCGGGTAAAAAAAATCTTTAATTTTTTTTTTGTTTTTTACTCTAATTTTAATATATGATATCAGTACAATTATTAAATAAAGATGTAATATTTTTGATATGAAGGATGAAAGTATGACACCAATATAGGAAAAAATATCAATTACAAGAAAAGAAAAACAAATAATCATGGATATGGCAGGGTAATATTTTAGTTCCAAGATATAAGGAGAAATAAATCAGTGCAAAACTGCTATGGAAACCTAAAGAAAACATCTAAGTTTATATTTTCAGTTACCCATTAATCTTGATTTAATAGCTTTTCTCGTCGCCTTAAGAAACCTAGTTCATTCTCTCAAGAGGATCTTGAGAAAATACAGAAGGCAAAACATATTCAAAGTTATGTATCTGTAAAAGACATTTAGCAGCACTGGTGTTGTTTTTTTATGGTTACAGTGAAAGCAGGTGGTAACCACCTAGCAACCTACAACTGTCTATAACATCACAGAGTTTTTGCAATGATAGTAATGTGACTATTAGCAAATTTTAGAGCCTTCTTCAACTTAACTTCACCAAATAAGATATATAGAAAAAGCTGTTCTTGTAAAGTTTTAATATTTTCATCCTGAAATAACTTATTCATCAGTTCTCTCAAAACTTTTTCTTGAGGTAGCAGTATTGCCTGTTAATTTCTTATGTCTATATGATGCAAGGGATACAGAAATTAACTCAGCTGCAAAAACAAGGAAATTTTTTGGCGTATCTTCTCCCTTTTACAGGTTTGATAGAAAGCTGCATAATGAACTGAATCTTTGGATGATCCCTGTACTCTTCAATCGAATCGGGATTATGGTCATAGGATTTAGTAATTGAAATAATATTAAACAATTTTGACCATTTGTGCAGTAGACTGTTTTTCTGTAAATTAAATTTCTTTTAGCCACTTCAATTCTATCTTCCTCAGCTATGACAAACTGCGAAAATGCGAATGGTGATGTTACTTTAGGCAATTTCAAAACTATAGTAACTTTTCTTCAACCACAATCAAGAAAATACTAGGACACTTCATTTTCTTGTTTATTTGTTTTGAATAATTTTGCCATAGAATCTACTTTAATTTGAAATTCTCAAAGCTTAATATTTTATCTTTTTTGTCTCTAAAGCTTTGTGATGTTGCAGTCGCTCTTCTACACAGGACATCTGAGTTGATCTAGATCAGGGGTTCTCACAGTGGTCGATATCGTCCTCCAGGGGTCAATAGGATCTTCCAAGGGGTTCTATGAATAGTCGGGTGGTCAAAAGGGGGGTCGATGAATAACTAACGTGTCGGAGAATTAAGTTACTTATAATCATACATCTTAAGTTCCAAACATATTTTCTTACTAGGTGTTACTTTTTTTATCATACTGAATGTCAAATACTAAACAAATACTACTCAAATTTATTTTGACATTGTTTTTTTTTTATTATTAAATGCTAGTCTGGGGGGTCGATAGAAAATTCTAAACTTCATAAAGGGGTCGTGGAGTTAATAAGTTTGGAAACCCCTCATCTAGATTATTTCTGGACTTGTTTGAAGCAAGACTTGGATGTACCAGGGAAAAATGAGGATGGTTGGCATAGACGCTTTCTTCCATTTACAGTCACCCATTCCCAATTAAAATGAGCGGCACAAACCCATAAGTAATACCTTGAGATACGAGTTTAATTCGTTCTGTAACCGAGCTCGTAAGTCAATCTACTCGTATGTCAAAAATATTTCTCCCATTTAAAATAGATGAAATAGATTTAATCCGTTCCAGCCCTGTGAAACATCCAAACCATCCTAATTATGAAAAAAGTCATGTTTTTAATTATGAAACACACATTTACAGGCATTCTTCTACTTAGGATTGGGTTAGGTTCCAATAAACCTATTGTTTTTTGGAAAATCATATCTTGAATATGCCTAGCCTACTCTAGGGTAATCAGTACCATCTTTACATATAGGGTAGCCTAGCCTACACTACATGGTATACTTTATATACAGATACGGTATAATAATTATTAATTTCAGCTAATTCTCTATGTTCAATGCATATTGGCTTAAGGTAATTCAGTACAGAGAGAAATTGAATAACATTAACAAGAGTTAGCCTAGTGTATAATACTATGGTATATCATAAACATACGAATACAGTAGCCTAGCCTACAGTAGTCTATACATATAAGGTATAGTAATTTTTAATATAAGTCAATTCTGGAGGTTTGGTGCATTCTGAATATGACAGTAGAAAAAAAAATGGACACGATACGAGCATCGGACTCGGTCCGACATCGGTATAATTGACTGATGTCAGGCTGCTGATGGCTATGTGTGAAGTTAAGTATATCTTAGCTTAACCAGACCACTGAGCTGATTAACAGCTCTCCTAGGCCTGGCCACGAGGGATTAGGTATTTTTACGTGGTTAGGAACCAACTGGTCACCTAGCAACGGGACCTACAGCTTATTGTGGGATCTGAACCACATCGAGCAGAGAATCGAACTTCGAACCACCGGACTGGTAGCCGAGCGCGAAGTCCACTCTTCCAACGAGGAACTTGACTATGTATACTTATAAAATAAAAACGTAACTAATATGTATCTTTTCCACTGAATCTAATATTGTATGTATTCTCATGCGATTGTATTATAAAATACTAACATATAGCAGTCAATGTTTTGGTTTGGAAATCAGCTGATGTCGAATACGAGTTTATTTTGGCATATTTAACTCTTTTCTGAGCGAATTTTCCTGTTTCTAATTAGCATAAACGAATATCTAGATACTTTACTTGTATGAGAAATGGTCATTTCTCGTTATACAACGTGTTTTTAAGTCGAATACGAGCTTTACGTTATCTGTTATCAGCGTGAAAACAACAGCAAAGTGTGTTTTACCAAGCCCAGTAGCTTTGATTAAAATCATTTTCTCTCAATTTTATCCACGGTTGTGTTTGATGGCATTAGTTTACGGGAGTTTTGTCCCTGTTGCCGATGCACGATAATAGTCATTAGCAGCTTGAACAGTTTTCTCATCTTCAGCTACAAATTGATTTAAATATAACAGTATATTTCCTTGCTGATCTTTGATCTATAGCGAATAAAGTTATTACATAAAATACATGAGTCCTATTCTATATAACGTCATTTATAACATAACTACGGCAATTGTTTACTATCATACGATGGTTGAAATACAAGCCAAATGGGTGTTGTTGTTATCCAATTCGATTATACTTAACAAGAAAGTTGTTTCTCGTTCGGTTGTTCATGGCTTTACACATTTACGAAACTTGTATGTATAACGTTAAAACAATGCTTTCATTAATCTCTTTTGCTGTTTTTGAACTTATTTAACTAGAAGATGGGTTTGCTTTTGCTTGCCTTTTAAAATGTAAAGTAAATGTGACAAACAAATGTCATTTAAGAGTGCTGGTTGTGCTGATGCCGGACCCATGCAACAACTAGAACAGCCTCCTGAAGGAAGTATTGGTCACTCATATCTCGGAATTTCACTTGTATCTCGGACAAAAAGTATGGACCAATTAAGTCGCAGCTCATATCTCAAAAAAATTCGTAAGTTGCTGTATTTCTTTTTTATAGGCTAATGATTTGGGGTTTATTGGAACCTAACCCAATCCTAAGTAGGAGAATGCCTATACATGTGTGTTTCTCAATGTTTTGGGGATCATTTGGCATTGCTTTAATCCATTTTTCTCTTTCAGCCAGATCTTTTGGGAAACATTACTTTTGAATAAAGTTCTCCTCTGTAATTGCCTCTGCAATTAAATGCAGCGCATTTTCTTGGCATCTTAAAATAAAACACTAGGCCTAATTCTAAACTGACATGCAACAGGAAGTTAGAAAACCGGAGTTAAAAGGGTTGCCAGTACACCAATACTACCTTATGTCAGGACTGAAATTCTGTAATTGAGTTGCCAAAATACCGTACGTCAACGAGAAGATTATTTCAGTGTTCTAAAAAGACATCAATCAACAGAAATACTTGGTATACATAAACTTAATTAACTCATATTTTTGTTCATTAATGATTGAAGAGCATATTCACAGCAAATATATCATAAAGGCTCAATATTTTATATTGCAAATAGTCCCAAACCCAAAGACTACTTGAAAACTCCTAGACCTCATTCATTACACTCATACAAAAGTTATCATACGAATGGCAACCCAGGACTGCGGGGTACCAAGAAAGTATTGGGACCTGACATTGAGGCACCGAGATCGGAAGTCTGTAGTCCTCTTTTCAAGTACTTTATGGTTTATACACACAAAGAAATAAACAAACAAACGAACAAAGAGACATTATCGTATATAATCCGTTCCAAAACCTCCCATGAAATCCGAAAAAGGAAACAAGATTCCATAAGGAATTATGTAAATATAATTATTGCATTCCAGACACCCGAAAATAAAATAAAAATTATAGGGAATAAACGCAGTTTTACATACAGAAAACAATGAGAAATAAATATAAATGACCAATGAAATGAATAAATGAACATTTAACATCACTCTTGTATTTATGGAAAACACTTGTTAGAGTATGGAAGACAGAGAGGAGGGGAGAGGGAGGAGGAGAAGAGGTTATTGTTTGGAAGGGGAATCTCCCTTCAGGAGGACTTCAGGTATCAAGGCCCTATCTGCGGTTACTTCTCGTCGTTTTTTATTTGCATTAACTGAGATTACTGCCCCTCTTTATTATTTACTGGCACTGGGGCCAGCTTGAGAGTTACTGGACCCCTGTTACATAACAAAACTGTCCAGGGACATTTGTTTCTGCGGTTTCTCTAAAACTTGCCCAAAGTTAAACACGGCTTTGTGATTAAACATGTTGGAGACACGGATTACAACTACTTTGTTGGGATGATATTTCTCCCCAAAGTTTTTGCATTATTTCACTTTGCAAACATGTCCTTAATCCCTTAAGTAGGCACATTATGTATGCCCATTCGTTTTCTGAACTTTTCAAACCAGCCTCTACTGGCCTTAAATTCACAAACAGCAACGTTTCTTGCAGGCATTGTCTCACTGAGATCGGCATGCAACTCCTCCCCCTTTTTACAGAAAGGCTGGCAATTGGAAATTTCTTTGTCCCCATGATAGCTTATTTAGCAGTTGTACTCGAATAAAAAAGCACAAAAAGCACAAAAACAACGACCAGAAAAGCAGAATGGGTCACGAAAGAAGATGGGATGCTTTGTTAGGGCACTCGATATGGGACCCGGTCACCAGCTGGGCACTGGGATGGAGTGTTTCCGAGTGTACGAAAACCGAGGCAACGTACAATAACAGAGATAAAATTTCATAGAAAAAAGTCTATGAAAACTGAAAGGTACGAAAACAAAGGCACACAAAAACCGAGGATTGACTGTATATATTTATATTACATGCTTAAAAATAACAGTAAATGCATATGACTTCAGTACATAAGTGAAAACTACAGCAAACTAACTGAATGGCAGAAGTTCATTAGCTACCAGGTGCTGTCTCGTGTCTATTCAGGCATTGTCAGGGCCCAAATGAGATACAGTTGGAAAGAAGGTTACAAGTTAAACAAAAAGATCAAGAATACCAGAAGGTTACTTGTCAAAAGAGTAAAATCCAAGAGATAATCCAGGATAAGCTAGGATCACGTGGTCACAACCTGAAACCATAGACTTAACCATAAGAGATACGGAAGCTTAGGCATACAAAAGCAAAATACATATATAAAACTGAATATATTAATTATGTTGCTCATATTTATAAAAAAAAAATTAAATTATGAATGCATCGAGTCTAAATTGATTGTTTATGGTTGCCTTTCATCCTAAGATTGTTGACGGTGTTGTTTCCATGAAGGAGAAACCTGCTGCGGATGGCACAGCCTCCCCAGTATTATTCTGTTAAGCACCTCTCATGTCATCTTTGTCAAAGAAATATCAAGCTTCGGAGCACCAGGCAAAGGTGGCACTGCCTGATGAGAGGTGTAAGTGTTACATACAACTGGTGCATCCTCTAAAGCGTCAGGAGCACGAGCCACATTTGGTGTACGTTCCAAGGAGACACAAGCACAAGATACAGATAATATAGCCTCTAAAGAGGCATGAGTGCCTGCTACAGCTGGTACAGCCACCAAAGAGTCGAACACACCTGATATAACTGGTGCAGTCACCAAAGAAATGGGGTGACAGGCACACCTGGCACTGCAGAAGAGGCAGGAGCAAATGAGGCAACTAGAAAAGTCTCTGAAGAGGCATGGGCACCAAAAACCAGTGGCACAGCCTCTGAAGAGACGAGAGTGCTAAAACTCACTAGCACTGTCTCGGAAGAGGCAGCAGCACCAAAAATCACTGGAGCAATGTACAAAGAGCCAGGAGTGCCAGAAGTTACTATAGCTGCCTCCAATGAGGCTGAAGCACAGGTCACCACTGATCTCCCCTTTACATTGCCAAAGGAAGCACCTCTGGTAGCATTTACATTTGTTCCTCAGTTAGCAGCAACACTAGAAAATGATGTTTGTTGTTTACCATACACGCTTAAAACTTTCTGTTTAGTCTCTGTGAATATAATGCCCTTACTTACCTTTAATGCCTTTATTTCTTTTTCGGTGATGTAAGCATGACAATTTTGTGAACAGTAAGGATGATTATTACCACATTGTATGCATTTTGCTTCTGTTTAACATACATGATTTGCTACACTTGGCACACATGGTAGGCTCTCCTTGCAGCTTCTTCCTATAAGATCCTAACTTATGACCATATTCTTCTCAATATAAACATCTCGGTCTTAGGATATATTACTTAACCTTAAAACGTAACCATGCTGCTATTATTACAATACGTAAGCAGCTAGAATTAAAGGTGATAATTAAATTTGTGAATGGTACTAAGACTTCATTGAATATCATCTTCATTCTTTCAAATCTAATCATATATTGATTTTTTTATTATTTTACAAGTTTCTCTTCTAAATGCATCATTAGTTTATGAACACATATCATTCCCTTGAAGTTACTCCAAAATGATGTACTGAGAGTCTACTTTAACTCTTCCAAGATGCAATAATGCATGCCATTTTTAATTTCTTTTGCTGATACTAATTGATTCTATTGTCAGTTATCAGTGAGCTTCAGATTGTATATCAAGGTCTCAGCCATAGCACTTCACAATGTGTGCACTTATCAAAGATGTCACAATTAGAATCTTCCAGACTAAAGGTTAAATACTTCTCATAAGAGGTTTTAAATATCCCTGGCCCTAGTTCACATACATTTCTGGTCAATTTCCCTTTGCTCTTTGCTGGAGCATAGGGTTCCAGTGTAATTACACTAGAAGGTTTCCTAGCCATATCCAACCACAGGTTGTCAAAGGAGAGTGCAAAGGTCGTCATTTGTGCCAAAACGGTCAACATGTTATCATCACAGAGTCCAGTGGTACTCGTTTCCTTACTTCTACTCATGAAGACCGACGTGAATAAAGGAATAACCAACCCTGAAAACCGTAGGAAAATATCAGCTTTTCATGGAATTAATTATTCTATTAATGGTACCAGTCAGAGCCAAATGTCCACATATCTCGGCCTTATAGATTATACAACACAATTAGGGTGGCTCAAGTGTAAGCCTAATCTGCTTGTTCGGACTGAGAGTATTGCAGGAATATAATCATCCCCACCCTAATCATATCATGGGCAAACAAGACAGAAGGCCTTTAATTCCTATTCCTAGAAAGTAGACCACCCCTGGAATCAATGGCCTAGCTCTGCAAAATAGTTCTGCCCTCGAGGTATCAATGTAATATCCCTCAGGCCTAAACATTATGGTCAAGGAGGTCCCAAATCTAGGGAAGTTATAACCTTACTGTCCATAAATGATCGTGAGACTGATATATCATATTTTCGTAACTTTCATAAAAGTCTCATGAATTCTTTTATATGTGATGCTTCATCACAGAGATTAACTTTCTATGCCTCTAAAAAGGAGATCGGGGGTGGTGGGTTGGGCGGAGGCTGAAGAAAGATTGTAAAATTAAACCAAAGCTTTCATTACCTGATGGTCTATCCTTTATAGGAAATAGATGAGAGAGAGAGAGAGAGAGAGAGAGAGAGAGAGAGAGAGAGAGAGAGAGAGAGAGAGAGAGAGAGAGAGAGAGAGAGAGATGGGAGTTGGTCAAATTCAATAACATTAGAAATAATAAGCCCATTTTATGGTATAGATTATACTTAACGTTCCGCAACAATACTGACATATTATTTGTTGAACATTCAATTATAACTTAAACTATTGAAAAATAAACATCATATGTTGACCTGACTTATTCTACGTCCCTTTCTGCTCAGTCCATCTTCTTTAATGGGGGTAAAAAAAAGAGTAAAAGGAACATTTACATTTACACATTATGAATGGCAAAGAAAATAGAAGACAAAAACCACGAGTATCTAAAAGGGAATAAAAAAACAACTATAACAGCAGGAAACACGAGGCATGTATGAAGCAGGAGGGAAAACGCAAGTCCTAGACAAAGGAAAAATATATGAAAAAGAGCTGGACACCGCACATTGTTTACACGTCATCGATCAATCCTTAGTTGTTCAATTAACTTTTGTAAAAACCTGAGATTTTAACTTCTCAACCAGGATCGAGAAATATCAAACAGTTCCTGAAAAAGTATCTCTCAGAGATTTTTCTTTGTATCGCAAGTGCAATCTCTCAAATTGCCAGAGAGAATATCATCCCTCGTTCCCCCAACATAATCACATAAAAAAAAATAACATAATAAACTCACAAATGCTAATGAAACTTAGCCTTATAGATCAAAGATTGAAATATAATTTTTAAATAGATGCGTTCTTTCCAGTTTCTTCTAAACTGCCAAATCTGTTAGAGATGGAAGTGAGTATTATGGTGTAACAAAGGAACCTGGCACTTGGGCTGTACGGGGCAAGCTAGTTTTTCCTGAATGGAACTTTTCCCATTCACAAAAGAAAGACATAATTGGTGCGGGTAGATAGAGAAGGAAAGAAGGCGCTTTGTCCTCTTTAAATGGGCTGATGAATAGAGCTTCCCCCATCGCTCTCTCTCTCTCTCTCTCTCTCTCTCTCTCTCTCTCTA
>NC_087201.1:42034338-42046838 GCF_015104395.2 Macrobrachium nipponense
TGGCCAGTTCCTCGAATTATTTGTAAATCAACTACAACCATCAAGACCAGAAGCACAGGTAATGTAAAAGAAATCTTACAATGCATCGCAATTCCTTCAAGAATTGACAGTCCATAACCAAACTATCAGAATCTCATTCGACGTAATCACAACAATCATTCTATTTTTCAACAAACATTATACATCAAATTAGGGGGCGAACATAATGTGTGGAAGTGAAAAACAGGCTTAATTAATTTAGTCACATGAATAAAAAAGGAAAAGCAAAATACAAACACAAGCTTGTATATTATCTGTACAATTCAAATTAAGTATAAAACATGGAAATGAAAAAGACCCGAGGATCGAAAAAAATATCTAAATGGGATTTTATTCAGATACTCGGCAAGCAAACCAGTTCAGTACATATTAAACTGAATATTAAACTGATGAAACAAAAAAGTACCCAAGAACCATAGTTGTGGCTATATAAGTCATTCTGAATCTTTTTTATGTTTCATTGCATTTTTACAGTTTTTTTGGTTTCCTTGATTAATTGCTCCTTCTGTCATTTCTTATTCTACCCAAAATGAGTTAAGGCGTTTGGGGAAATTAGAGACATGATGGCAGCGTTCGAGATGGCGTGTGTGTCTGTGTTTGTGTTTATCTGTGATGTTTGTTCTTCCATGAATGTGAGAGAACTGAAATCTGAAGGTTGCATCAATGTAAGGCCTACGTATAGCATTTTACCCAACTATCGGAATGGAGCAAAGTAGAGATACTTCAAGTCATATATTACAATGAGATTTTAAAAGAAAGAAATCATGAAACTGGCAACTACGGATGTTCTATTTTTACAACAGAATTTGTCACACAACAGGGATTTTCAACCATTCCTATTCTGAGTGGATGCTAGTCATCAAAGAAGGTGGTAAATACGTGGTTCTTAGATTTAGGGGAATTTATCCCAATTAGCGTTAAAATAAGTGAACAATTACAAATTAAGTAGTTAATTTAGATAACTGTCTTCATTCATTTAAGATTATCAACGTATGATTTCATATATCTCTACTCGTAGGTATTTATTATACATGAAACTGAGTATAGTGGGAGGAGACAAGGAATTCGAGTGCATTCGTCCATTTAAATATTATTTTCGCTTCAAAAAATACTTCATCATGATTCGCAAGGTCTAACACATTAATTAATTAAATGGGGTCTTCCTCTGCTCATAAGAAAAAGATATATTTTTTCGATACTAAAATCCGTAATCAAGTAATACAATGACTGTGTTTTATTAATTTCTCACATAAATACCTCAAGAAAAATATCAAATAAATAAGATTTAGGCACGTTACCCAGCCCATAATAAAACACTCCTAATAGCAAATTTTACCCATAATTCATAGTGTTGTTTGTCACTTCCGCTGTTTTGTATAAATTATCAGAATAGCCAAGCATGCAGAAAAGTAATACTTTCTATAAGTAAGAAATAACAAAACAATGAAAAGATCTCGCTCCACAGATATAAATAAATAATTCCTTTCATTCAGACTCCATAAAATGACACAAAGCCAAACAGGTAACTGTGCAGGATGAGAATCACCGGAACGCTCAGAGGTAAAGCCAACCTTCACCGCCCAGGCGCCTTGCCATGAAGGATAATCGATAGTCAATTTCATGCCGAGATCATCGGGAGATCCACAGAACAGAGGCTTTCCATTTATGGAATGTACGGGACAACTTTCGACAGAGGGTGGTTCATCCTGCTGAAAATGAAATCGTTCCTGAAAAGAACTATTTCTGATATGAAGATGTCCTTTGCAAAGAAAAGGTTTAGCTGTATCTTGCAAATTAAAGAA
This sequence comes from Macrobrachium nipponense, assembly GCF_015104395.2. NCBI lineage: Eukaryota > Metazoa > Arthropoda > Malacostraca > Decapoda > Palaemonidae > Macrobrachium > Macrobrachium nipponense. The sequence goes on from NC_087201.1 coordinate 42,036,180, forward strand.
AATAAACTATTTCAAAATGTAAATAGAACACCTGACCGGCATTTGAAAATGAAGCGTTCGTTTCGAAATGGGAATTATGACAGTTGTTTCACAGACTTTGATAAAGCAGTTTATTTGAAAATGGCAACTGAATATTTACATTCCATAGCGGCAATTATTTTCATTCCTATCGAATTAGAAGATCTACGATTTACATATGATATGTAAATATTCGATGGCTGCCATTAAGCTACACATAAAAAAAAGAAATGGAAAATAACGAAAATTAATACCTGAAATCGAAAGATGATGTAATAAAAACAACTAGATAACCCGAGGAATTATCTAATTTAATATAAACCCAATACTTTTCTACAACATGTCGGAACTCTGGCATTTCTAAAACAGGGCAAGAACTAATGTGAAATCTACAACCAAGAAAAGCCCCTTAGATCTCTACATTTATACTAACATTAATTTACACACTGGAAAGGACCTTACGCATATTTCATCTGTCAGCTGCATCATTATTAAATAAACAACATTTCGAACGAATAAACCACATAGAATGGGTTTAACATTTAACACTGATTTTACGTTTAATGAACCTTAACAAATGTAACACTTCCAAATCATCAATTTGCTCTCAAAATAATTTCCTGGTAATGGTTACGCAAAGTTATATATATATATATATATATATAATATATATATATATATATATATATATATTATTTCGAAGTACAAATACCCTTTAATATCTAAATTGCTCTACCTCGGAATTAATATATTTTCATATATTTAAACCGAAGGAGAGTATTTTAGGTGATAATAATTTCGTCCTCTCGTGGATTCGAACCACCGCCCAGAGGGCAGAGAAGAAATCAGAATGTCAGGGACGTTATCGATTCGGCCAATATGGCTACGTTCAGCAAACGTTCGAATTTGTTAACATGGTAGAATGGGGTTGGATACCGATTCTAATTACGAATACGCGAAGTTCGACGGTGATTTGTAAGGTCGGAATCGTATAAACTTATAGCCGAATCGGTAACGTCCCTGAGGTCCTGATTTCTTCTCTGTCCTCTGGCGGTGGTTCGAACCCACGAGAGGACGAAATTATTATCAACAAAAAATTCTTCTTTGGTTTACATACAAGAAAATATTAATCCCGACATAGAGCGAATTACATATTCGTAGCTCGAATAATTTATATGAATCACGGTGATGTGATAATTCATTATTCATATATATATATATATATATATATATATATATATATATATCTTATATATATATATATATATATATATATATATATATATATATATATGTGTGTGTATGTGTGTGTGTTGGTGATAATTATTCATATATATATATATATATATATATATATATATATATATATATATATGAAATAATATATAATATATATATATATATATATGTATATATATATATATATGAATAATAAATTGATCACAAAATATATAAAACGTGCTGCTATGTATAAATAAATGTAATGTAATTGAGGAAAATGAAAAAGGAGAACTACTTGAGATCTTTCGGTCTTGACGACCCTTTACTTAAAGCAAGACTGATCAGAACAAAGAGAAATACAATACAGGTAAGTAAACGAACGTTACAGGATTAACAAAAGGTCACTCCCTAAAAGAAACTACAAAACGCCCGTGGGCTAGATTGAAAATTTAAAAGTAACCACCCACACGTGGTCACAGCTAATTTAGTCAGAAAGGAATACATTTTTTTGGGGGGGTAACAAAGAGGCATATACAGACAGACAGTACAGAACTAGCAAAATCCCAAAGCCTAAATTTAGGATTTAAGATCGGGCAAACACACTGCTCAAAGGCAAGTGTTCAGACAATGAGCTTGAAATAAATAAAAAATGTCTGGGATTGTACCATTTTGTAAAAAGTTTATGAAGGACCTTAAAATAAAAGAATTAATTACTGATTAAATAGTCTCACATATTTTTATTTATTACTATTTATTTCTCATGCGCGCTATATTTATATCTTACGTTCGTTACTCACTGACTGTCTAAAACACTTGTAAATTAATGTTTATTTATGCTTACCTGTACTGTGTTTCTCATTGTTCTGATCAGTCTAGTTATTACGGACAATTCTACCTTTGAAAAATGGTTATAACATCATTTCTGTCAGTCCTCTGATAATTGTAAAAATAAGACCCGTATCAATTGATAGCAAATTCCTTTGCTGAACGATGGTTTGTTTTCACAAACTCCACTGTGCCCAATTTCATCTCACTAAAGGACACAGTCAGACAAATATATATATATATATTTATATATATATATATATATATATATATATATATATATATATATATATAAAACAGAAGAATTTCGTGGAAAGCGGAGTGAAATTAGGAACAGTACACCAGCACAAGTAATTACATTTTTTCTTATTGCGACTACTTTCGAGCCTGTAATTTGCCCCATTATCAAGCTCTCTAAAAATCTAAATTGTCTTAAGAAAAACCGAATAAAAATACATCAGAACTGTGACAAATGAGAATTAACACTGAACGATGACGTTTAATTTCTAAAGCCTACAGTTAAGGAGATGAATAAAAGACAACAGAAAATGTGTTAAGGTAGACACGGAAGTAAAAGCAAAGCAACTTAACTAACTGTTCATTGTTACAGAGTGATGGTGCTTCTCTAATAATATATACTCTTTAAGGGTGGGGCAACAAAACCCCCACACGACAAAACCCCCACAAAACCCCCTCCGACACCCCCACGACAAACCCCACACGACAAAACCCCCTCATGTCAAAACCCCCACACGACAAAACCCACAATGACAAAACCCCCTCATGTCAAAACCCCCACACGACAAACCCCCTCATGTCAAAACCCCCACACGACAAAACCCCCTCATGTCAAAACCCCCACACGACAAAACCCCCACACGACAAAACCCCCTCATGTCAAAACCCCCACACGACAAAACCCCCTCATGTCAAAACCCCCACACGACAAAACCCCCTCATGTCAAAACCCCCACACGACAAAACCCACAATGACAAAACCCCCTCATGTCAAAACCCCCACACGACAAAACCCCCTCATGTCAAAACCCCCACTTATAAACGCACACACTTATCTTTCAGAAGAAACTTATCGAAACTTATGAAAAAATAAGATTATAAAGTCAAAATTTACATATTCTTGAAATTTATTACACAAAAGATGTCAGTGTTAATCTAGATTTGTAAAAAAAAAAAAAACCTTTGTTAAAATTAATAAAATTAGAAGTCACATATGTAGAATCATCGCATCTTTTGAAGCAAATATAATTATTCGATTATTGGCTTGAGTACCATTATCATGAAGAAGGAAAGGCACAGAATTTTCTCCTCGAGTCATAGTCCACTCTCCTGAAATTGTCAAGTCCCTCAAAGATTCTTGATCCTTAGGGCGTCCTTCTTGGCGTTTTCTTTGAACATATCTTTTAACTGTATTTATATTTCCCATGGCAAGTCTTCCTTCTTGAGTCACACTCTCCAACGAATCCGCTACAATGAGACCAGTATTTCCTCTAGTTGATTTGGCCTGTTGATAGAGGGCTGTACGCGTTTTTGCTACTTCCACTGATCCTTCATCTCGCTCATGTTCTATACTTGAAATGACATCCGAGATTTCTAAATTTGTTGTTATTTTTCCGTTATATCCAAACGCCGATCATCTAGAACATTCCCATCTCTTCGAAGTAGGACTGGTGGATTTTTTAGTATACATATAACCTTTATAGCACAGTTTCTCTCAATCTTTATTATTACGGATGACTTACATGATGGGCAAACAAATAAAGAAAAGTTTATATACTCTCAACCTAAAGCTACGTTTTAAGAGACAGAACTTCTTGTAATCATTATAAATGGCTACCAAAAGAGAATTATCAATACAAACATTTATAGATAGTTTGCTAGTTGGCAGTTACTAAAAAAAATGACATCGTCTCCTTATAACCACTGTGAATAACTATCGAATAAACGATAGGTAATTTGTTAGTGGGGGTTTTGTCGTGTGGAGGTTTTTGTCGTATGGGGGTTTCGTCGGTGGGGATTTTGTTGGTGGGGGTTTTGTCAGGCATTCATACTCGTCTTTAAGTATCACTAGACCGACTAGCTTATATGGAAAAATTCAATACTCGGATAATGGTGTTGTTGGCCGGAATGCTCGGGAATGGTAATAAATTCTTATTGTTATGTGGCTTATTTATTTAGATTGATCGGCCAAAGTGTTCAAAGTCACGGATCCGAAGCTGGAGTTTGGATTTCCGGATGCAAATTGCAGCACAACTATATAAATACATATAGACTAAAGATGAAAGTACATTGCATTTTGTGACCTGACAATAACTTTGGGACCGACTTGAGTTTTAAATTCCTGTAATAATTCTGATAATTTGCTTATGGAAAAACTGCTTTTACCTATGCAAGGCAAGGAGAAATAAATAGTAGCTTTGTTTACTGCCAGTCTTGGTGGACGTGAAGTTAGGTTTTGAGGTTGTTTACCTATTTATGTGTCAGTCAATTTAGTAATGAATCCATTAAGAAACAGAATCTTGATTCAAGAAAATTAGAAATGCAAACTAAAATAATCTGAACAAATCAGAAATGTCCTAGTCACTAGTTTTGATCACATTCCGCTTAAAATCATTGGGTATGAAAATGAAAATTTAGTTGAGAGTCCTGTGAAAGTTGGTTACAACTCACGAGTTCGTCTAGAAAGATAACTTTCCATTAATGTTAAACTTTCATGCTTAGATGTCAAATATTTTATAAAAAGGACTATCAAATTTACACATCCTTGAGGAAATTTAAATAAGAAAATGTATTTGATGATGGCGTTTATTCAGATTTTAATACAACACATTCCAGCCAGGAATTTCATTTGTTTGGCAAAGGTACATAAAATTGGCTGTCCCATACAACCCATTTTGTCTTCTATAGATACCTAAAACCACAAAATTTCAAAATTCCTTGTGTCCGCTCTTTTTTCCCGCAACCATCAATGAGCATAATGTAACAGATACGATTATTTGGGTTAAAGATATATGTAATTAAAACTTTGGTTTCTGTTATTAAACTGTGGAAGTGTTTATTTACAATAAGAGAAAGTTAAAGAGTGAATGCGAGCAAGAAGGGAAGAATGGAAGTTAATTCTTACAGATTTTTAGTAGCAAATATAATATAATTTCTGTACATGAGAAGAAATGAGTCACAGAATAAGTAAACACTTCTAGATATAATTGAACAGCTTCACAACATGGCCTTCCATTTTATTATCCATTTTTTTCTTTCTTTTTCCTTCCACTCAAGCTGCAATCCACAGCAATCAACTAAGGATAAATATGTAATTATTTTTGCCTAACTCAGAAAATTCGTATCGGTTTCAAGGAAAACTTCCCCATACTGTCCTCCCAGGGGAATCGAACATGTGGTTGTTGTCTTTGTTGCGAGTCAAGAGTTCTGATACGGCACTATGAGAGAAAGAGAGAGAGAGAGAGAGAGAGAGAGAGAGAGAGAGAGAGAGAAAGACTAATTTAATGTTTCGTGTATAGCATTGTTTATTTCCTAAAAATTTAATGAACAAAACTGTTAAATATAAGAAAACAGAATTCATAATAAAATGAACTATTCAAGAGTTTTCAAGAATCCACATAAATAAAAGGTACCAAAAATAAAATAATGATGAAAAATGGGATCAAGCTGTCTGTGTGGCAGTTACTCCAACGCCTTAATATGTTGTAACTTATAATTAAAGTCTGGAAAGTCTCTCAGAATTTAAGCATTCATCTGCCTGAAGTACTTTATTACTTCCAGAGATCTTTTTCGGTGAGTGCTGCGAGATTCGAAATGAGCTAATAAAACTAGACTGTGGTTATATTTTTAATTAGAGGCTTGGCTTCCACTCACAACTTTTATATGAAATTCTACAACTTCGGGATTTTTTTTAGAGAGAGGGAGAGAGAAAATAGACTTCGGGCAACAGTTGCTATTAAGAAATTGTCATCCTTAACCTATATAGAGTTTCTCAGCAATCTACTCTTTCCCAGAAATGATAATCTGGATATATTTGTTTCATTCCTTAAAACTCGTCGAATAGCGATAAGTATCTACGCGAGAAAAAGGGTGTCTGCCATTTTGAATAAATTTTCCACGTTTCTATTAATTAAATATCTTACAATACGAAAGTTAATCATTTTTTTTACTTGACCATCATCATCATTTTTAAGATTGTATATTTTTCATGATCAAAAGATAATCAAGAATAGTAATGACAGTTGTATTTACATTTAACAATTTTATCCATGCTGTTTGGTGTAGACACAATAAGGCAGTTAATTCTTTATTTCCGGGAGATTTCTGTACGATTTCCCAATATTTTCAAGTTTTCTTTCAATAAGATACTCCTAATGCACTTTAGAATACAATTTTATGAAATTAAACGGCCTTCGTGAGGCATAGTTCTACTTTAAGGTTATCCTACTTTGCGTAGCAAATGAGAAAAGAACTATAGGTTTAGAAAGAATTTCATCCGTAATTTATTATGCAAATATATTATTAAACAAACATCATTGGTTATCACAGGTGGTGAGTCAAGCAATCGCCATCGTCTCTGCACTACATATGCGAAAAGGTGAGTCTGATGCAGATACGACGAAGCCAGAAATTCAGAAAAAAACAAGAGATCTGTGATAATCATTGTCTGTCGAAACCTACTTGCTGTGAGAGGCACTGCCGTGTTATGGGTAAGGTACTTTGTTTTCAAGAGGTCACAAAGGAGACAGCAAAAGAAAAGTTACAGTACGATTTGGCTTTGTACAAAAAATAGCTGCGTACGTGTAATAAAAACATGAAATCTATTTGAAGTAAACAACAACTAAATTAAATGAAGTCAAGATTATGAAAGTAAATCAACTTGATGGGTAGCCATTCAACAACTTAGCAAACTGTAGTTCAGCAAATGCAGTGGTGCTGAAGGGATAATAGGCTCTCTCAGTTCTGTATCATGGAGTCTTGACACAGCAAATGATTGCTAAGGTAAATATACATGAGTTTAAGGAATTTCAACGCTAGGCTACTTTGAGTATGTTGATGATAACTCCTCCCTGGCTAATGGGGACGCTTATCATACAGGATGGAATTATACTGCATTGCTTTTCTTGACACCCCACAAACACAAACCTCAGAGAAGATACGACATTTTCAGTGTAACCATAGACCAAAGAAGTTAGATTTGGAACTCATAATCATTATATGTTCCATGTGAAGTCATTATAAGAAATGAAAAGTAAAATTGAAGGATTACGTGAAAACATCTAGCCAACTGATCAAAATCATAGTCTTCAAAAATGGATACACCTAGTCAAAGTTCTCAAGAACATGTGGACGTCAGATGCCTTGAAAATGAAGTTTGCGAAGAAGAATGTTTTTATGATTGAGAGCTTTTGCTGACTCCAACGAAAAGGTAGTAGCGAAATAATTATGAAAGCCGAGATACTTTTGATGAACTTTCCCGAAAAAGAAACTGATAATGATCCATAAATAGATCTTTTCCCTGCTACTCACAAGAAGATTATGATTTCAGTTTGAGCTTCGAGAGCCATTACAATGTCTTTTTCAGTTATTTATCTTGCTGTTTGGCATCACTACATTGCTCAGCAGTGCTTCAATAAGTAAGAAAAATATTGAAAGTGTGTTGAGTCCTACTTATTAGTTCTGATGTCTCTTCGTTTACTCTCTTACCATGACTCCATGAAGGATATGTGAGATGTCTCGAACAACCAGAGAATGTGACAGCACCTAAAGGGTTTGCATGTGCAATGTATTGATAAGCTCAATGTAGAGGGCCGGAGATGAGGCAGTAGAGGCGGAAAAGAAACTGCGTTTTCAGAGCAATAACTTTTAAGACATCAATTAAACTTTTTATTTTGCCCACCAGTAAAGGACTGGGGTTTATTTTACTTCCGTTTTTCCTTAGAGCTATGTAACGTGTCAACTGTCATGCAGATACGTCTCTCTCTCTGTCTGTCTGTCTGTCTGTCTCTCTCTCTCTCTCTCATTATCATCATCATCATTATTCTGTCACACACCTGCATAAATTTTTACACTGACAAAATGAATGATTTCATGCAATGTAAAACGCGAAGCAGAAGGAAAAACCAACGAGACAACATTCTCAATTACATTTTCAGAGACTGAAAGTCTTGTGGAAATAAAAATATGGAAAACTTTTCTTAACAGAAAGAAATTCTGCCTACGACTGATTCTCTACGTTACTTATCCAATTCATCTTCCGTATTCAAGTTCCACCTATTCTTGAATTTTCAATTATTCTTACCACTAATATACAGTTCTAAATTTATACCCTCGGCTGCTTTGTATGGGAGACGTTTTTGGAAGTTAGGCTGATTTCACTTTCTGGAATGTCTTTCTTTTGCGCGTTCGCATATAAATTACTGTTTGAGCAGGCTTTATTTTTCTTTTAATTATTGGTTTCCTTTTGTCTTTGTCTTATTTCTTTTATCATCATCACTTTACTTGCTATAAGTCAATATACTTGAGTCATGTTTGTTGAATTCTGAACCTTCATTCTCATCCACATAACAATTTTACAACGAACTTACTTATTCACTTTGTAAAAATCACCGGCACCAAATTAGCGAAATTCCTTCCTCACTCTTCCTATAACTATATACAAAATGAAACTAGAGATACAGCATCAAAAAGGGAGACAAGATCGCAAAAAGAAAGAAAGAAAAAAAAAAGATATTTTAGACATTCGAATTTTAGAAGCCATTTCAGTGGCATTAAATTTCATTACTGTAATATCTATTATCGTATCACAATCGATGCCAAGAAAACGACGTTGTAGGTTACCTGTATCTTTGGATCTTTTCCTTTCAAGAAACATTTCACTGTACCACAAATCTCATAATAAGCTATTTCAATAGAATTTCTCTTTTGAAAACTTCGAGACCAAGTTTCTGCGCCCGGAGAGAGGCATTTCCAATAACTAGCCTTTCACAATGGACCAAAGACCCATTCCATTAAGACGAGCAAATTAGTGGGAACCAATTTGCGGCAGGCGGTGTGAACGTTTTCTTAAAAACCTTTTGATCGGTTTATCAGTGCTTTGACAGCGTGCTATGACTGTCAAGAAATCTGGTTCATACAAAGAACGTTTATAAAATGATTGTGGAAATATAACATGAATTCAGGCTCTATTCTTCTTCTGCATGGTACGCAACTGTTAAAGTTGAAGCTCCAAGGAACCAATGTAGGCGTTGTTGTAGAGTAAGAATTTATTCAGAACGGTCTATTTACTTCACCAAGTCAGCAAACTTCTTAATGATATCAAGAGACGGATAGAAAGATTTCAGATTTCAAAATATTAAAAGGCAATTGAGCATCGGATATCAAGTGATTTATATTAGCAATATACATTTTGTATGGTTGAGTGCAAACAGCAAATCTATTATCTACAACCTAGATGTGGAACTGTAGTACGTGCCAATAGTACTGTAGTACGTGAGAAATGAAGCAGATAATGTGCTACCTTTCGTAAGAGAATGTTTGCCTTGGGAATATTGACCAAATACTTTCAAAGTGGCTGGAGATGATGAGAGAATGGTAAATAATACAGGAATGAATGTACCACATGAGCCTCATGGGTATTTTTAGAGTTGAGTGGAACTTATCTGTCCATTCATGGCGCATTGATCTCATATGTTACGAAAGTTCAATTCACTAACTTTTCCTGATAGAGATAATTTTTTTTTCTGTTCAACAAATGATATAGCTGTATTAACTCCATTGTGAAGACGCCACCTTTTAATTGCTGAATTAATCATTCTTCTGGAAAGCTCCTCAGCGTTTGCCGGCTGATCTCTCCCGTCTTTGTATTCCAATGGATATTTGAGGTAGTAATAACTATTCCATCCTAACAGTCACTTCCAGAATAATTGATCATCTTGAATGACTTAAATCTCTAGTTCTCAGAGGCGATTTTTCACCAATAAAGTCCAGCTACTCTATTGTCGAGTGACTAGTGTTCACTGCCAAGAAATCAGTTTCTCATTAATCCTTTTCGGTGGGTTATTATATATTTATTGATGGATCGTTAATACAACCTTTGACTACTCTTAACAACATACACTTTGTGCCTCCTTTTCTGATCATGTCGTTGAAAAGTATCTAAGAAATGAAATGTCTTTTTTTATTTTCGTTCTATTTAATAAAGTACAGAAGCCATGATTTGTCAAAAATGCAATCCCATAGAGGAATCGTCACTAATATAAGTTTTTGTTTCTATTAGCTGTTAAAACAAACAGACAAACAGGAATGGAAAGGATCCATTACGAAAGTGTCTGCAGTACGATAACCAAATACAAAACCGTAAAAGAAAAGAAAACTGGTGCGCAGTGGAATCTAATACGTTGCCAACAAGGTTACGGATAAAATTAAGTTTGCCAGTACAGTAGAACTGAAGTACTGAGACAACTGCGATAGGAAAAATAACTTGTATATTGGAAATTTTCTTGATAACTCATTTGAATAGCAGTTCTATTAAGATTGCAGCTCACAACTTTCAGAAAAAAAACTATGGTCAGACAA
>NC_087201.1:42051838-42054338 GCF_015104395.2 Macrobrachium nipponense
TACATATAATTATATATATATATACATATACATACATATATATATATATATATATATATATATATATATATATATATATATATATGATATATATATGTGTGTGTGTGTGTGTGTGTGTGTGTGCTTTCAATTATTCATTCCCATTCATTTCAATTCTAAGATTTTTATTGTCATTGCAGAACGGAGTTTTATCACTGTGGACCCTCTGCTTCAATTGTGCTTTTATTGCCATGGAAAACCCATTGCAATTCAATACGCAGTGGCATTGAAGTGGAATCCCAGGCACCTCAGTTAACATCTCTTTTTTTTCTCATATTTTGTGTGCAAGACCCCGTTTACCTCTTAATTCTCTGTATCTTCTGATTTATTCATTTTAAATGTATGTGTTTTTAGTTAACCTAAGAGTTTATATCAAAAACTTCTTTCCAGTAAGGCTTTCCGCCTATTTTTCTCTTCTCATGTTCCATCAGCCGAGGTAATTTGTAAGATCAGTGTTCTCTTCATGGTAAGTTTACTCCCCCACCAACCAGACTCTGAACATAAAAGTGGCGACCGTGCCAAGACCTTGCAGCCTGTAAAATTGCAGCTCTCAGCAATTAGCCTTGCTAGCTGGATGCAAGACGAGAAACGAATCGTTTACCATAAATCCCTTTAACCAAGCACATAGAATCAAAAGGAGTACAGGGCATATTTTTCTTTAATTTGATATTATTGTGTTCATAATTCATGACTGGAAAGTGTTTTCTCTCTAAGAATCTAAAATCTGTGTGTGCATGTTGACTGAGTAATCTCTTAGAGAGAGTGTGTTGCCATTTGAAACAAGAATTTGCTGCTACCGCATGTTAGCAAAATTGCATGACTTACATTGTTTGGTTTTAGCCAGGCAATGGCAAAAGTGTGGTAAAAGGGAAAAGTGTTTATTTGCACGGATAATAGTTGTTTCTTTTTTTACCTTTCATAAATCTGCATCGTGAACTTTTTAGTCCGTATGCAGATCAGCTGAGAGGCAAGGGAAACTTTCCAGAAACTGCTCACCACTGTCTCATAAAACTTTGCGCGAGATTTCTCCTAGAAAACCATGTGATCAATTGTCCAAAACATCAAAACATTACCTTGTGACCTCTTAACATAACGTAAATTCACATGCTATTATAATCACTTGTCCTCATAAGGTCAAACTTTTCTGTAGCTTAAAATCCTTTGCACATGTGATCACTGTGAATAAATGTGTTGTTGCACGATAACTTTAAGAACCATACTTGTCATATATTATTTTCTATTAATCAAGCCTACTCATGTAGCGGCACATTCACTGTGCACTAAAAAAAAAACCAAGTTGTTTGGTGTAAGCCCACGTGTCTCTCACCTACACAAACTCCACCAAGGTTTACCCTAACCATTTAACAAACTTCTGTGTTACCACACACAGACAAGTTACTCAAACCTACGCCATATCAAGAGTTCCCACAGACCCCTAATCATAGTGCTTGATTTCCCAGAATGAGCCTGCACCCAAAGTGCAACAAACCATTCTTTCCAAGACCCCATGAAATTGTTCCCCAGATTGAACCTCAATTTCTCACACTCAGTTCTCCTAAATGAGCCTGCACCAAACAAACCAGAACCCATTCTCTTAAATGAAAACCTCCATCTTTTGCATTCGAGTGTCCAGAATGAGTCCCCATGGCTGTGAGCCTTCCCATTTGTCTGAATGAACCTGAACTTTTGCCTGGAACAGACTCACATGAACCATGACATACCAGCAGCACCTTAAGTGCTACTCCAAGTCCGCACCTCTATGACTTGACCTTTGGTTATTCCCAATCCACTCCATACATGCCCAAACTGCCTAGCCATGCCCTGCCCACAATAGAGTGCCATTTCCACTCGGCGCCATTGTTTGCCCAGCTAACACCTCTCCTACCCTTGTTTTTTTTTTTTTTTTTTTACTCCCTAAAACTATAGCACCATACCAACCAAGGACAACAAAGCTTTAATAGAGGTTGGAAAGGGCTGGGATTTACTGGAGACACCTTGGCTACCTGGGTCTAAGCCCAGTTAGCTGCTGTAAAGAAGGAGAGACAAGAGATAGAAGACAAATAGGAGAAGGAGAGACAGGAGAAAGAAGCCAAGGAGGAGAAGGAAAAGGAGAAAGAGAGAAAGGAGGGGAAACTAGAGAGAGAGCTCATGAACTCGTCCTTGCCTAACATAGGGCCAATAACCCCATTCCGACCTCTCCCCAGTCCACTCTCATCAGCATAAGCTCTCTAATACCCAGTTGGAATAACACCGCACCTGAGACCTGGCTCGACCACATAGAATGGGCCTTCTAAACCTAGTGCCCAATCCCACAGAAGTTTCCTTGATGCTGGGAGAGTACTTGGGCAGAAAGGGCACAGTTGCCTTCCACTTTCAGTAATATTAATGTCAAGAGTTTAATAATAAAAAATTCTCCTAAAGATCTTCCAGGCTGCATATATGAAATTCCTTGCAAAAAGTG
>NC_087201.1:42059338-42111838 GCF_015104395.2 Macrobrachium nipponense
CCTACATTAAGGGGTCGGTTGCCTGATGCGCCTTCTCCTCTGCCTTCTATTAAAGGCATCATCCTCCACCAAACCTCTTCTCTCCATAACTTCCTTCACTTTATCTCGCCACCTAATTCTCTGTCTCCCTATTGATCTTCATCCTCTAACGGGTTCCTCTCAAGCCCAGAACAGGAAGAGACATGGGAAAATCCTTATTACTATCAGTATTAAATGAAGGAGAAAACACGCAAACCATCATAGTGATGAATGCGCAGGGTTTAGTTACGAGTAACTCAAAAAGAAAAATAGAGTACTTAGAAGAACTAACCCAAAATGAAAAGAAAATAGATATAATAATATAAGTGAAACCTGGTATTCCCAAGAGACTGGGAATGATGATCAAATAAAAGGGTTCCAAACTTATAGATCAGATAGAAAAATAGGAATCAAGGGGGAACCGCAATATATGGGAAAGACAAAAAACAAGAAAAATATATGAGAAATATAGTAACTCAGAATGTGAACTAATAGCGTAGAATTTGAATCTGAAAAATTGATGAACATAGTAATATATAGACCTCCTAATACTAAAGAGTTTGACTTAATAATTGAAATTGGATGATATATGTAGAAATCACAAGGACTGGACTATTCTCCTATCTGGAGACTTCACTTTCCTTTCGTAGAATGGAAGAACGAATAGGAGAATGTGGTTGTACTTATACATATAAAAAAGAGAGTAATAGTAGTGCAGAAGATAAGAGGCAATTTGAAAAGCTATTAGATATGCTACTAGAATACACATTCAACAAATAAATCACCTGCCAACAAGAAAGGAAAATACTTTAGACCTAGTATTTGTGAACGAGATGAATTATGTTAAAGAAATAATAGTTTATAATGCGAGTATTTCAGACCATAATGTCATAGAATTAACAGTTCATTCCAAAGCAAGTGAAAATAGAGATAAGCAAGAAATGAAAAAGTGGGAAGGATATGGAAAATACAACTTCTACAGTAAAAATATAAAATGGTCAGAAATTAATGAAGAATTAAACAAAGATTGGGATAACATTTTCGTAAGTGATGACATAAGGGTAAATACGGAGATATTATATAAAATATTGGAGATAATAGTGGAAAAATATATACCGAAGAAGAAAAGTAAACATCATTCATGCATACCAAGAGACAGAAGAATCTTGTTCCAGAAAATCAGAAAGTGGAAAAAAGGTCTTGCAAAAGAAAAAATGCATGGAAATGTTATAGAACTAAAAAGTAAGATAGAAAATGCAGAAAAAAAGATTATACAATCAAAAGAAAATGAAAAACGGGACTTGGAAGAAAAAACCCTAATAAATATCAAGCAAAACCCCAAACTATTATACTCATATGCGAAGAAGATGAATAAAAGAAGAATAGAAAATAGGCCCTCTGAGAATTGAAGGGAGATTAACGAATGAAAAAAAGGAAATTTGCACATACTGGCAGAACGATATAAGAGAGAATTCACCCCTAGAATAGATAATGAAGATAATGATATAGAAGTAAGGGATGAAAATAGTGAATATTTAGCTGACATAGATATTAATGAAGCTGATATTGTGCAGGCTATTAATGAATTAAAAATGGAGCTGCTGCAGGGCCTGATGGAATTCCTGCTATTTTGTTAAAGAAAGTAGTTCATTCTATCGCAAAGCCACTTGCAATATTATTAAGACAAAGTGTAGATACAGGCAAGATATATGATGAGCACAAATTAGCGTATATTACCCCTACTTTCAAAAGTGGATCAAGACTAGAGGCAAGTAATTATAGGCCTGTGAGTCTAACATCACATATAATGAAAGTGTATGAAAGGGTAATGAAGAAAAATATTATGAAACATTTAATAAAAAATAATTTGTTTAATAAAGGACAACATGGTTTCGTACCCGGAAAAAGTACACAAACCCAACTGTTAGTCCACCGTGAAAACATATTCAAAAATATGAAAAGCGGAAATGAAACAGATGTGGTTTATTTAGACTTTGCAAAAGCTTTTGATAAAGTAGACCATAATATATTAGCGAAGAAAATTAGAAAACATAATATCGTGGATAAAGTAGGAAGATGGTTAAAAGAATTTTTACACAACAGAAAACAGATAGTTATTGCAAACGAACGAGAAATCGGATGAAGCCAAGGTAATATCCGGTGTGCCGCAAGGTACGGTGTTAGCTGCAATACTGTTTGTTATTATGATTGAAGACATAGACAATAATGTTAAGGATTCGGTAGTGAGTAGTTTCGCAGATGACACAAGAATAAGTAGAGAAATTACTTGTGATGAAGATAGGAACGCTCTACAAAGAGACCTTAACAAAGTATATGATTGGGCAGAGGTAAATAGGATGGATTTGGTATTTAACTCTGATAAATTTGAATCAATAAATTATGGAGACAGAGAAAGAAAGCTATATGCATATAAGGGACCTAATAATGAGACCATCACAAATAAGGAAGCAGTTAAAGACCTTGGTGTGATGATGAATAGGAACATGTTATGCAATGATCAAATAGCAACTCTGTTGGCAAAATGTAAAGCAAAAATGGGAATGTTGTTACGGCACTTCAAAACAAGAAAAGCTGAAAACACCATGATTATGCTTTATAAAACATATGTTCGTAGTCCACTTGAAATTTGACAATATGATATGGTACCCACACTATCAAAAGGATATTGCACAAATAGAGAGTGTACAAAGGTCCTTTACAGCTAGAATAGAAGAAGTTAAGGACCTAGACTACTGGGAAAGACTTCAATTCTTAAAATTATATAGTCTGGAAAGGAGAAGAGAACGCTACATGATAATTCAGGCATGGAAACAGATAGAAGGAATAGCAGAAAATATCATGGAACTAAAAATATCAGAAAGAGCAAGCAGGTAGATTAATAGTGCCCAAAAAATATACCAGGAAAAATAAGGAAAGAAAAAAAACACACAGGACATTAATCCACTACGCACCAGCATCGATAATGCAGCGTCTATTCAATGCGTTGCCAGCTCATCTGAGGAATATCAGGAGTGAGCGTAGATGTGTTTAAGAATAAGCTCGACAAATATCTAAACTGCATCCCAGACCATCCAAGATTGGAAGATGCAAAATATACCGGAAGATGTACTAGCAACTCTCTGGTAGACATTAGAGGTGCCTCACACTGAGGGACCTGGGGCAACCCACCGAACAAGATGTAAGGTCTGTAAGGTAAGGACTCCCTCCTCGTCATCCATCCTCAACACATGCCCATACCATGTCAATCGTGACTCCCTTATCACCTCTGCCTGCAATCTTTACTAAGCCTACCCGTCTTCTTATTTCCCCATTTTCCAATCTCTCAATCAGCAATATTCCCATAATCCACCTCAGCATTCTCATCTCTGTTATCTCAAGCTTTACTTCCTCTTTTCTTCTTAGAGCGCATGTTTCTGCTCTATACATTAACACTGGTCTTATCACTGTTTTATATATCTTGACTTTTAGCTTGATGGGCATTTTCTCATCACATAACACTCCAGCTACCTCCCTTCACTTCCCCCATGCAGCTTTTATCCTACTGTCAACTTCAGCCTCACACCATCCCTCTTAGCTTAAAGTAGATCCTAAGTACTGGTACTCCTCGTTTAACGACAGGGTTCTGTTCCAGTGACCGCGTTGTTAAATGAATTCGTCTTTGAACGTGTTATTATCTTTATTTTGACTAATAGCATCAATTTTCAATCATATATTATTCACAGAACTAGTTTCCGACATTACCTACTACTTTGCAAAGTTCTGACAACACTTGTTATAATTTTATTACACATATATTTTAACTTCATCATTTTACAACTTCATAAGGTATAATTTTCTTTAAAATAGTGTACTTTATTTAACAGATTTAGCCTACATTCCCGAGTTAGACTACTAGTAAGTCAATACAATACTACTATGAGATTCAGAGCCTTTGTCCCAGTGTTTTTCTGGAATAACATTTTTTCTGTGCATTTGACAAAGATATTACTTAGCCATAGTATACTTTACATCCCTACCTAATTTTGGGCAACATTCTTTATTACTAATATTACAAAAAGTATATTCATAAGAGTAAAATAAAGCAGCCGAAGCTAGTGGCGGAACACCCTGATGTATGGGTTCAAAGATATACATGACGTAAGCATTTGACGTTCCGACTCCTCCAACAAGATGATGAGGACAAACAGCTGTCTCTGAATTCTGAATGAATATTCGTGCCTTGTCAAGGCTTCAAGAATGGCAGCTATGATAAGTTATTGTCCCTGTGGTTGCAGGACAGCTTTTGTGATTCAAGTTGCATAATTTTGGTAAGGGGTACACCCGGACATCCAAGGCTACCAAGTTTTCGTCATTTGTTGACATCCATAAGGTGCAGAAATATAGTCATATATGCTATATAAAGCAATAGTTGTTGATTTCTTAGTAAAATATGACTTGAAGAACAACATTAAAACTTATCTTGCCAAAAAAAAAAAAAATCATGGGTTATAATACATCACTGAATGAACTCTATAGGTCCCAGTGCTTGGTTCGAAGTCTATAATCTATAATATAATCTAATCCTCTGCAGTTTTCTGTTTATTACAAACATCGTCACTGTTATATTAGGGAAAATACCACATGAGTTACGACGAATGCCAAAGTTTTCTTCATTTAGTTAATTGATTTTTAATTATATAATTTTTCAATGGAGAAATAGTTATAGAAAGTAATTTCTCGGTTTACTTGTAGAAACCCTTTTCTTCAAGGATTCTAGCACTCGACCTCATGGCATAAATTGTATATACTACTACTACTACTACTACTACTCTACTACCACCACTACTACAAAGTTTAAACAAGAAATATTGGTTGTATTTCATTGTTGCCAGAGGTGGAGACTTTTCCATGAATAGCCAGTCATCCATCGGGGAGGAGGCAAGTTAATGAAGTCATAGGTTACATCATTATATCTTCGAAAGGCATTCCCCTGAGTTTGCTGGAGATGTTTACAAGAAGTCGGTGTTACTCCTATAATTACCAGAATTATGCAACTGTCGTAATACAGAATCCAGTCAAAAAGTGTCATCTTTGTCAGGTACTTGATAAAATTTTATTCTGGAAAAACACCGACTGTGAATCTTATAGTAAGTTAACACAGTAATAAACTTTTCTCAGAATCTGCACACTATTTAGCAGTGACTTTCATATCCTAAATTTGGCATTTCATAATTATCACTATTAGTTTCTTTGTCATTTATTTCTATTGTAGAGGGTAGTGAGATGAAAAAAAAAATAATGAATGAATTTCGGCGATCAAGGGGCATTTGAATGTCGCCGTGAAACCGTAAACAGAGCATAACACCATCTAATGAAGAGGAAAATGAACAGTAAACTATTCGCTAATGGGATAAGCATTTTCTTGGATTGATAAAGATTTACACTTGCACTTCTTACCTCTAGTATCATCCGATCTCATGGGTGACATTTTGAATACGTATGTTAATGCACAGTTATATAGAAAATTATCAAACTGTATTACACATAAGTCTTTCAAGCATACTAAGAGTAAGGAATTCGTGCAAGCCAAATGTCTTATTGACTTGTTAGAGACTTCTCAAGTAGAATATTTAAGATAATATATATGTTTTCAAGTTAATATAAAGAACATATTTGACTTGACACATTTTCTTTTCATTACTAAGAATTCACACATTTTCTTTTCATTACTAAGAATTATTCTCACTAAAACAAAGGAGATATGGCATAATTTTTGCTGTCTTGAAATGTAAACAAACGTGGTGCCACCCGTTCGGCCTTGCAGTGAACTAATGGCGGCTGAATCAAGCCAACCAGCGGCGTTCCCAGAGTATAGAATGCTGACTTTAAGAGATTCAACTGCATAGCTTTTCTTTACAAAGTATATTAAAGCCTTATTTATTGTTTTAGCCATAGATTTCAAGGTTTTCAAAACCTAGGCTAGGCACTGAGTACCCTTTCTCTTGACCACTATTGGCAATATTTTTATTTTCATTTTATGGCTTTTTTTTCTCTCTCCCTTCATTTTGTTGTCGTAACACCGATTTGTCGTAAAACGAGTATGTCATTAAATGAGGAGTACCTGTAATTAAACTTTTTTGCCTGTTTTATAGTCGAGCCTCTCCTTTCTTGTATTGCTATTCTGTCTCTATCTTCCCTACTGCTCAGCAAAACCTCTGTTTTATTCACATTCGCCTTTATGCCACCCCTCTCTAAAGATTCCTGCCACTCTCCAATCCTTCTCTGTAGGTCCTCCTCATTTTCAGCAGTAATCACCAGATCATCGGCATACAACAATTCCCATAGCTCTTCATTCCCGATCGCTTCAGTCAACACATCCTTGAACAGCATAAATAAAAATGGGCTTAATGCTGACCCCTGGTGTAATCCAACACTAACTTCAAAGTTTTCTGTTTCCCCAACTGCTGTTATAACTTTTGTTCGCGTTCTTTTATATATCATCTCGACCAGCCTAACCAACTTTTCTGGGACTTTCCTTTTCCTTAAACACCAAAACATCACTTCTCTTGGGATTCTATTATATGCTTTCTCTAGTCTATGAATTCACAATAGAGCTCCTGATTTCCCTCTAGCCTCTTTTCCCGTGCTGGGCTACTCTTAGTTATATTCACATACCTAGTTAATGTCAATAGTTTTTAAAATCGGCACAACAGGAATGAAATTAAGATAAAATGGTAAATAGAAAATATTCTTGAATTCTTTGTTAACTTTGGTTGGATTGTAATATGTTTTATGTTTTCTTTGCTTCATTTTTACAAAGTTCTAAAAAAATTGGAGGATGAATGTCGAATCTCCTATTTTATCATTAATTTTAAACTCTTCTTCCAAAAATTCCGGACTACAAATTCCAAGAGCTCTGAGATACAGAGTGGAAAATGTTGACCCCTTAATTTGTTTAGCATGGTTAGAGTAAAAATTACAAATTATTTGTGGGTTTCCTATACATACTTTAAAACAATTGCTGTTATTCTAATAACCAAGATATCCAAAAATGGGATACAATTATTTTCTTCATAATCGATTGAGAATTTTATGGATGGTAGAAGATTATTAATTGTATGCAAGAAATTAGGAATATTTACATTTTCTTTTACAATACATAAGCATTCATCTACATGTCTAACCCAAAAAACCCTTTAGAGAACAAATTTCTTGGAATAAGTCTAGACTCAAATTAATTCCATGTATATATTAGACTAATGTGACGAAAAGGTGTTCCCCATAGCCATATCAATTTTTTTTTATATAAAAATTGCCATTGAAAGTGAATTCAAAATTTTTTATACAAAAGGATAATAAATTAATAATGACATTGATAGATAATTCTAGATTATACAAGTCCAAATGTTGTGATAAATATTAAAGTAAGTCATCAATAGGAACTTTAGTAAATAAAGATGTCACATCAAAACTGGTTAATTTGTCAGCACTGGATAATTTAATATTGAAAAGTCTAGCACAGAAATCAAGTTTTGTAAATGGAAATTTGAAATAGTATCCAGGGCAGGTTATAATAATTTAACTATATGCTCAGAAAATTTATAACCAATAGAACCGGTTGAACTAATAATTGGCTGAATAGGGATATTTTTCATGGGTCTTGATTAATCCGTACATGTAATGTAAAGATGTACCGATCGTCGTCACTTTCTCTTTCATCGAACTGAATTCCTTCAGTATAGTTTTTCCGTAGTCTTTTTTTTTGTGAATAATAGAATCAGATAATAAATTTTTTTTCAACATAGTTCATTTTAGCCATTAGTACAAAACATTTAGATTTGTCAGTTTTAGTAACATGCAAACTTTTATCTTTCTTCTCTTCATGAATTACATAAATAAACCTTTTTGGGAAATTCACTTTTTTATTAGGTATTTGAAGCAAGCCGAAGAAGAGATCTTTAACTAAATTCATTAAAGGTGGTACAATTGTGTTTTTCTTTTCCAGTTTGGATATCTCTGAGATTATGTTTGTGCACGAAATTTCATCACCAATAAAATCTGATAAGCCATAGCCTAAAAAACGTTAAAGGTTTTTGTCCAATTATTTGTTTGAAAGATTTATTTCACAATCATCCTTATTTTGTTATTCCAATCACTTACCTCAATGAGGCTTTTTAATTTATGAACCAGGTGAAGAACTAGTTTGTTTAGCTTGAATATAAGAATATCATAAATTCTGTTCAGTAACACTGTTTTCCAATCCTGGGAATCCTATTCCTGAAATTATATCTATCCATTGTCAATTTCCTGAGTCATCTGCAATAAGATTTTTCAAAAGTAACATCCAACGGTTTAAGCAAGTTGCCGTGAGGAATGTTTTCTGTTTTTGTCAAGGTATTGTCGACATTTCATTAAATGTATGAGCAGAACGTATCCTTCATAATTGCCCTTCTGCTTGAAATAGGTAATGCTGTGAATTTATGCTACTTGTTATTTCATGATAATCACATTAAATAAAAATAGGAGTACCATGCAGCACCAAGTTACTATTTGTTAACCTAAAATTGGGTCTTCAAATTGTGCAAAAGAAATGCATTGCCCATGAAATACATGATAACTGAAACTTTTTGCCTATACCAACTCAGAAAAGTCTGGCATATTCATTACGCATCTTTACTGATGACACTCAGTTGCCAACACTGAACACCTACACTTCTTACCCCTTTCAATGATTTATTTGTGTGTGGGTGTGTGTCTGTGTGTGTAGAAGACTCCCATAAGCCTGGTAGGCATCTCATCTTCAGTTTTAGACGGTGCCATAGTTTTTATACGGAAGCCTTTCATTGTCTAGAATTGGAGTTCCCTTGCTTGGGGGTACGCTTAAGCACAATTTTCTGTTAGCCTTGTCATTTTCTTTTTCTTTGCCTTTAAACATGGCTTCATTTTCATAACCATCATTAGTGACCTTCCTTCAATATCTGGCAAATCTGAAGATGTATTTTTTCTCGTTGGGTGCACCACCTCTTCCCAGTTGACCAGGTTAATCCTAGCGATAATTTTGTCTTTTTATGATCATACACTTTTCAGTATTGATATCATATATAGATTGTTCCTAGTATTAGTTATGTTAAATATACAAATCCTTCATTGTGCTTTTTATGTTCCTTCTTTTTTTATATCATCCAACTTAATTCTGGTCTACTGAATCGATCACAGAAATCAATGTCCATTGACTATTTAAGAACTAAAGTAATTTGGATGTTGCTGTTGTTATATTTTTTGTTCAGCGACACTTATGTTTGATTTGTGACATATTACAGAATTGCTGATTCCAGGGTTTAAAAACCCCATTTTATGTAAATGTAAAGTCATTCTAAGGACCTGTGGGATGGCTCTGTATCATAGAAGTATTTTCTGCATCTCTTAAGTCACTGTGCGAGTGCGTATCCCATGTAACAAAGGTGGTTAAAGTCTGCGGATGATTAATATGTTTTTGCTGACTATAAAAACCTAGAGCCCGGTTACTATTTATGGTCTTTTGCTTACCAAAATGGTAACAGTTCAGGAAGCTGACTCCAACTTCTGTTCCAATTTCATCAGTGATTACACTGCATATCACACTGAATGGCTGAGTTCGGTTACTGCCACAAATAATCACCGTGTTGCTAGTTTGGATTTCTCCACTACTTCTGGTTGTGAGCAGTTAATAAATGAACCCACACACCAATCAGGCTAGGGTCTTGACACTTTTTTTCACCGATGTTACAATGATTATATTCTGTGGAGTACGTTAACTGATGGGCTCTTCTAATGACAGTTTCTTCAAGATGAATGTGGTGATGGATCAGGTTGTTCGTGCTTTTAGATTTCAAGAAAGCTATACTTGAAATCCAAGGCTAGTTGGGATCTTATTGAGATCAGTTGGAACAATAGCTATATTCGTCTTAACGAAGAGTCACAGTTTACTTGCCTACCATGAAAAATCAATCAGGAATAATCAATCGGGCGTATTATGGCGAAATTTGACCGAGCTCATAAGTCACGCGCGGAAAGTCTATGAGAGAACTGAGACACCTTATAATGAGGGTGTAGAAGATACTTTGTTCTCCAATGGTGATGAACGTAAAAGTGGTGGTCTACCATTAATGCTGATCTGTAGCATGAGTATAAAGTGAGTTCATGTTTGGTGCATAAAACTTACTAATGCACCTCCTTTATTTGATCTAGCTTTTTTTGCTAGGAACACTTAGCAGGCTGTTGCACAGAAAGCGTGCTGTTTTCAAGAATCAGGTTTAATACTACTCAATTTGCTAATAGTTTTATTTTGGTTACAACTAAAATGCGGAACAGTTTGCTTAGGGCAGTTGTGGCGTTTTACAATATCCAAATGTTTAAATGAGGGGCAAACTATTCTTGTTTTTTGCTAAATCTCCCATATTCTGGTGTATCGGTTTTATTTCCTATCTCCTTATATTTATTTATTTGTCACCTTATTCTAAATTCTCTCTCTCTCTCTCTCTCTCTCTCTCTCTCTCTCCTCTCCCTCTCGCTCTCTCTCGTCTCTCTCTCTCTCTCCCTCCCTCCTCTCTCTTCCTTCCTCTTCTCTCCTCTCTCTCTCCTTTGTCTCTCTCTCTCCTCTCTCTCATCTCTTCCTTTCTCTCTCTCTCTCTCTGCATGCTTATTTCCCTTGGAAGCTCTCTTGGTTTCATAGTTTGCTGACTCTGTCTATTAAGGTTTTCAGCTGAAGATTTTAAGGAAAGTAAAAAGAAAGAAATAAATCGATGTCAATCATTTGTTTTCCATTAAACGATCGAAGTCCACCATCTCAGAGGTAGAGTTATGTAGTCGAAATCTATTCGGGACGACACCTCGTTCAGATATAAATGCTTGACAAATTAAGCGAGAGATTCTTTGGAAATCTTCATCTAAACCCAATCTTATGGCTAAAACGCGTCTGTAACTGTTGTTAGAGCTTATTTGTAAATAAAGAGTACCTCACCAAGTTTGGCTTATTAGGAATTAATTGCTACACGTCATCTGAAACTAATGAACCCAGTATTGTTAGACAATAATTTTTCATCTCCATCATTTTTACTTTTTGCAATCAAAATGTCCACACAATGCATAATGTTTCTTCTCTTCGAATAAGTCATATTTATGTAAATCCCTGAGCTTTGCCAAATTAATGTGATAAACTCTTTTCAATCATCAAAGGTGAAGAAGGAATGAGAGAGAGGGAATGCCTGCACACACTAAATTCCTTGAATTCTGTATAAAATGGACTTCTCTTAATAACATTTGAACAATTTACTAATATCATAAAAACCTCTCTGAATCTAAAACCTAACAACAATCCCTTGGAATAACTTTCCGAGTTCATAGGCACTTTTCTTACCATACAAGGATCTCTCAATTAAACAGGGATATTTTCCTCGTACTCTCAAACCTTATGTTGTAAACCTTATTTGTATTCTTAGTTTTTATTATTCACCTGTACACAGAACATGTTCTCAACATTCATCCATAACTGGTAAAAGTGGAAGCATACAGATTCTACCACACGCATTAAGAAACATTCACAAAATCGGTTATAGTGCTGCAAAACAAATTAATTTCTTTTTGCGTGTGATGTGAGAGAGAGAGACTGGCAATAACACTATTGTTTATCATCATTATTATTATTAGAAGCCACGAAGCAACTACAGATCGAAAAAGTGAATGCTACAGGCCCAACAGGGAAAGCCGCAGGTAAAACGGGAAATTGAGACATGAGCAATGAATTACGAAAGGCAATTAAAAAAAAAAAAACCAACAAAGATCAATGAAAACAAACAAGGAAAATAATAAAAAGCAAAAAAAAAAACAAGCTAAACTAAATATGATAAAAGAAAAGCTTCTGTACTTATAGGAACTTCCGTATTTCCAACAAATCTATCAGGATTAAAAATATCCTCAGGACAGACATGTCTCAAAAATTTTACAAAACTTTCTCAGTATAAGAGATCTTTTGTGTAACTGAAAAAGAGTTACACCGGATACCTTCCTCAAAAATGAATACAAATTACACAATAATTGAAGTATAATGTCAACGATAAAATATGGTTATAGAGAATCCAATGTACTAGAACCAGTAACTAGTATAGTCTGAGTTGTGTTGGGGTTAACTTCTTTCCCATTCAAGTTTGTATCATGCATTAATTTAAGTCAAAACCCTAGTTATAAGATACAGCAAAATGTTATTTAGGAGATGGGATAGCTACAAAGGGAGTTGTACCATCAGGAGAGGCAGATCTCCAAAAATATTACAAAACTTTTTCAGTATGTGAGATTTTTCCTGCAGCTGAAAAAGTGTTAGACCGGATATTTCCTCAAAAGTGAATTTGTATGCTGTACTGGAATCAAGAATGATATATGGATTGAACAATAATTAAAGAAACGGTGCCAACGAAAAACCACGGTATAGATTAAAATGTTGTTAAGGTTAACTTCTTTCAGCACACAACTTTGCACCATGAACATTTTTAGTCAAATCATCGTTAAGAACTTTACTTGTCAATACTTACGGGATGGGATAGTTAACAAGGAAGTAGCAGGATCAGCAAAAGCTATGAATTTTTTTCAAGACCAAACTTCATAAAACATGTTTATAAACTATAAAAAAAGTAATCGCTCTATCTCAGATTTTACATTTTGTATAATCACTACAGTGGTATTAAAACTATTCTTTTCAATCTGTTAGTAATAATTCAGTAATAATGCAAAGAAATGGTCCACCAATTCCCCTTTATCTTAGTTTGAACACAAGGGTATTGTCTCTGACATGGCCAAAAGCAGCAGTAAAGTCCAAATTAATTATAAACACTTCATGATTAGCTCGCTAAAGTCAAGCTGCAAATTGGAATACAGATGATTTCTTTCTTCATATCATTCAGACCTTTTCCTAGGAGACTTGAAAAAACTTGAGATAATATGCAAGTTATAGAAAATGGGCGGTAGTCAGCAGGTCTAGAGATACCAAACGAATCCCTAAGAAGATAGGTACTTATTTTGAATATACACTCCCATCCCCATATTTTAGATTCTCTAATGTTTTCACTATTCAAAGAGATACTGACGTGTTCTACTCTTATTGGATCTATTCAGATCTCATGCATTATGTATAACTAACAATGGCTTTAGGAAGCTTGGAATGAGGAGCTCCAATAATTACCATAACTACCTTATTATAGAAACAAGAAATAGTTTTCTGTGAATATTTAAATGGCATGCAGTCAGAAGACACCCCAGAAAGTTACTAGATTATAGTATGTCTACAATTAACGCAATTCATCATACAGCACCAATAAGATATGGAATGGACATAATAAAGGATTTTAACCAATAATCGCGTAAGTATATATAGAAATAAAAAACCAAAAACAATATTATGCCATACTTGGATACAAAAAAAATGGTCATCATGGTGAAGGTGGCTTACCATGCAATGCAAAATACTTTTCACCTTACACATAAAATAACTGTATCTGGGGAAGTTTTGTAGTCTTTTTGGAGACTTTCAGAAATTTTGAAAATAGTTTTGAAAATAAAAGTCAAGGGTGAAGATGAATGAAAGAAATTGAAACTGTTTGCTTGGTACTCTTATGCAAGGCATTCTAATCCAAGGTAGTGGAAAGCCACGACACAAGTTTTATGTAACAGTTCAAAACTAGAGAACAATGGTTTTGATTTCTGGGTGAATTTTTCCTTGAAAGTGCTGTTTGTCATAGCTAATGAGTCCCTTCTTCCCTCAATATGAGAACAAATGGTGCATTTCGTCTGTCCTATGTATTCTTTTCCGTTTCCTTTTTCAATACTGAGCAATACTAGTGCCCTTTAGCTTTTGCTATTATGGTTTTCAAACTACGGATGCAGCTTGGCCTGAAATGTTAGTCACAACGCATATTCTTTATTATCTTAAGTTCAATAGTTTTTTGCTCCAAATATCTTCTAATTGAGCATCCATAAAATCTCTAAATGGAAGCCAGAGAAACAAATATAGCATGCAGGTGTTTATCTAGAAAGAAATAAAATTGAGGAATTTAGGAATTTGTCATTGCTCCACTGAAGCTGATACTGAAAGTACTCAATCGAAAAAGTTATTAGATCATCTAGGTGTAATTCAATGAACCGTATGCAGCTGAATGTCCAAATTTGCAGGTCAAGAACCCGTATCTGAAGAACCCACACTCATTGAGGACTGGATTAACATAAGGAGTCCATTACATTCTACTGTAAATGCAGTGGAATACGGTTAACAAGATGGAAGCCTCTGATTTCAAATGAGACCTGGGATACAATAAAAAAATACACAAAAACTAAATATTTCTACAGAAATTTCAGGGAGGAGAAGAAAAACGTAAAGTAGAATATATAAGTATTCACTTTTAGGCAGGCAAATTACACAAATCGCAAGAAGAGAATAAAGGTGTAGTTTAGAAAAATGGTAGACGCTGCTATCGAACCCAAGTATTCAAGAAGCGCCATTTGTGTTAGGGTACCTCAAGAACCATTAATGAAATATCGAAAAGCGGACAGGAAGGGAACAATACCTATAAAAGGGAGGGATGGACCATTAATAAACAGGAAAAAGGGCAAAGTTTGGTAGAACTTTTTCTGAGGTAATCAATTAGAACTACGATAAGGATAATTGATTAATGCACCAGAAGCTGAAGAAGACCTCAAAGAACTCATGAATGAATTTTTGTGGTTTGACGTGGACCAGTAATAAAACTCTTGGACTATTGTTATCAATGCAGAGATGATAGGCTGTTATGCGAAACATGACATGAGAAAACAAAGCCTTTTGATTAAAACCGGATAGCATTGGAAAGATAGCAAAGAAAGATGACATGATGAATGTGGTAAGAAGAGAAGTACAACCCTTTCAGTCGTGATGTAAATGTGGTATATGACGCACCTTCGCTAAGGACTAGTAAACGAATTTGATAATAAGCTCAGAGATGATCAATCCAGTTTGAAAAAAGCAGTCGTAAAAAATTACCCTTTAGTGTTAATTCATTACGCAGCAGCGTTCGGAAGTTTTAACTAGAGTCAGTATTAAATTCTTAACTAACTGTAATAAACCCAATATTGTGATAATTGAACCCAATAATGTGATAACTGAAATTATCCAGAAAAGATGATGCAAAATTATATACCGAAGAAATCTTGAGGTAAATTTACAGTAAACAGTAGGATGCTATAATAAAACATGGCACCTTTGTTGTTTGTCATTCTCATGGATATCATAATAAAATTGGTTAGAGATGAGAACAGGTTTAAACATTAATAAAAACAGACAGTCCACATGGGCTAGCTTTTCTCGACGAACGTTGCTCGATGTGACGTCAGAAGTGCAGACTCTGCGGGAAAAGCTCTGACTTTCCCTGCTTCTGACGTCATATCGAACACAGTTCATCGAGCAAAGCTCGACTGTGTGGACGGGGCTTTATAATTATAATAAGTAAAATTCCCCCAGATTTACTAAGCTTGGTTAATAGAATGTAGAGGGGGACCTGATTCATGAGAGAGAGTCTAAAATTTTACATTTTGTAATCAACACAGGCCCTCTCTAGTTCTGATTTAGAGAAAGACTAAAAAAAGTAACATTAAACGATGGGGTGGATGGGTGAATAAGATTCAGCAAAAAAAAAAAAAAAAAAAAACCCACCCAAAAAAAAAAAAAAAAAAAAAAAAAAAAAAAAAAACCCAAAAAAAAAAAAAAAAAAAAAAAAAAAAAAAAAAAAAAAAAAAAAAAAAAAAAAAAAAAAAAAAAAAAAAAAGTACAATTATATATTAGTCTAGAACGGTCTGTATTACTATGCAGACACGAATCACACGACAGCGAAACTATAGCTAGCTGGACTTGAGTATAAAGATTCAGGAAGCATTTTAGGAGAAGGATGACAGGCTAGAGTGACAAATGGTACTGTAAGGGAAATTAGGATTTTCTAGGCGAAGATAAGGCAATGATAAAGGGTTAACAGAAAAAAGTTTTGATGTGTCCTTCGCATCATGCCAGCGAGAATAGTATTTGACAGCGTCAGCTAGGCTTTTCTAGGCACCAGAAGAGTAAGACTATCCTGACCATACTGGATGAGAGTAACGAGATAGGAGGCCGGAGATGAATGGAGATTTGTGGAAGTAAAAGCAAAGGAAAGACGGTTTTAACAATTTTACGGAAACTGTCTGCATGTCACGGCGTTCGACTTGAAGGTTTCGATAATTCTCGACAGAATTGGTAGACTAAGAATTTAAATAGTTCACAAGAATGAAATGTTTGACATAAATCTCCAGATTAATGTGCCCTAAAACTGAATTCAAGGCTTAGGTGAAAACTAAATCTTAAACAATCATTATTGTTTTCTCTAGGCTATATGTGTCTTCCTAAGGATCTTGTGTGGGTTGGGGATACTATATGGGATATGCGGTGATCCTGAACATTTTATTCTCTCAGCACGGTCCCAGTTTGCTGCCAATTTTTTACAGACCATCAGGGAGGTTTGTGAAATTGGAGAAGAGAATAACTAGCATTAAAATACTAATTTGCACCCATTGGGTAGACAGAAATCTGACTCAGGTGCAAAAGAACTCGAAGTATATCATATATATATATATATATATATATATATATATATATATATATAGATATAGTATATATATAATATATTATATTATTATATTATATATATTATATATATATTCCTTATGTGAAAGTTGAACTGGATTATTTGCGTTGTTTCTTTATGTTCTTGGGTACTTGGTAAAGGGGTCCCCCGGCAAGAAGTCTAGGTTATTGAAGGGGGAAAAAGGGGGGGAAAGGAAGTTATAAGGAGAAAGGATAAAGAATGGGACAGACCCATTTGTCTTCATTTTATGTGATGTAGTGTTTGTTGCATCTTCTGTATTGTTGTGGCTCGACTACTACTGTAGTATCATTATTAATTTAATTGTATTTATATATTGGTTTTACTAAGTTTGGTTTTTCCTGGTGAACGCTAATTTCAAATGTTTAGGCTCCAATTGGATCGTCTTCCTTCTCTCCCTCCCTATGACACACTCAGCCCTTTAAGTCACCGAATAATAAGAAAAGCGAAAGCAAGACCATCGAATTCACCTACGCAATGATGGCGAAATTTTAAAAAGTTCAAGGCAAATAATCGTAGAGAAAAACGCATCGAAAATAAAGTTAAATATCATTTAAATTATCTTCAGTTAATGGTTACCATCTTTTTTAGTATAATCTAAATAAACAAATTTTCATTGCTAAAAAAGAACATTTTTTTACAACAATGGCAACATTCATACATAAGTGACGACATTACTTTCTATCAAATTCTCTTTGAGAATGATAACAGAGATATACTAGGCTATTGACTCCTTTTTTCTCATTCAGCGCCTATGATGACAGAGAGAGAGAGAGAGAGAGAGAGAGAGAGAGAGAGAGATTATTCGAATAATATATAAAAGGTCCTAATATTTATGCAATATTTCTAACTCCTTGAACATGATGTATGGTACAGACATCCATTTCCATGATAGAAAGGGAATGGATTTCTTCTTTTATCTGTCTATAGTGGTTTACATAAATGCAATGTTGCAGATTTAATGGAGCAATTTTACACGGAAGAGGGATTCATTCATAATCTAGTGATTTTGAAGGCATAATACGGCAGGAATTCTAATGAGTGACTGCTCGATCCACTATAGGAATACACTAGCGTGGAGGCCCAAACCTGATCAGCGAGAACTTTACTTTCGAACGTAGCGATGATCTGTATTTTGTTGTTTATGCTAAAGAGGGATAGTACGAATATCACGATGAAAAATGTAATCGTGTAGGATCGTGATTTAAGAACACATTCAGTAAGGCTATTTTTGTACAAGATTGGCAGTTGCTTTGATCAATGAATAAGAAGATTTTTAATATGAATAACCAATACATCTACTGTGGGGTTAAACACAATGTTAATCCCAACGAACACGATTTTACTACAGATATGAGATTAAAGTTTTAATGCCTTTCACTCGACTCAAAATCTGTTTCTTTAAACAAATGTCAATATGAAGAGAGAGAGAGAGAGAGAGAGAGAGAGAGAGAGAGAGAGAGAGAGAGAGAGAGAGAGGAGAGAAAGTCATTATAATTCACAACAGGAAAAGGTCATAACCATCATTTTGCTTTCTTGAAGTCGGCGGGCATTGTGAATTGTTTTGATGGATGATGTCGCACATAACAAGTTGTCTATGTACGTTTTTCGAGGGCGTGGATGACGGATGATGTAGATTTCAGCATTGTGTTCCAAGGGAGATGGATGTTGTTTTCCCTCCTTACAAAATTGACCACTATTTGATTCAATCGTTGGGAGTTATAAGACGATATAAATGATAACGGAAGGTTCGGAAATGAGGTTTCTATCTTCGTTGCTAAATTTGTATTTTCTAGTATTAATCAACATATTTTGATAGTACAATTAATTCAGCATTATTCTGTGGAAATATTGAAAAGAATCAATAACGTTGATAATGTTAGAGAAGCGACATTTTATATTTATTATTTTACAACTCAAAACTGATTTAGTCCATTTTGAGATGTAATATTTTGGAGAGTAAAACAAAGTAGATAATAAACGATAACTCTGAGAAGACAGACGCCATTACAAAAGGTAGACTACATCAGTGTAATCAAACTATTATTACAAATGGTTTAATCAACTGTAAAATATTTATTTCCAAGGCAAAAGGCGTTCAGTGACAATTAAATTCACGGCTTGAAGAACTAAAACTGATAAAATTAACAAAGCAAACTGTCTAACTCGGGTTACCACTTTTTCCTTGACAAGATATTCCCGAGATTTGTCCTTAGGGAAATCAGTCGGAATTCTTTCCAAGTTTGATACATTTTTTGATAACCCCATTCAAGTACTTTCTATAACTGATAAAGAAAATCTATATTAGTATTTTGTATTATAAAACTACTGAGATAACTATTTGTCCGTCAGCACTTTTTCTGTTCGCCCTCAGATCTTAAAAGTAACCGAGGCTAGAGTGCTGCAAATAGGTGTATGCTGATCATCTACCCTCCAGTCATCAAACATACCAAATTGCAGCCCTCTAGCCTCATAGTTATTTTATTTAAGGTTAAATTTAGCCGTGATCATGCATATGACACTGCTATAGGTGCCGTGGCTCAAAGTTTCATGGGTGTCGGCTGAGAGTTTCATTGGATGTGTGTGAGATTTTCATGCAGCATTATACGCTGTACTGACAACTCGATTACGCCGATGGAACTTCAGCGCATTTTTTACTTATTATATCACCACTCAAGAGAGAGAGAGAGAGAGAGAGAGAGAGAGAGAGAGAGAGAGAGAGAGGAAGTTATACTTCCTTTCTTCTTAAGCAAATATTACAGACTCCACACTTCTTGATGATGACAGATGATACTGACATCACACTTCTGCCATCAGAGGAGATGGATGCCATCCTTCATCGGGTGGAGGACGGTCCTTTTGTGAGGCACGAATGTTACTTTTCCGGAACAGGAACGAGTCCTCATGGAAAAATCACATGTTTTACGACGGGGTCATTTAATGGTAGAAAAGTTTGCAAGGAAAAATAAATAAATTGGATTTCATTGTGTATCCTTTTAACAGGATACAATGGCGTCGTGATACCAAAGATCATCAAAACTACTTTAAGTAAAAGTATACTGCACGTAATGTGGGGGGATCTCCTACGATGGTAATCCACAAAGCTTAGCAACAAAGTCGTCTCATAATTTCCATACTATAGTTAGAAAGGGATTAAGTTGTCCATTCCAAAAGCCTTTGAAAAAAAAGGGGGGGAGTGATGTTATGAAAATTGGAATTCACCTTTAAATTCAATTATTCAAAGAAACTGAGACCTCATCTATCAAGCATAACATCACAGTATCGGAGATGAACTGGAACTTTCGACAACCACTAAGAGAGAGAGAGAGAGAGAGAGAGAGAGAGAGAGAGAGAGAGAGAGAGAGAGAGAGAGAGAGAGAGAGAGTTGTATGTTATATGCTCAGACTTACAAAGATTAATTACCGTCTTTCATAAAATGGCCCTACAACAAAGTCTATCCATTCAAGAAAACAAAATGTTTACTTTTTTGTCCTACTGGAAAAGAGAGAGAGTTGACGAAACAAAACGTTCACGATTAGCAATAAATAAAGCCATAATTCACACAAAGTCATAAACCTTCTTTTTTCGAAATTTGAGCAAAATCGCCAAATGCTCTGATGGAAGAGGCCGTTCATGTCGCTTAGGTCATTTTTCCTAAGTGCGTCTCGTGGATGACGGTTCAGTTGGTTCAGGACATGGATGCCATTTTTCACCTTTACGAAAAAACTCCAAAACATCCACAGGAAGTGGCCAAAACTTTAGTTCTCAGTGTGCAATAGATACCGATGACTGCGTGAAAAAATGTGATCACAGATCAAACAGAAAACGAGAAAATACCTCTGATTTGAAGGACAATTTTCCAAAATAAACTCATAAACAACACCGCAAAGATATTAAAAACTAGTGAGTAACACGCTATAAACGTTCCCTGAAGTTGAAAACCTTTGGATTTCCCTACTCCATCCTCACACTGATGTCTTGCTGGCCGTCGTCTACTTCTGCTTTTGAAATACATACATACACACACACACACACACACACATATATATATATTATATATATATAATATATCTATATATATATAATATATATCTATATATATATATATATATATATATATATATAATATAATATATATATATATAATTATATATATATATATATATATATATATATATATATATATATATATATATATATATATATTCCATTTCATTCCCTGTCTTAATCCTTAGATTCAGTTTCTCTTCCGCAAAGTTTTCCAGCCTTTTTCTGGCCGCACCTGTTTCTTTAATTCCCCAGTACACTCTGATGTTGCAGCCCGAAACAATGTCCTCAGCAACAACTGAAATCTTGTTAGGCCGGAGTCACCGCCATCTTTAGTTCATTTCACGGCACGGGTGACCTCTCTATGGGACTTTCATTTCCTCATACTGGACTGACTGGGACAATTCCTGGACGTCGCCGATGAACTTGGGTCACATCGACATAAGGTTGTGTCTGCAAGGTAAACCATGAATCAACAAAGTACATGGTCCTGGCGGGTGGGGGTTGGGGTGGGGGGCTGTTGGAAATTGGTTGGGCAATGTCTTTATCCTTGACTTGATTTATCATCTCACTCTCGCAAATTTTATCGCTTCAGTAACTTCTTGTCTCTTCAACAGTAAATCTACTACCCAAATGTATAAATTCCTTGACAGTGCGTAACTTAACTTTCCCACCTTGCTAATAAGTGAGTAGAGTATTTGTGTATGGTTTCTAATATCTGAAAGCTCAGGACTAGAAAGCTCACTTCCTGTGAGGTAACTAATATTTACATATGACTCACATCAAAATTTGAGCAGCCGGCGAGTGCTTCCCAGGTATACCAGGTATATACACACACGCATTTTATGATATATATATATATTGTTACGAAGTGCCAAGTATCTGGTTACCATTCATCAATTACCTCACCAAAAGCCAGACACTTGAACCCTCATAACACGTTTAAACGACTGAATACTCTAAAGGCAACAGTGATCCCTTAACACTTACCAGTATTGCAGAATATCAGACTAAGTTCATCAAAACAGGTGTGAAGTAATCTTGTAAGTAATTAAATTAATCAAAGGGCATCACTCCATCAACAACTTTAAAAGTCTAAGTATTTCCCTGATTTCAGAAGTCTAAGTACTTCCCTGGTTCTAAGTCACTTCAAGTAAAATTGAAGGAAAGCAAATCAATTACCACTCTATGCCTCTACCTATCATCAATATAATCATAATCAAATATACTGGGATAAAAATAAAATACTTATAAAAATTTTAAATACAAAAATTTATTATTAAATTCAAAATTTATAAGTGAAATTCACAATATCAGGGGAAATTACTGTTACTTGAAAACAAATTAATGTTTAATTAATTCTTGAATCAAATTAAGTAAAATTAAATCAAAATTACTTTATCATAAAAAGAAAATTAATTCAATCAAAATTCAAAAGTGTTAGGCAATAATTGAAATCAGAAATTAATTCACAAGTACTAACAACAACAAAACTTGAAAAGAATTCTAAGTAAATGCAAATCAATTCAGAAGTGTTAAATTTAATTAAATGTGCAATGATAAAGCAATGAAAATAACTAAGTCAATTAAATTGTGAATGCAAATGAAAATATAAAATAAAAAGACACACTTCAGTAAGAAAATGAACAAGTACACAAACAATGGAACAAACACAAACACAAAAAATCAGCAATGTGTAAAAGTGTAAATGTTTTCACTCAAAACATTGTAAACATCAGTTTTTACCAAACCTTCGTAAACACCTGTTATTAGTTATTAGTTAACCACACTTCCTAACAATTATTAGTTATTAGTTGTTACCTAACCGTTATTAGTTAAACACAATTCCTATCCATTATTAGTTATTAGTTAACCAAACACTTTTCCCATTAACTTTTAGTTATTAGTTATTACCTAACCGTTATTAATTGCAACTAATAAAAATATAACACTTTACCTTTTTGGTATACCAACTTCTTTCTCTGCTGCAGTCTTATCTTACACAATTTCACAAAAACCAGGCGCCGTTACAAAATTATGTTAGTTCAGATTCCACAAAAGAAATTAAATAACACTAAATAAACTCTAAGAAATATCAAATATGAAATTCTCACAAGCTATGAGTGACCAATTTATGTTACGTTAATATAATCTCAATGATTTCGAGTGAGAGAGAGAGAGAGAGAGAGCGAGAGAGAGAGAGAGATCTGACTGCCTCGAGGTCCTAAGATAGAATGGAATTTTCTTCCTTTACGGAAATTCGACAGGGCAGATGACCCAAAACGTTCTTGTCACGAATGCTTCCAGTAGCTTGGAAATCTGACGCAATCTTCAAAAAGAAATGTGTAACATGCACGTGGTTTTGATCAAAGATATACACGTACGAGTCCAGTCTGTTAAAAAAAAAAGAAAGACGTACTCTACTCGATCGAAACGGAGGCTGAGCGACAATTAAGATTGACATGTTTTGATAACAACGCAAGACTCAATTCTCTCACTATCACATGCCTTGATAGAATAGGAAGCAAACGGAGATCTCTGAGTTCCTCTAATCTCAAAGTGTTGACATAAAAGTTAAACATTCGTAGTTTCGAACAGACAGAGAAAATCTCTGTCTTTTTATGTAATATACATTATTCTTTTACAACACGTAATGCGAAAATCTGAACACACATTTTAAAACATCCTATTCTAAGCTATCTAGGAATCTGAAAAAATGTTGTAAAATTCTACATGACATTTCAAAGAGGGGAAACATGCATTTTGAAAGTAGCAATATATATATGATATATATATATATATATATATATATATATATATATATATATATATATATATATACATAAAATTGCCTTTGTAAAATGTATATTTTAGTGCATTTGGGTGCTACTGTGCATGAGCACCACCAATATTTGCAGATGTATATATTTCATCTTGATTTATTGTTGTATGTAATTATTGAAGTATTATATGTAATGTATGTAAGATTTCACAATAAGAATAATTTAGCATTACTAAAGAATAACGTAAATTTATAGTCGTGCATTTTTTGTCTCCCAGTAACATGTTTTTATACTTGTCCTATCGAACGCTTTGTTTTGATTCTGGCTATCATCGCGAGCGATAAGAGAGTTGGCAGGTCATGGTAACAATGGGCTCTTCAGTTCTGGAAACCAACTTTGGTCTTCGTCTTTTTTGCAAACCTGCCAATAATGTTAGCCACGTTCTGTATAGAACGTGTTAAGGCGATTTTTCCTTAAAGTCTCGCACGACCTATTGCACAAAACCACATGACTATTACAGAACGTATATAACATCAATTGCGGTATGTGTTGTAAGTTGCAGAGTATCTCTGCCCAAAAACGTATGTTGATGATATCACGTCAAGCATTTTCAGGAAGTGACATTATTTTTCTGTAAAGTACATATCATAGCTGATTGGAGACGCAGAAGAGGCAGGTAAATTCATGTTAGTGCCGGGAGAAAGCGACGGCACCAATTTCCTGGAAATTCCTCCTCGACAGGGAAAGGCAGGAATGGTTCAAGTCGCAGGTGACAGGATCACCTGTGAGTCTCGTATCAAAGCACCCAAGCCGCAGGTCGGGGCAGGAGACACTCGAGTCGCAGGTGACTAGAGAATCTGCAAACAACATACCAAGACGAGGGTTCAGAGCGTAATCCAAAAATCGTTGTCCCAATAAACCACCATATAATCGTCATTGAATATCCAAACCAATATGCTGTTCAAGGGATAATATCAGGGGAATGCTCTAGGCCGAACTTAACTCTTGTCTGAACACCAACGTCCTGACATCACCAAGACGTGTTCATAACACTCGTAAAAAAAGAAAAACAATTGTAAAAACAATAGATTTTAAGTTTAAGTGCCCAGACAACGGGCACTATAAACAAATACTCAGACAAAACAAAGTCTATTCTGCCACAAAAAGATTCTTAAAAAGTAGTTATTAAACCTAAAAAAACAAGGCTTATTTCGTTTTATGGACAAACACATATTCTAATAATTGTACATTTTGTTTCAGATTATATATATTGTATATTACATAAAGTTTTTGTTTCAGATGTTCTAACATTTTTCTTTTTTTGTGTGTGTGGAGAGATAAACTGGTGAATCCACAGTTAGAAAAATATGAGACAGTGAACATAAGATTAACGAAATAACTATTGCATCAAAAGACAGGAACTGGGACTCCAATGAAACTGCAGAAATAAGGGAATATATTGCTACACTAACTGAAGAAGAAGCCTGCAGTGATGGAAGAGAGGATGATAGTGATATAGAAGTGAGTGATGGGGAAACCCAAAGGAGACATGAACCTGACAGTGAAGAGATGTTGTATGTGCTTCAGCTTCTTCCACACCTATGAAACATCCACCTTACACTGACACAAATGAACCCCAGCCTGGTCCATCACAGCTCCGTCAACTCCGATCAACCACAGCTGAGCTTCAGCCGAAGAGAACGATGACAAAAAAACGAACCAGGCATGCTACATATTCCAACCTTTCTGAGGAGGAGTCTGATGCTAATATCCCTTGCTCTGACAGCAACTTACTTGAGTGGACGCCCCCCTTGACCCAGTGCCCCAGCAAGAAGCGTACTCAGGAGTCACAGCCGCAACAAGTTCGACGCTCTTGTGATGTAAGTCCTATCCCACCTTACATTATCAATTTCGGTGTCAGGACTCTAAAAAGTGCATCTGGCTTTGAGTGGAAGTGCCTGCCAAACTACTCTCATGTCTCACAGACCCCTGCCAGGAACATCATTCGCTATGCTCCAGGTCCCACCCCACAGGTAAGAGGAGCAACCACTCCAAACTCAGCATCTGAATTGTTTTTTACTGATGAACTCATCACTGAAATTGCCCAGTGGGCAAATAAAAAAGTCAGTGCTGCCAGACAGAAATACAAGAAAAAAAGACCCAAACGTTGCAGACACAAACCCCCTTGAGATTCGAGCTTTGCTCGGCCTGCTCCTGGTGCCAGGTGGACAGAGAAGCAACCACGTCCACATCCAAGAGTTATTTAATTGTAGTATGGGTTGTCCCCTTTACAGGGCTGCCACGTCTGTCAAAAGGTTTAGTTTTTGCTTGATATCTGCAATTTGACAACACAGAAACACACAACGTCCACCGGTCAACAGATAAGGTTACCCCAATCAGGAAAATTTGGGAATGCATCAATAGGTGCTGTAGCCAGATGCTCATGCTTGGAGATACTCTCACCGTCGATGAACAATTACTTTCTTTCTGTGGGAGGTGCCCATTTAGAATGTATATACCTAGCAAGCCGGCTAAGTATGGAATAAAGCTTGTGCTGTGTTGCAATAACACAACTAAATATATGGTTGGGGGGATTCCTTATATTGGGAAGCAAGACCCTCCACCTCAGGGGATCCTGTTCCTGGGTCACTGCTATCTCCGGGAACTCACCTGACCGTACTGCAACACTAATAAGAACGTCACAGTGGACAATTGGTTCACATCAGTTCATCTTGCAATGGACCTGCTGTCAGCTTGTGGTCTAACCCTTGTGAGTGCAATTAAAAAAACAAAGAAGAAATTCCCTCCGAGATGCGCTCACTGGAAAGGCATGTACCTGGGTCTAGTGCCTTTATCTATTTGGACTCAATGATGTTGGTGACCTACGCACCACTCATCAGACAAGGAGACCCAAGAAATTAGTACACCTTGAGTCCACAATGCATAGCCAGCCAACACTGGATGGTCATGGAAAGCCTGAGGTCATACTCTACTACATTTAGACCAAAGGGCGGGTTGAAGCATTTGATCAAATGTGTGGCACATATTCTTGCAGTAGGATAACATAGAGATGGCCACTCTTCATCTTCTATAGGCTGCTCAATTGTGCAGTCATCAATTCCTGGGTGATCCATAGTGTAAATATTCACTCCTTAGACCGACTTCCACTATGCAGGCAGACATTCTTTTCTGAGTTGGCCTTGGCCCTCACCTGCCTATGGGCACAGCATTGGCTGTCTCACCCCACTTTGTCTCAGAACCTGAGTTACCTCATCTCTGAGACATTCAACATGCCCCAAATGGCACAACCCACCAACCCACATCTACAGTACAGGGACCAGAAAGTGACACATCACTTCTGTACAACACCCATTTGAATGCTGAGAAGAGATGCAAGGAGTGCTGCGTGGGATCAAAGATGAGCAGATGCATTTGCAGGGGCTGAAAGATCAGCCTGTGCTCCCGCCACTTGTACATGTACGGCATCACCTGTATATCGAAGGGGTGAGTAGAAAAATATGTGCTAATGTTGTTTTTACAGCTCATTATTTTCCTTCCTATTTTTTTATTCTGCATTTCTAATATTGTGTCATATGCTTATCTTATTTGCACATATACAATTTATTTTTACTCTTCCATTTCCAGCATGTTTCATTTATAACTTCCACATTTCTTTATAGTTTACCCTGCTCT
Source organism: Macrobrachium nipponense (assembly GCF_015104395.2). Taxonomy (NCBI): domain Eukaryota; kingdom Metazoa; phylum Arthropoda; class Malacostraca; order Decapoda; family Palaemonidae; genus Macrobrachium; species Macrobrachium nipponense. Next base: position 42,086,565 of record NC_087201.1, read on the forward strand.
GTGTGTGGCCAGGCTGCCCAGGAGGAAGGCAGTGATTTGGACTAGTGATGCTGGGAACAGTCTGACATCTGTGCCCTTGCTGTGCACTTCCTCAAATGTCAGTCAGTGTATATTACATATTTTTGTTGTTTTGTTTCCTCTTTCTTATTATTTTTTTCACTTCCCCAAATGCTAGTTAGTGCATATTACATGTCTTTTGTTCTACACATTTATGTTCGGATTCTTGGACAAGTCTAAAACTTAGCCTTACTTTTACAACATGTCCCAAAGCAACCAGCAGGGCATAAGGCCTAGGGGTCCTGGAGAATCAATGTGGACATCGAAATTAAACACGTTGCAAAGTTGAGCAGCCAACCTCAAAACTGCGGCTAGCTGCGTATTTTGTTATGGATTATTTTTTCTTTCCTTTTTTTACATTTTTTTAAATTATTATTTTCCTTTTTTTCCTAATGCTAATTTCATAGCCCTGCTTCATTATTGCATTCAAGAATAGGATCTAGTTGATGTAAAAAATATAATAATAAATATGGTTTCAGTTCTAGGTTGTTTCTTTGCCCAGAAAAATGTGTCCGGAATCCCGGACAAGCCTGGTAATATGGTACTATTTTGAACCCTGGTAATCTAGGGTTAAGGAAAGTTAGTAGTACCTTTCAACGGCTATTGAAAGTAACAACAAAGCAGTTTCACTAAAGATAAAATTTAAGATTCATTCTTATAATTTTTATTTTAACTTTTACCATTATTTTCTTGTTTTTAGTTTATTATTTTTATTTGTTATATTTGATTATTATTTTATTTCTATTTTTATATTTTTATAATTCTTTATTTGTATTTATATAATTTTTATTACTTTTTCTTCTTATTTTCTATTATTTTTTGTTTTTATTTCTATAATATATCCATTTCGTGTTTGTACTTTTTACATTAATTTTCTTTTTATTTAATTTTCATATATATTATTTTTGTTGTTTTAGATTATTATTATTTCATTATTCTATTTCTATTTTTGAATTTTTTACTTTTGTTACTTCTATTTTATGACTATATTATTTTTACCATTTTCACTTGTATTTCTATTATTTTCATTTCTGTTAATGTTAATTTTGTTAATTCTATTTTTTTATTATTTTAATATTGTTATTATTTATTTTTACTTTTATTATCACTTGTTTTCTTACTCTCCCTTTATTATTTTTATTTCTATTTTTGTTATTGCTATATTTTTATTTTTATTTTTAGTTTTATTAATATCATTTAATTTGTTTTTATTTTTATTTATTCTTATTACTATTTTTGTTGTTGTTTATTATTATTTTTATTGTGTTTATCTCGACTTATATATATATATATATATATATATATATATATATATATATATATATATATATATATAATATATATATATATATATATACATATATATATATGTATATATATATATATATATATATATATGTATATATATATATATATATATATATATATATATATAAACATATACATATATATATATATATATATATATATATATATATATATATATATATATATATATATATATATATATATATATATATATATGGATAACTTGATCACGAAGTATATAAAACGTGATGCTATGTATATATGTATATATATATATATATATATATATATATATATATATATATATATATATTATATATATATATATCACATTAGATTCTCCTCTCAGTCACTCAGTCACTTGGCATTACTTCCTCTTTTCATATATCTTTTAATAAATACAGTATCCATTTCTCCCCCTCTGTACCCAGTGATTTGATCATTTCAATTTGGAACTTTGGCGGACCTGGTGCTTTATCATTCCTCATTTTACTTAATTCTCTTTTCACTTCTGTTTCATGTATCTTTATCACTGGTCTCTCTACCCTCTGTGCTTCCCCCATCTCCTTTCTCAGTCATATCAGCTCATATTATTAGTGTCTCCTCCTCTTTCACTGTTCTGATGGCAGCATCAAATTCTTGTCTAAATAATTCTTTCTCTTACTCTTGGTACCCCATCTGAGGACTATGCTGATGTTATATTTACTACTTTGTCCCCTGTTACATTGGAATCATTAAAAGCTTATAATTTCTCTTTACTTCTACCAGTTTTATCCTTTCAGCTGTTACTTACTATAATTCAACTTCATTTCTTCCCTCTCATGACCAGCTGTATTTCATAGTTTTGAAAGTTAGCTGGTGTTAATGGCAGTAAATGTTGTGATGACTAAGGTAGGTAGAACAAATCTAGTTAAAGCTGAAAGAGTGTTCTCTATAATGTGAGGGGTCCAAGAACCTTGGGCTATAAAATACAAGTCAGTGGATGTTATTTAATGAAATAGTTGTCACATATTCACAGATATTGGAGGTAGGCTTCCTGGGTCTTGTGACGGGCTTGGAGCAATAAAGAAGGTGAGAGGGCAAGTGGATAACAGTACAAGTGAAGAGGGTGATGTGTTTGTGATAAGTGAGGAAAAGAAGAGAAAGACATAGGACAAGGGTAAGAAGGAAGCTGAGAAGAAGAATAAGACTAAAGGGAAGAAGATTGGTAAGGATGATGGACAGGACGAACAAGGACTGAGGACATTGGGAAAAGGGCTGAGATTAAGGGACAGGATGAGAGTGATTCAGATAGTGGTAGGTGGGAACAAGTAGGCACGAAGAAGGGTAGGAAGGGCGTGGCTAAGAGTATGGAAGTGGATTCACTGTATTCGGAAGAGGTTAAGAGGGGTCAGGATGGAACTAGCGTATGTGAGAGTGAGAGTGAGCGAGAAATACGAAAGGCTGTGTATATGAGAGAGGTATCCCAATGTGCATGATACAAGGAATATGGTAGTAGGGATATAGGGGACTTTTTTAAGGGATATGAGAAATATTGTACAGCAAAGTAAGGGGATAATAGGAGAATTTGGGTTAGAGAGTTAGGGGAATTTTTGACAGGATATTTGTTGAGTATGTATGGGCTAATGATGAGTGTAGGAGATGTGTCGTATGAGAGTGTTAAAACTAGGATTATGGAGCAGGCTAGGAGGGCAAAGAGTAGCATTACGTAAAGGAGGAAGAATGATTTTGAGGAGGCTAGAATGAATGTTGATGAGTCATTGTTGATGTATATATGCCGGTTAGAGACGTTAACCATGAAAAAGTCTGGGGATGAGGGAATAAATGAGTGCAAGGAGTTAATGAGGATGTTGTTAGCGACTGTGCCTGTGAGTGTGTATGAGTTTATAAATTTGAAACGCAAGGAGAAAGTAAGATGGATGAATGAGAGGTTGACATGGAATGATATCTTAGTTGAGGAATAGGATTTAGATAGGTGTATGAAAGAGAGCAGAAGTGTCAGTCAAGACTGGAGTGAATGAGTGAATGCCTGAGTTTAAGAACTATAGGAAGGCAGTTTTAGAAGGGCCGAGGCAAATGGCAGAGTGAGTGGTTGACAGGAGCGTTAGGGCCAGTAATGTATGGTGAGCCCTAAGATAGGAGTGTGAGTGTCGGATGGTTAGGGTCAGTTAGCTGTGAGTGGGAGCAGAAGTGTTATAGATGAATGTCGGTGGGCATTAGGAGCTTTCGAGTGTGGGAAGATGGGATATTTAGTTAGTGAGTGTCGGAGAGATAGGGAAATTAAATGTTATAGATGTGGGCAGACAGGGCATGTAGCTAGTGGATGTTGGGGTACCCATGTGAATGTGGTTTGTGGCATATGTGGAAAGAATGGGCATTATGCTAGGATGTGTAAGGAACAGCGTGCAAAGTATGTTGAATGTGGAGAGGAAGGTCATGTGGCGAGTGCGTGTAGGCGAAAGAGGATGAACCAGGCTGGGAATTCGAGAAACTAGATATTAAGGGGATTCAGTTGGGAGGGTCCTCTAGTGTGAGGGCAGTAGGGGTGATGCATGTGCGGGAAGGGTTGTTGCATGAGGAAGGGTTTGGGGATAGAGCCCACGAGTGCATGAGTGTGAAGGTAAGATGCAAGGGTATGTGTTTGATCACTTTGATTGATACTGGCTGCGGTGCAAACATTCCCTGGCTGCGGAGTAGGTGTGAGGTTAGAAACTGTAAAGGGGAGGTACGGGGAATAGGGACTTTACATACGCCCGTGGTGGGAATTTTGCATGAAAGGATAGAAATCGAGGGGGTAGTGACGGATGAAAGTGATTTTTGTTTGGTCAAGGGAATGAATGATAAGTATATGTTGTTAGAGTATAGGTTCTTGAAGGAGCGTGGGATGGTGGTCCATCTGAGCACGAACATGATTGAGTTGCAGATGAAAGGGAATGGTGAAAGTTGTGTGGTAGTCTCCGGATCGCCAATGGGTTATATGTGTGAATATGTGGTTGAAGCTGTGGATATGAGCAAATTGGTAAGAGCGAATGCGCATGTGTACGATGGGGTCATAGGCGTGGAGAATCCTCGGGTTTTTATGGCCTCATTGCCGAGTGCTAGGAAGAAGCAAGTGCGGGGTGCATGTGACGGTGATTGTGTAAGGTTGCTATACACATTAGTGAATGTGGACGAGGAAAGGTACTTTAGGGTGTGACATGTGAAAGGTGATAGTTGGAAGTGTGATGAGTTGAGAGACAGAGTTAGGGTTAATGAAACTGTCATTAATAGCGACAGGGAGTGATTGATGCAGATGTTGTGGAATAGGCGGAGTGTGTTGAGTCATGGAGACGAGGATTTTGGGGGATCTAAGCTTCCGGAATTTTAAATAGTTCTGGAAGACGATACCCCCATATATCAGCGTCCCTGACACTTTTCCACACCTATCGCACGAGAGATTGAGCAGCAGTGTGAGGAGCTGGAGAGAGTAGGATCTTTACTTGGTTTATGTAAAGCCAGTAGTTTTTAATACTTTACTGGAAATTTTTTAAGTTTTAATCATTTGACAGATTTCTATTATTTTCATTTTTCTATTTATTATTTTTATTGTTATGATTTTTATTTTAATATTTTCAAATTCCTTTTTTTTTTTTTTTTCTGATTTTTATTTTTATTGTTACTGTTTTATTATTTTTTTATTTTGATCTTTTTATTCTTATTTTATTTTTATTATTTCTATTTCAATTTTGATTATCTTTATATATTTTTCAAATCTTTTATTTCAATTTCTATTTTCATTGTTTTTTATTTTCTGGGGGTTGTAATTTCTATTATTTTCAGTTTTATGTATATTATTGTTATTTTGTTGTTATTACTATTTTAGTTTTTTTCTTATTTAATTATTATTTTATTATTGTTATTTTTATTTTAAAAATTATTATTATTAATTTATTTTATATTTACTATTATTATTATATGATTTTTATTAATTTTTCTATCTTTTGTATTTTATTATCTTATTTTATTTCTTTTTTATTATTTTTATTTTGATCATTATTGTAGTAATTGAGTTTTTATTTATATTCTTTTTATTAAGCAAAAAAAAAAATAGGACAGTGAATGAAACATGAAAAAAACAGTTTTTGTTGGCTGAGTTTCATTTTAGAAATAATTTTTAAAAAGGCCTAAAAGTAGAAAAAATACAATAAAAACCCTTTAAAAATTATTTTGAATTAAATATAATATTTTTGTGAGTTTTTTCCTTTTTCTGAAGACTGATTTTTATTTCAAAAATTATTTAACAAATCGCATAAAAATAAGACAATTAAAGTAAAATAAAAAAGTTTCATAAAATTTTTCAATTTGAATACAATTTTTGGTAGATTGGCCTTCGTTTTGATGTCTCAATTTTATTTCAAAAATCATTCTAAAAATCGCTTAAATTTTCGACAATGAAAATTATATCAAAAGTATAGGAATCATTTAATTTAAATATAATATTTTGATGACTGATTTTGATTTCATAAATCATTTGAATAAATGTCATAGAAATAGGGTAATGGATGTAACAGCAAGTTTTTAATTAAAAATATTCCAATTTTATTACAAGGTTTTCAGTTTTTTCTTCTTTATGATGACTGATTTTCGTTTCAAAAATCATTTAAAGAATTGGTTAAAAATAGACTTTGAATTTTAAATAAAAAGCAGTTTAAAAAATAATTAAATTTGAATACAATATTCTGGGAGTTTTGCACTAGTCTTGATGACTGATTTTTATTTCATAAATCATTTGAAAATCTCCTAAAAATAGGACATGAAGGTAGCATAAAAAGTTTTGACAAATATATACATTATTGCACAATATTTGATTTACTCTTTTTGTTGGCTGTTTTGTTTTAAAAAAATATTATAAAAATTGGCTAAAAATAGGACATTGAATTTAAAATTAAAAGCAATTTAAAAAGTAATTTAATTAAAATACAATATTTTTGGGAGTTGTGCCCTCTTTTTAATGACTGATTATTATTTTAAAAATTATTTAAAAAATCACTCAATAAATGGAAAATTAACGTAAAATAAAACATTTCAATTTAAATAAAATATTTCAATTTAAATACAATATCTTTTTGCTTCTTGGCCATCTTTTTGATGTATGATTTTTTAGTTTTTTTCATCTTTCATGACAGATCTTTGTTTAAAATATCAGTTAGAAATCGGTTAAAAATAGGACAATGAATATTTCTGTACCCTGTTATCCCTTTAGCCTCAGTAGTTTTTATTTGATTTAAGGTGAAAGTAAGCCATGGCCGTGCGTGTGGCAACGCTATAGGACAGGTAGACAACCTAGCTGTGGCCGATTGCTTCATGGGCAGCGGCTCATACAGATCTATTTTCGGTGGCCTTGATTATACTCTGTACAGAAAACTAGACTGCGGCATTTGTTTATTGTTTACGTGCCATAATGATAGCGAGCCTTTTTCCAAAAGACCTACCTTTTCAAAACTCTGTCGTTCTGTCTTACCATTTATGTGGTATCTTTTCCAGGCATGGTTTCTGTAAGATTTGGGGATACAGCTAAAACTGAGTTTGAGCTCAAGTAAGTTCATAGAATAATTCGTTCAACCTTTCCTAACATGGTCTAGAAAATTAATGTTATTCCAGTGATGTGGGGTTGCTATGCATTTTTATATTTCCTTAGTGAAAATCAGCTCAATACTGCCGATGTTCAGCCTACTTTTTTTTGTTTTTAAATGATTGTTTCATAACCTTCACCTCTCATATTATTATTATTTCTTTTATTTATAGTTATTAGTTTCATTTCCATGCCATGAAGGCAGGATTTAATAGCTGATATAAGTTTGCGAGAGTGAGCACGACAGAAGTGAAGTGTGATTTCAACTGTTTTATTCTTCTACGTTATTCCGTATGTAAGTAAACGCACAGATACTCACTCACACACAAGTAAAAGTCATATGCTATACAGGAGAGAGAGAGAGAGAGAGAGAGAGAGAGAGAGAGAGAGAGAGAGAGAGAGAGAGGACAAATTTCAAGACAGCTAGACTAATTGGTTGATTTCATTCATAAACTGTTGTCCAAAGCTACGGAGAGAAACAAAAACGACTACACACAAATAAGTGAAAAGAAGACAATGGGAACAACTTGAAAACGTTCCAATTTGCGTGTTCCATTCTCACTGCAATTCCCGTCAGATCTGTCTGGTTTTATTTGTTAAATTGGAACTGTCAACAAAGACAGTTCCTCTGAAAAGAAGTGGTCACTTTTGGAGCAAAGTAGGAAATTCACAGTGGTAAAAAAAATAAATAAAAAAATAACATACAACCGAAGTTAACTTCAGCGACGAAATTGCAATTTTTTACGTTTCAGTAAGTATGAAAACAGAAGCCTGTATGACCATTGTTAATATGTCAAAGTAAGCAACTCAGAATACAAATATGTTGATGACATTACACTGGGAATAACGAGCAACAGAAAAAAGATTGCGTGCTCTCTTTACAATAACGTTCAATAGTAACTACTCTGGAAAATAGATTCACTTGCAACAATTAAAACAGTGATTTGTATTATTGTTATTATTATCAGGAATGACTAAACATTCATATGCAGCAAACCTAATACAAAGGAAACTTCTATGAATTAGACAACCCATAAGTGAAGAGAAAAGTATAGAGAATCAAGTACCAAGCATATAAAGATGGTAGAAAAACAATAAATATGTAACGGAAAGAGATACGCAAGAGTTAAGAGTGAGACCAGATTTATTCGAAGAAATTGAACTGACCAGGAATACAGATGAAAAAGTAGTAATTATGACTGGGTGCCAAAGCTGGCTGATAAACCCAATTTCAACAGTAAAACTTGAGAAGCTTTACAGGGCTCTCTCCTCCTCATAAGACACCAAAACATTACATACTATAAAAGTTATTGTAATAATTATGCGTTACTATGAATAATAAATAATACATCTAAGTAGTCTTAATAAAGATAACATGAGCTGTGATTAAAATTGAAAAAGAAAGTGAAATTTATCTTTATATCTGCAGATACAAGACATAAAATACGTAACTATTTCAAATTCTGAACAGAAGGATGAGTTTCAAGAGACTGATAAGGTATTAGTTTGCTAGCAATAATGGTAATTATTTTGGCCGTCGTGTGGAATGGTCTGTAGCCGTAAAGATGGATTGAACGGGATCAAGGGGCTCACGTTGTCGATACAGAGGTAGCTGAAACAACATCTCGTTGCAAACATTTGCCGATACCACACTCCTTGTGTTGGTTTTTTTGTTTGTTTGAGAACTGAGGGTATTGTTTGACCCACATTTTCACATTTCTTTTGGCTTTGTGCAGAGTGAATTCTGTATTACCAGTTTTTCTGTTGCCCTTCTGGAGGGACAAATGTTTGGGAAAGAAGTCAGATACCTTTCTCTGAGGAGTTACTGGCTAAGGAAGGCGAGAAGGTTGGAGGGTGCTGGTGTTGAAGTGGATCATAAGTGGCGTAGCCATCAGTGGGGGCGCCCAGGTGGGGCCAAGCTATTTTATGGGGAGGCCAAAGAAAATGGCATAAAACTATTGTCAGCAGTTTACACAAGTCTGGAAAGGCATCTTTGTCAGGTGACATTAATGAAGACAGTTGTACAAGAGTGGTGATCTTGACTCCCTCTGATTCCTTGTGCTAAATGAGCCTTTTAGCTTGGCGTACTTCTACAGCTAGATCGACAGTTCAACTTCATAGTGGACTACCATTGGTTAAATGATTTCTGCATTAAAAAATTTGGAGGTTCTTGGATCCATTGCTGAAATAGACCTCAGTAATTGTTTATCTTCACTGAACCTAGAGTCAAGTTCTGCTAGAAAGCGATCAAGCACTGGGTAGAACAGATTTACACAAAAGTCATGTTTTGAGTCAGGTGTTTCTTCCTGGCCAAGGGTAGTTCTTGTTGCAAAGCCATCAAGCATGAAAGATTGCTGTCTTTTTCTTCCTGGTATATGAGCAAATCTGACTTGGATGTCTAGTTCCTTTGCCATGTCTTTTGCTTTAGACCAAAGAATATCCCAATTTGAACCCTTTCTCTCGTGCTCCAGCTCATCATGTAGTCTCGACCATGTCAGCTGCAGTGGCTAGATCAAGTGTAGGTGATTGCAACATATCTGGCAGCAGTTTGGTTCTGTGCAGCAGATTTTCAAACACAACCAGCTGCATCAGTAGCACGCTTGCAAGATTGCTCATTGGCTACTTCCTATAGAGTTTGGAAAATAACTGGTAGTTTCAGCAGGATTACTTTGCAGGCTGCATACTGACATGCCCATCTTGTGTGACTCGATTTTTAAGCTTTTGGGGTTGTTTGTCCGGAAATAGCTTGTTTTGTTTTTGCATGAACAACTCGTGCAGCACAGCTGATGACACGAACACATATATGGATTCCAACAATCCAAAGAACTGGTCTACAATCTTGACAGACTTAACAACATCCACAACCACCAAGCTTAGGAAGTGATTATAACAATGAATATAAGTTGCTTCTGGTGCAGCCTCTTCTCGGAAAAGTCTTTGTACACCAACATTTGTCCCACTCATTACTGAGGCCCCATCATATGTTTGACTAACGCAATTCTTGGCATCAATATTGCATGTCAGTAACATTTCGCATATGCTGTTTTTAAGATACTCTTCATTTAGTTCATGCAGTCTTACGAACCCCAAAAACTCCTCATGTAGGGTATGATCAAACAAATACCTAACAGCAACAGATAGCTGTTCTCTTCCACTAATGCCCTTTGACTCATCAACCAATATAGAAAACCAAGTAGATTGATCAAGTTCATCTGTTATCTCATCATAGTGGCCTGCATTCATCACCGGTACATAACACTTATTCATTACTTAAATCTTTCCATTCCCACAAAATTAATGTGAAAATATGATCCACTATTTAAATGGTATTTAAATCCCTTATGAAAGTGTGATTAAAAAAAAGTCATTCATCTCATGGAGATGTGATTTGTATCCTGCATTTATTTTCCATTTTCATATCAATATGCTATTGTTTCAATGAATGGGTTACTTGGTCTATCCGCACCGCCGAATTGCCGGACGGGCATAAAATAGTTGCCAAGTCAAAGATGGAGAATCAAAAATGGAAAATGATGAAGATCGAAGCCTAACAATAATTGACATCACTTACAGCACTTCAAGGCTAAAATAGTATCCACAATAAAAAAACAAACAAACTAAAAAGATAATCAAATATAACAATTTTCTATTTGAATGAAGCTTTCGTATAAGAAGTCTGAAATTGAAGATTTATATAATTGGGCAACGCAGTTCTAAGAAAGAAACTTAAACTAATTCTAATAGGTGATTCAACCACTTCACCCGACGGTGACAAGACTTAGGCCTATTTCACGCCAAAGTCTAGCCATAGTGCTTCACTTCACAGACAAGAACTTAAACCGAACACACATACGCACACACAAGTACCGCCCGCCACCCCCATCCCCCTTCTCTCTGTCTGTCTGTCTGTCTGTCTGTCTCTCTCTCTCTCTACTTGCCTCGGACTTTCTAGATACTACTACAACTTCAACTCCAACTATTCCTGCACTTATTACTGATATGGTTGCTGCTGCTGCAGTGCTAGAAATTACCATAATAAAGATAATGACAAAAACAGAGAAGATTCAAACTATATTCCTTATTGCAAATCTTAGTAAAAATGAATATTTTTCAAGTAGAATAGAGTTAACTACTACACAATACCGTATTTAACGTGCGGGAAGAAAAACGGCATTTCACTTGTTTCCCCTAATCCCAAATAAGCGTTTCATGATGATAGTATTATAGATGTAATCATATATTGTTTAAAGTACTACATCTAAGTACTGAATATATCAACCCTGTGAATCTATCCGAGCAGTAGAAATGTATGGAATTATTATCAACGCATTCGTTATACAGGATGAGCAAAATATATTTCTCGTATTTTAAACCAGGCTTCTCTTCCTCTCTTTGTCCATTTCAACTGGGAAGAGCAACGAACAGCCACTCAATGTTCACCCTGGCGGTGACAAGACCAGCGCCATCTAGTATAGTAGTACTGTTTAAATCATGACCAGAGAGTGTCGACGGAATTTTTAAGGTTATTTTAAATTTTCAATAATTTCAAAGTTTAAACAAGAAAGAAAAAAATAATTATCAACAAAATAAAAAATAAATAAAAATAAAAAAAAATCCTCAGAGAAATGTTTTCATGCTGGGATTAATATTATCCATGGCAATTCATATTCAATTCAATGCAGTACTTTTCGAGAAAACTCGAAAAAGAAAACTTAATTTTTAAAATTTTGATTAATAGACAAAAAATGTTTTGGTCCGATTCCAATAGAATTTGTACAGAATCACTAGAGTAGTAGTAAAATTAACAAAAAAATTATGGTAATCCAATAATATTTAACGATTTTGGCTTTTACGGAGGACCTTCTTAACTGCATACCAAACACTGTTTTCAATGTATATCAGCAGGGGAAACTGCATACCAAGTACAGCTAAACTGTTGTTCCTAATTCCCTACCGCTGTGAATATCTCTCATGAACTAAGAGAACAAAAGGGTAAAGCTCTATATGTTAGAGTCGGAGGAGTTTCGTAACAAACCAGGCGGACCAGCTGAAGTTCTTAGATCCATGTATTATACATGTGCTCTACATTTACCTTACACCTAATTTCGATTCAAACTTAACATCAATATTAGTAATGAGGAGAAACTTTATGAATAATATAGATAATACTATAATACTAAATACATTAAATATAAATTAAGATACCTTACTATTGCAATGGCGTATTGCCTTGCGATTCCAACTAATTATAAATTATTATAACTATATTCTTATCATTATGGTCACAAAAGTTCAAACAGAGTAGGTAGAAAATAAAAACTAATTGTATATGAATGAAAACTGTGTATCCGTAAGTTATATTTTATGTATCTATTTCTTCTACAAATATCAACATTCGACCCCAAAAATTCAATCGACCCCCTTTTTGACCTTCAGGCATTTATCGACCCGTTAAATAGTACAATCGACTGAGGTCGGTATCGACCACTTTTGAAATCTCTGTGCTAAATAGTTTTTTGGTACTGGTAGTATCTATATATATATATATATATATATATATTATATATATATATATATATCTATATACATAACTTTTTAATGTTAGTGTTGAATGTACGTTTTCTTAGAGTATGTGCTCTAAAGACTTTCATTGCAATATACTAGATGAGCATATTATTTTATCACTAACAGAGGAGTGTCATATCTATTACGGTGCTACAGAGGCTATGGCATATCACAAGGATTGAGAAGAGTTACATATACAGCACCTTGCTGATTTGCTGTATTTGTTCTAGAATATCATATTACCGGAAAATAATTTCAATACTTAATGCGAGTATTACTGTATCGCTCAGAAAAAAAGAAAAAAGTATTACAGTTCCTAATAATAAAACCGTAATTAGCATCAGTGGATGTACAATCAAGAACAGTTGTTTTTAGATACTTTAATCAATATATGTACTTAATGAAGATATTTTAATGCATCAGTCATGAAAGTGGTTGTTAACCATTGCAATTAAACATATTATTCAATACTGAAAAACGTAAATGTTAGCTTTCGTACTTAACCCAATTTAGTGGCAGTTATCGCCAAGCATAGATACAGCAGTAAGCCTGAATATATTGCGATGTACCTTTCAAGAATATAGTTATAAATTATTATTTGTCATTAGAATAATTATGGCTTGTGTAAATTACAACTGAAGGTTGAAATAGTCGCTTCACATCGACGCATAACATGAAAGAAGATATGACCATCCTTTTCACCGCAGAATTATAAACCTGTACAAGAAATACGTTGCAGTAACGAACTAGTTTGGGACTATTGATTTGACATAACAATGGACACAGATGCGGACAACTTTTGTGCTCCAAGTATAAAATGGCAAAATTTGAATTTGATCTTGTAAAAATCAAAACTACATTTTGTCCTGTGATATAAGGAAATTCTCTTATGAGAGTGTCTAACACTGAAGTCTGCATTGAACATGATGCATAACTTGCGTTACTACCAATCATTTTAATTAATATATATGCTCATCCCACTGTACAGAAGCGGCTGGTCAGATCATTAGATTTTATTCTCCTTTTCCTATTTATGACAAATAACCCGAAAATCTTTTTTTTCAAAACGAATTACGCTTGGGCATTGTTATCAAACGGCATTTCTGTCATTCATAAATCAATTTCCATAAGCGATTCTTTATTTATATCATTTTGGTTTATTTCCAATTTATTTATGTGGGATCCCTTTCCTTTTTTTTTTTTTTTGTTTTTTTTTGAAACAGACGTTTCTAGCAACTTCAATGGGAACTTATCTGATAGTTCCGTAGAAATGGAGTGGGGAGACTATAACTTTTCTACGTGCCTATTTTATAACTAAACTAATGTTAATTATTGTAGAGGAAGAGGTGGATGGATTTGGTTTGATCCCGAGGGTTATTTGGGTTTTCTGTTTGAATAACAGTGGTGAATTATTTGGATTTTGAATTAATGTCCGAGTATGGAGGGAAATGCCTCTTTTACTATTTTTTTTTTATTTGTGTGAGTGGTTTAGTTCCCCGGGATCTGGCTCTAGACAGTCCGTTTTCTGTGTCGAGTTTTAATTAACGATTTTGGTCTTTCATTTGATTATCTTTCTACCTGTCTGGCGATAGTTAGAATTTTGCTTTTCCTTTAGAGAAATAAAGTTAGTTTTGTAGTTCAGAGTTTAATTCAGTGCCCAAATTAATTTTTGCAATTGTCCTGAGAGTTAATTAAAGACTTCCAGTAGGTCACGTTACCATATTCAGTTTTATGTCTCCTCTAGGTATACATATTTATACTATATATGTGTACATTATTATGAATTTAGGATTCCTGCCAATATAAAATAAAACATCCTTTAAATAAATCACTCCCCAACTCAACAGGTGTGAGAGAGTAGTCTTTCAGCTTAAGTCGTTAGGGTAGGACCCAGGCCTTCTTACTCCCCTACTGTAAGTGTCTTTCATAAATTTGCCGCTCCCTAAGCCTTTATCCATCTCTCTATTTTCACCCTTACTTATACTTGCAAAGAAAATTCCAATCTCTCCTGATAATACTAATGAAGACGAGATTAAATTGACCACTAGCCAGTTACATGACCCAAGACATGGTCATAGAATGTCCAAGGAAGGAAACTGGGAGAGAGACAATGGCAATACATCACGCAGGGAACATTTCACTCACAGCTCGGATAGCGTTCCCCCTTTGTGGAGCAGGCCACCCCCTTTTCCTAAATATACAATGTGCCCCACTTCTGACTGCAGTTAGGATAGCCATACAAGTGCAACTGAGATTCAGCCTTGCTTTAATTATGAGAGTAGATCTTAAGACAATAGGTGTATCTAGACAGCGAAGAGGGATTTTGCCCAGTCTAAATTCTATAATTCTCTCGTATTTCAATTTCAAGTTTTCCTTCCTAGTGAATCCTCTACGATTGGCAATCAGTGATTAAATGCCCGTTTGCTTAATACTTTAGCGGTGCCAAAATTAATAAATGAATTTAATAAGTGAATTTATGTGCCTATTCTAGCATTGAACTTTGTTTATTGATTGTTAGGCCTGCATGTTCAGGAAGATATTTAACGCGTGCAATCGCCTCTGGCTTCGCATCCGTTACTAGTTCGCTACGTTTGAGCTCCGTTGTGACTACACAGATACTTTTGCTTAACTTGGGATACCATTTCCTGATAACCCATTCACAGCCAGATCTAATTTTTCCTTTGTCATTTTAGCTAGAATTAAATGTTTCCTCAGTAACTATTTGTTATTGAATTGTGAGTCCCTATATAAATTAATTGTATTTAATTCTGATCTATTTTATGTGTAAATATTCCTTTAGAATTTACATCTCTGGGTCTCATTGGCAACCGTCGCATTTCCTTTTACTCTTACTCTTATAAGCAGCGAGCCCCTTAAGACAGTGATTTCCAACCTTTTCTAATTCTCGCCCCCCTTCGTTGAATGGCACATTCTCTGTAATTTACTGGCATAGCCGGCACATATCAACAATTCATAATATTATATATATATATATATATATATATATATATATATATATATTATAAAATATATAAAATCATATAATATTATGTATGCATAAGTTTACCTTCACTAGTGTGATGGTACTGCTTGTTTCTCTAAGCAAAGTTTCTCAAATCTTGGAGGATGTGATGAAAGTGCGACTCGTATTTCTTTTTTATTGCTAAGCAAGAACGTATTTTGTTTTGAGAACAGCAACAGCACTGAACCCTGATTCACATAAGTATGACGTTGCAAAGCGTGATAAAATATCAATGGCCTTCGATGACAAGGAAGGGCACTCCTCTTTAACTTGCAGCCAAAATGTATGCAAATGTTCTGCATTAAGCACACGTTTCAGTGAACCGTCACATGACAAATCAATAAGTTGCTCCTGTTGACATAAGAAGAAAATTAGAAGAAAGAAGAAACCAGTCGAGCAAGAAAGCACATTTGCATAATAGGAAATAAAGACGAAATATACGAACGGCCAAAAACGACATCTCCGACAAAGCAGACAAGAAGAAAAGGTCCAGACGGTTGACGCCACCTCCATTCGATATATCAGAAAGTAAGAAAAGGACATCAAATTACAAACACATAGACTCAGAGTTCTTAAAAGTTGAAATTGGTAAATGATGTGATATGATACTCCCTTTAAATATTTAATGATAAATACAAATCTTCCATTTAAATTAGATTGACATGCAATTGATCTTGGTAACATTTGTTTCCTTGTCATTCACTAATATTATTAACCATTTCAGTAAACATTATCCATTAATAGTTGAGGTATTTACTCATTTGTACTTCGTTTTATATTTTATTTCATTATTCATTTAATGGGAATTATTTAGACTTTTATTTATATTTTACTCTTATTTTCTTTTGAGAGGACATTTTTCCCAGCGCTTACGTCGCTGATTAATCCCCATTGTGTTTTAGTGCCTTTTTAGGATTGAAATGGAGTTAAAGTTAGTTATCATTGATTATTTAATATCTATGAAAGAGCTACCTATATTTAAGAAAGCAACCCCTTCTATTCTTACAAGAAGCCAAACACGTAAATCGAAAATGTCAACCTCTCCAACTCCTCCAAATATTTCGACTACAGTTATCCATAGAATATACACGAATAGCTACATAATGAAATTCTGCGGAAGGAAAGGAGAGCATGTTGCTTGCAACTTAAAACTGGATTGCACAACTTGGAACACACCACACCTTAATAACATGACCGGAAAGGGTTCTGAGAAATTAAATTAAACAAAAGTTACTTTAATCTATCAGCAAGAGATAGAGGGTATTACAGAAGAATTCAGAATTTGGAGGAACTTAAACAAATATATTCCACTATATGCGAAAATAATCCAGTTATCAGCCTAGCAAAGATATTTCAAAATTGGAGAGTGGATACAAGAAATTTCCTCAAAATGGGTCCCCAGTTATATAACTTTTTAAATGAATGGGACCATTTAATTACAACCAGGCCTTGGACAAACGACAGAAGATCAACAGACAATAACAGTTGACAAGGGAATTATCTATACGTTTAAACCCTTAGCCACCATAGGACAAAATAGAAAAGGGCATAGCAATCAGGGTAGGTCTATGACACCAGCTAGAAACCAGAACAGAAACCTAGGTAACTCATCTCAAGAAAAATCTTCGGCAGTCACGTTATAACTGCCAGAAAAAAAAGGGCCATTATGCAAGTGATTGCCGTGGGCCAGCTTACTGCCCCTATCATAATAAGACATAATGTTCAAGATTGTAAGAGTAGGCTTAGACATAGATCTCAGTCACAAGATAGAGATAGTGATCACGGTCAGTCTCCCCAGTTTAGGAGGAACAGGGATCAAAATACAAACCAAGCTGCAAAATGTACCAACAGGATCAAGCAGTATCAACTTAATCTACAGTAAATTTTCACACCAAGTGTCATGGACATCCTTCATAACAGAGGAAAAGACCGGAATGTCAGACTTGAGCCAAGTCACGAATGTTAGTAAAATTAATATAGGAAATGAATCTAGTCATAGACCTGAATCCCCTGTATTTGTGGTCTAGAGAAACCTATTGCTGTATTCTTTCATACAGGTTCACCCAAAAACATACTTTCTGAAAAGTCATATCAGAAATATTTTTCTCACTTAAATTTGAACCCAATAGTAGACTGTAGAATCACAGAGGTTCAGGGTAATGGCATAAAGATAGTAGGATAAATTGATTTCCCTTTCAAACTGGGAAGGGTTTCACTTAAGTAGAAGGTTCTAGCCGTAAGAGGACTACATTTAGCGTCTGCCCATTTGTCAATTGGTTATGCAACTATGGCTAGACAAAGGGTCAGTACTGATGCACCTAGAGACCAATTAGTGGTTAAAAGGGTTATGCAACATCTAGAATACCTCTGTGTAAAATAATTAAAAGAAAACAGACTCAACAAAACTGTTGAAAAGCATTCTAAAAAGGAAAATGGAGAGGAAAAGTATCAAGTATGTAGCATGAATTCTCAACAAATCAGTTCAACTTGGAATGAATCAAGAAACAACTTACTTGAAATTAGAAAGAGATTTAAGGCTTACACTTTGATGGGAAAAAATTCTCATTTTCCTTGTTTAAAGTTTTCCTCTCTAAGAAGCCCCTGATTAAGAACTTAGTGAGGTATATTCCGTTGTGAAGTTCATATCTTAATTGCAATTCTTTGTTGCTCTGTAATATTTTTTATTTATTTATTTAACCCTCTATTGGTATTAAAGTAATTAATACAATAATTATTTACTGACTTCAGACTTCAGTTAACCAGGGACCGTTCAGTTGCCTAATCATCATTTTCAAGACTGGGATTCGATCGTTATCGCATAAAAGCTAGATGAGGTTGTCAGCTTGACCAACAGCTTCAGAACATCCATAAGTTATTAAGATACAATGTCAGTAAATATTAGATTATTATTACGATTGTAATTTTAGACACATTAAAAAGAGCTGCAACTGTTTTCGGTTTCCTGTACGTGTTAACGAACGCGTTTCAGTTTCCTTTGACGTTTCTGAAGGAAAGTGTAGGCCGAAGTCTGGATGGTCGAAGGCTCTCTTCACACGAGCAGCTTTTTCCCCACACGGGAAAACTGCACCGCGTAAGGGTGTCAAGTAGGCACGTCTTCCCACAAGCTGTTTTTTCCGTGCGGATCGACTCCAATTCAGAAATCGTGATTTGTAAATACTGCTCAGTTCACCTAGTAGTTTGCTTGAGATGGAGGACGTCAAGCAAAGACAGCTCCAGGATATTTCACTGATTATTCTATACATTATATTCAGATCTGAAAGGTGATGAAGAGCAGTTCATCTATTACTTATGGATGTTGCCTCCTTCGTTTGAAGAACTTGTGAACAACTTGGAAGATGGAATTAGACAAGACAGTTTTAACATCATCCTGATTGTGAGATAAATGTAGGTGAAGGTAAACGAAATAGCAATATGTATTACTGCCACATGGAAAAATAACATTCGTCTGAGCTGCTTTATAGACTTCTCCAGTATTCAGGAGGGGATTGGTAATGATTTATTAATCATTATGGCAATAATCAGATTAATATTCATCAAAGTTACTCTTGTTATTAACACGTCGGCGGTGTTTACTATTATGCAAGGTTTCCAGGTATATCAACCCAAAATATCGTACCAAACACCTCTAAATGATCGTATTTTCATTTCAACATAATTATATTTTACCAATTCCACATTTTTTATATAAATAGTCAAAGGGTAAATAGAAATTGCGTTATAATTGCTATGTATCCCTATAGTCAACGTAAAATTGTACACCGAAAACAGCAATATTAGTATATGCAAATTTACAAAATTCATTTGCTACAATATTGTCATATATATACATATATATATATATATTATATATATATATATATATATATATGTGTGTGTGTGTGTGTGTGTGTGTGATGTGTGTGTGTGTGTGTGTGTGTGTGTGTGTGTGTGTGGACCGAATTCTGTATTGCACGTGGAATCACCAATGAAAACTGCTATTAGCGTCATTCTCGACAATGATTATTTTAGCCTTTCCTTTATCAATTATTGTACAAGAGAGTCAAATATATTTCTGTATCTACGATCATTATCATATTACGTCTGATGTCATAACTTACGTCACAACCAGCCTCTCTCTAGGTGCTTACTAAATTTAACTAAGTTTCCTTTTAAATTTCTTTGATTTACTCTGATAAGTGCCTTAATTATCAACATTGGCAATACTGCATATTTTTGTTAATTAGGCCGTGGCTTCAAATAGCCATTTCCAAAATACGATCCATATCTGATATTTTGGTAAGAAATTGAGAGCAAGTATTTCCTGTTAATTGCGTAAACCTGGCCGCTGTTATGCTGTTATTTTTTCCACTGATTCATGCTTTATTTCCGCAATTGCTTTTCTAGCATTTAACGAATCTGCATCAGCTGGATGAAGGTGCTTACTAATATATATATATATATATATATATATATATATATATATACATGTGTGTGTGTGTATGTAATAGATATATATATATATATATATATAATATATATATATATATATATATATATATCCGCTCATTGTTTTCCGATATTGTGTGAATTCGCACTGAACACATCCTTCTTTCATCAAAACTCCAGTATTCGTTTCCAGGTTTTGCTTTGCTTGAATGAAAATCGCAGATGTAATTACTATCATCAACTACTTTTCTCTCGTCTTGGTCGACGCAATGAATTTTGCCATTTCGGTATGGACAAATTCAAAAAGTTCTCATTAAAATTTAGCAATTTCTATATACAGTACAAGACTTTAGAGAGAGAATGAGTATTACTACTTTATCATGAGGTTTTCGCAATATAATAACAAATTCTAACAGAGAAGAAAAGAGAACGGTAATAACAATCCTTTAACGAGACTCGCTAAACGAAAGAGAACAGCAATAAGATTCCTTTAACGAGGCTCGTTATAGTTTTGTGTTTTTTCTATGAGGTTTATTTACAATTAGACAAAAAGTCTTTGGACAAACTCGGGTCACGAACTTGGAAGACGTACTTTAGCTCAAATCCTGTTTAACTTAATTCAATTGTTACAGATATAGATATCATGTGCTGGAGCAGTGTACTTGACACAATGAGCAGGTAGGCACCTGAAGTGGTTATGATTTCCAAACGGACTTAAAAAGGTTTCTCTGTCTTAGTAGAGTCGAAATCTGAGAACTTGCCACTTACAAGGTACGAGTTCAAATCCAGCTTGAAAGGTGTGTTTCAATTCTCTCATTTGATTGTCATGAAATGCCTACATATATGTCGCATGAAATAGTGAGTTCATTAAAATCCTCTTATACACAGTCTACCATTCACCTCCATCTCTCACGCTTCTCTCTCACTTTCTGAATGTTAAAGACCTTTTGTTTCACTAATCCTTCACTTCCAACATCTATACAAAATCTGAATAGAATATAATATTGACAGTGTGCCTCGTCCTGGAAAGGAAAAGGCAATGATGTTGGCAAAGGTCGTTCTTTGTGTTGACAAACGAAATTTAAAGTCTCCTCTCCTATTCACTTCTTTTCATCAACAAATCATCCTCCTTCTTTTACATGACCAAACCATCGCCAATTCATCCGACCCATCTTTACTATACCTATGCTAAGCTTTTTATCACTTATTATCTCCACATTTTCTTCCCTTAAGATGCTTTTTATTCAACATTTACTAAAAAAAAAAAAAAAAAAAAAAAATCTCGAGAGCCTCATCATCTTTTTTCTTCCCTTCACCTTTCAAGTTGTAATTATACATCCTTATACGAAACTTGGTTTAACTCCCTCTATTTTCTCCCAAATGCCTGTACCAATCAACAGTCCATTCCTCCATCATCCGTATTAACATTAGTTGATCTGTCCTTTTAGCGTCAATTAACCTTAAAAATTACTCTTAGTAAACTGCACAGCTATCTCTGGAGTACAATACCACGGGTTATACAAAGACAAACTATTATGGATCCTTAGTGAAGGTTACTTAACAAAACAAATTAATTACTCCTATTTCTGTATGCGCTAAAGTATGCTCTCCCACACGTAAATCAATCCGCAAATTTCCTCCAAGAATTCATCCATTGAAATACACCTACATTCGTCCGACCCAATTTTTAACACGTCTATGTACATTGTGCTACATAAAGCTATATTACAGTATGCTCTAGATCGTCAGATATTCTGCGTCACCTGCTCAAAGGCCGATTGGTACGATCTTTTAAATGTTCTCCTGATATGTACTCTCAAGATATTCAGAGCTCGAAAATCTAAAATCCAAATTCTGGTACCTTTATCCCAATATCTCAGGCATTAGTTTCGAAATAGGCATCTGATCCCCCTCATGTTTTTCTTGCTTGTAAATACACGGAGGTTCTCCCTTCTGAGGTTTCTCCTCCCTGCTACTTCTCATTCTCAATCAGCGGTCTTGGTTGTGATAACAGGGAAAATTATTCTGTTCCATCTGGCTCTGTGTCTGTTTCCATTAAGGCACAGACTGCCAGTCCACTGCTTAGGTAAAGAGGATGCAGTACATCTCTGGTGATCCTTAAAATACAATTATTGGCAACATTTCAAACCACACAGGTTTCATTTCCAATCTATAAAAGACATTCATCTATAATATATATATAAATATATATATATATATATATATATATATATATATATATATATATATATATATATATATATATATATATATATATATATACTATATATATATATATATATATATAGTATATATATATATATATATATATATATATATATATATGTTTATATATATGTATGTGTGTGTGTTAATAAATATAAATAAATAAATTTATACACACACGCACACACACAACACACACACACACACACACACATATATATATATATATATATATATATACTATATATATATATATATATATACATATACTAAAAATTAACTTTTATAATCAAAACGCATGCTAAATCATCACAATTTCGAGTTAAGTTTGGTTCGACAAGATAAAAAATCAAACTTTTGAGATACACACACGCCTCCCCACCAAAAATGTGAATTGTGCATATTTTTCAGATTGATTATAAATGCGTCAAACTAAATAAAGATAACTTCAACAATAATAATAAAGTGAGAAAGGACGTAAACTGCAATTTATTCAAAAAAAATTCTGGGGAATTTCAAGCCTCAGTTATCTGCGAAACCTAATGATTCCTTGAGCACACTGTATCTTTTTTTACGAGTTAGAAGCTAAGTCCGGCATTGTAACACTAGCTAGTCGGCGCTTTTGGGGTTGAAAAGTAAGACTGAAAATATTTGCAGGAAGCTGGACCATTTATACATGAATTCTGGTCGTAAATATACATACACAGCGTACATAACAACATACATGAATATAATAATTATATATATAATATATTATAATCTTATTATATATTTATATATATATTATATATATATTTAATATAATATATTATTATTATAAATAAGTATATATATAATATATATATATATAATATGTATGTTATTATAATATATATAATATAATATAATAATATATAAATATGTATATATAATATTATAATATGTATAAGTATATATATACTATAATATATATAATATTTATATATATATAATATTATATATATATATATATACATTATATATATATATATATATATATATATATATTATATATCTATTATAAATATAATTATATATATATATATATATTATATAATTATATATATAATAATAATTATATATAAATATATATATTTATGTATGTTATATATCTATATATATATATATATATATATATATATCTAATATATTTATAAATATATATATATTTATAAATATATATAAACACCCGGCCCCCGCACTAAGAATTTATTTCTTCTAGCCCCAGTATATACATTTCTTATTTTTGGGCTGATTTGGTTCAAATTTAAAACGTAGGCTATTGCTGTTAATTGCATTACTTCAAAATAGTTATCAAGCCGTTCGGGTCCCAAGGGGGATTCCCCCATAATATAGCTCTCTTACTTTGGGGCCGATTTTGGTCGCATCTAAAGCATAGGTTACTAACACAAATTGCAATATTTATAAATTACTATAAGAACGTTTGGCACCCTGGTGGACACCCTATGCCGCCCTCCTCTATATGATTTTTATTATTATTTTGTCTAAAATGTTTAAATTCGAAACTTGGGTTAATATTACCAAGCGCATTACCTGAAAATAGTTCGATGGGTGCAGGGCCTGATGGGGACATAAAAATAATTACAAGCACCCCTATTCTGCCCCCACCCACACTACAGGCATTTCACTGTCTTATTTTTTTGTATGTATTTGTTTCGATTTTTCACGCGGGATATTAGTAAAGATAAGACTAAACCAACATGAGAGCCCAACTAAGCGGCGATTAGGAAGCAGGAGCCTTTTCCATTAAGTTATTAGATGTTGGCAATGGCACTCTGATTGGTTGGCAGGATGGTCTAGCTACTTTGCCGTTTGGAAATTTAATGAATGATATTCAGGAGCTCATATCTTAAGCAACAAATTTAAAGACCATAAATGGCTGAGAACGCGAGTCGTCTTGGCGCCGAAGAACGACTCTGTTGATGACACGAATCTGCAACTGCTGAAGCAGCTGCCAGTTGAGGAATGCAGTTGCGAGTCCATCGACACTGTTCTCGATCCAGATGAAGTTGTAAACTATATATTTTGTGTGTGTGTGTGTTTGTGTGTGTGTGTGTGTGTGTGTGTGTGTGTGCTGTGTGCGGACGTGTTAGATGACTGCGAGCGTGGATTTAATTAATTTATTTCAATAGCCTTTTCATGTGTCATTTGCGAAAAAGCATATGGACATTTGATTACGAAGTAGTCCATCCGAAAGTTAACAATTCCATTTTTCTTTTTCTTTTCTTTTCTTTTTTTTTGTGAAGGCCGTTAGATGGGTAACCAGATATAGAAGTTATTGAAAATCAAAAGAAAAGGGGCGTTGATAATCTATTTTTAAACATAAGAAGTAAAAAAAAAAAAAAAAAATGCTCTGAACTTTCTTCGGCGTAATCGAGTTTTCTGTACAGACGCCACATCGTATAATCAAGGTCACCGAAAATACATCTATCATTCGGTAGTCTCGGTATAATGCTGTAAGAGCAGCGATCCATATATACAACTTTAACCACTGCCCCAGTAGGCCTGTCCTATATCCTTATCAGAAGCACGATATAGTTACATTTAGCCTTATATAAATTAAAAACTACTGAGTCTAGAGGGCTGTAATTTGTTATTTTTGATAATTGGAGGGTGATAATCAACATACCATTTTGTAGCCTTCTAATCTTAGACGTTATTCAAGATCTGAGGGCAGACAGAAAAATTTCGTACAGACAAAAGTGCGGACGGACAGATAAAGCTGGAGCAATAGTTTACATCTACAGAGAACTACATATAAATAAAGCAAAAATCCACACCGTTTCGCATACTGTTAACATATGCAAATAATTCTTTATCCCGCATTCCCCCAGTGTTGAGATATTTCGTCATTTTAAAAGCCTTATGAAATTCCCCCCCAAAAAATATTACAATGCCCTTAACGAAAAAAAAGGTTTCGAGATTTTTCTTAATACTGTACCGAGACATTTTACTCTTATTGTGCTAAAACTTTTAAGCTATTTCTCATGAAATACTGCA
>NC_087201.1:42124338-42126838 GCF_015104395.2 Macrobrachium nipponense
GGTTCGCGTCTGTCGATCGCCAATTCTATTATTGCTTAATAAATTCCCCCTCGGTTAAACATATATGAAAATATATTAATTATTAATTCCGAGGTAGAGCGAATTAGGTATTAAAGGACATTTGTAGTTCGATACATATATATATATATATATATATATATATATATATATATATATATATATATATACTATATATATATATATATATATATATATATATATATATATTATATATATATATCATATATATATAATATATATACATGGATGTATTTTCTGTATTTTGGCCAGTTCAAAAAATCTGCAGGAATTCTTTGATAATCTCAATAATTTAGCCCCTTCTATAAAATTTACTGTAGAGGAAGAAAGAAATTGTAATTTGAATTTTCTTGATGTAACTGTCTATAGAAATATTAGAAATCTCACCTTTTCAGTCTTTCGGAAATCAAATAACATTGACTCTTTAGTTCATTACTACTCCAATCACCATCAAAATGTTAAATTCTCTGTTTTTTCTGGGATGTTCCTAAGGGCTTTACGCGTCTGTAGCCCGCAGTTTATTGACGCTGAAATTGAAACTATTTGTGATATTGCATTGAAACTTAAATACCCAAGGACTTTTGTAGATGTGGCATAGAAAAGAGCTAGAAAAACTTTTTATTCAACTAATGACAAACTTGAATTTAGTAAGCATAACATTCTAAAATTTACCTATGATGAGAGGTTTTTAGATATTCCTAGAATTTTAAAGCTTTTTTACATAATGTTGTTTTCAGTAATATTATTATCAAGAGTTTAGTAATCAAAAATTCTCCTAAAGATCTTCCAGGCTGCATATATGAAATTCCTTGCAAAAAGTGTGATAAAGTCTATTACGGACCGACAGGTAAATCTTTTTCACAACGTCTCAAACAGCACCAATATTTTGCGAGAACTGGGCAAATATCGAATGCATTATTCGTACATGTGAGATATTTAGATCATCCTATTAACTGGAGTCAAGCAAGAGCCTTAATCCCATGTAATGGCACAGTTAAAAGGAATATCATTGAATCTTGTTTCATCAAGTCAAATAATAGAAATGTCCTAAATTTAAGTCTTGATTTATTTAAACTTGATGCTTTCATAATGAAAAAAGTTGTAGATAAATATAAGCAACAAAATTAATATATTCAGTTTTTATATGTTTTGGACTGTAAAGATACTTTGTAATTTCGGTTAGGGTCAAATCTGTTTAGGTTTGTGACCGTCTCATATCCGATAATCCTGGATTATCTCTTTTAATTTTTACCCTTTTGACAATTAACCATCTGGTATTCTTGATCTTGTTGTGTACCTGAGACCTTTCTCTCCAATTGTATTTCATTCGCTCCTTGACAATGTCTTAGTAAAGACGAAAGCGCTTAGATTTCTGACTATCATTTTCCTGTGGTATTCGCTTATTGTATATATGTATGTGCTATCGGCAAGAAAACTGAAGATAGTTTTCATCAGGTTTTGCTCATCAAATTTCCCATTTGTTTTTTTTGTTTTTTTGTACTGAAAAGACATAATCTCGCTAAATCTACTATATAATATGAAAATGCAATGCATATTACATCCCATAAGTTGAAACTGCAAAATAAAAACGTTCAGATACTTAAAAACACGATATATGTCCGATGTCATTGGAATTTCTCAGATTGATTCGTTCATACAGATCTGGAAGATAATGGTGATAGCAGGTTACATTACTTTTTATCACGACAACAATATTTACTCGTTTTTCTCACTGGTATAGAAGGGAACGACGTGGCTGATAATGAAGCAATGGATGCTGCAAGATGTGATTTCTTAACTAATAAGGTGCCACATTTGGACATGCATCCAGTTATTAGAAGATATATCCGTATGCAATGGCAGCAGAGATGGTCTTCCCCTATTTTATCTAAAAATATGAAGTAAACAAATATTAGAAAAAGTATTGATATTTGGAGTTCGGGTTTTAATCACATCAGGAGATTCGAGATCATCCTAATATAGGTTAGGATTGGCCATACCCGCTTCACCCATAGTTATATATTTCAGAGAGAGCCAGTGCTCCAGTTTGTGCTGACTGTGATGGTGAGCCCTTCGTTGAGCACTTGCTGGAGCACTGTCCTAGATTTAACCGCCTTAAGGCAAAATACTTAATAGCTGGAAAGAATATTTTAGATGTTTTAAATGATGGTACTGAGGTAGATAATGGGTTACCTGAAAAAAATTTTTTTTTAATAACATAAGATTTCAGTATATTTAGTAAAGATTTTCGTCATTTTTATTTTATTAAGTAGATTTTTCTAAATATAAAGTTTCGTTATATTTTTTTTATTGAGTTCATATATCTTCATTATTCATTTTTACGTTCATATGTGAACACTATTACCATTTATTTATTCATAATTTATATATTTAATTTTCACTAGAGCGCTGAATAATACTGATGGTTTCCGGCGCTTGGTCCTCAAGACCTAAATTTCAT
>NC_087201.1:42129338-42136838 GCF_015104395.2 Macrobrachium nipponense
CTTGACTAGAATATTGTTCTCCGGTGTGAATGTCTGCTTCTACCAGCGATGCACCT
The DNA here is from genome assembly GCF_015104395.2 of Macrobrachium nipponense. Lineage (NCBI taxonomy): Eukaryota > Metazoa > Arthropoda > Malacostraca > Decapoda > Palaemonidae > Macrobrachium > Macrobrachium nipponense. The sequence continues at coordinate 42,129,395 of NC_087201.1, forward strand.
CTTTTAGATAGGTAGGTTTCTTTTGTTGGTAGGTTTCTGTTTCCTAGTAGTAGCAGTTATGACTTGGACCATCGAAGGATGGTCCCTCTTGTTTGTCACTTTTTCATAAGTTGTATTTCAACAGAGATCTTTCACATTCACAATTAATCCTCGATCCTCTTTACCAGTCGAGAACAATCAGATTCGCTGAACAGCAGCGCCAATATGCAGTAAATTTACCTCGCTGTCGAACTTCTCAGTTCTAGAGGTCTTCTTTTCCTCACACTGTTTGACTGTGAAACAGCCTCCCAGAGGATGTCGTGATTTTGGAACTTCAGAAGTTGAAGCGAATATGCAATGCATTAGTACCCTCATACCATTATCCTTGCATTTTAATACATTATCTATTTCTTAATTAATGAACGTTTTTCTGTTTTAATAAGTGGGATCACTTCCTTTTGTATTTCTCCTTACCTCCTCTTACGTCTTCCTAATGAATACAATATTCTTTGGAAGCTTACATTTCATGCCAAGGGCCCCTGTGTGCTTGTTCCATATGAATAGGTTTCATCTTCTGAATAATAATAATAATAATAATAATAATAATAATAATAATAATAATAATAATAATAATAATAATAATAATAATAATAATAATAATAATAATAATAATAAAAGAAGGAAACTGAAGGAATGATAACAGGCCCTAAGAACCAGATATGTTCAAAGAACGATAGACGGAAATAACATCTCTCCCATATGTAGGAAGTGCAATACGAAAAATGAAACCATAAACCACATAGCAAGTGAATGCCCGGCACTTGCACAGAACCAGTACAAAAAGAGGCATGATTCAGTGGCAAAAGCCCTCCACTGGAGCCTGTGCAAGAAACATCAGCTACCATGCAGTAATAAGTGGTACGAGCACCAACCTGAGGGAGTGATAGAAAACGATCAGGCAAAGATCCTCTGGGACTATGGTATCAGAACGGATAGGGTGATACGTGCAAACAGACCAGACGTGACGTTGATTGACAAAGTCAAGAAGAAAGTATCACTCATTGATGTTGCAATACCATGGGCACCCACCCGAGTTGAAGAGAAAGAGACGGGAAAAAATGGATAAGTATCAAGATCTGAAAATAGAAATAAGAAGGATATGGGATATCCCAGTGGAAAATGTACCCATAATCATAGGAGCACTAGGCACGATCCCAAGATCCTGAAAAGGAATCTAGAAAAACTAGAGGCGAAGTAGCTCCAGGACTCATGCAGAAGAGTATGATCCTAGAAACGGCACACATAGTAAGAAAAGTGATGGACTCCTAAGGAAGCAGGATGCAACCCGGAACCCCACACCATAAATACCACCCAGTCGAATTGGAGGACTGTGATAGAGCAAAAAAAAATAATAATAAAAAAAAATATAATAATAATAATAATGATAAGAAGAAGAAGAAGAAGAAGAAGAAGAAGAAGAAGAAGTGAGAATTGGCACAACTATAGATGATGACAAAGGAGAAGGGAGAACAGAGATGCAGAGCAGAGCACACTGACGTTCCCTTTGGTCGTCTCAAATAGAACGGCCATTTTACATTAAAGGGATTTTATTTTAGTGTTACCTGGAAGCGAGGAGACATTCTAAGGAAAATATCTTTCTCAATCTCTCTCTCTTTCATCAAGTGTCAAGCCACATCTACGAGTATCATCAGCCATGTTGAAGATCAGTGTTTTGACTTACGAATAAATGGTATATTTTTACCTTTTATCTTTTATTAAGTGTTTTAGTTATCTTTTATTAAGTGTTTTAGTTACCCCACTGCCCTCACAGGGTTTTCTCTTCATATTACACGCGTATGAACGATTCATGTTCTTACGTTGGTTTCGGTTGTACTGCTATGAAGGAAGCCAGGCTTCTGTACAAACAGAAGTTAGACCTTAACAGCAATACCTGGGCGTAGAAAAACTGTCGTAGGTGGTGTAAAGTTTAAGCAATTTATACAAATACAGACATACGCTGGGTAAAATCACCATTTCTTTACTCTGTGAAGCATTAAAATTGGTGATAAACTGGAATTAAAGTGGTGGCAATTTAATTTTATTTTATTAGATTAGAAGGCGAGTATCCAATATTTCTGCATGGCGACATAGTTAGCAAAGCTCACTCAGCTAGGATGGAAGACGGGCTCAGGAGATGAACTGAAACAGTCTGTAGGTGAAGAACAAAATATAGTTTGTGCATAGTGACAGAGAGAAAGAGAAGTGAAAAAGCATGAAGCTGAAAGACAGGGAGCTTATGAAGAGAAAATAAGAGTAGATGCAAAGCAAGAAACTAAAAGATACAGCTTATGAAGAGAAACAGAAGAGATGAGACGAGAATTTAAGAGACAGAAAGGTAGGTGGAAGATAATGGTAACATGAACTTCAAAGAAATGGAAGAACAGGTAAGTAGTAAGTTAGTCGGTTTCATTTCATCTGTCTACTCACGATTGAAGCTGTAGCATATGCACGTGATTGGCTGACAATCAACGTTTCCAATGTCGTTGGCCTTAATAAAAGAGAGGCAGGTAATGAACATCTCAAAAGGAGTGTGGATTTCAGATGTGATCGACGAAGTTTTCATTCAACCAACGCTGAAGAAGATAAAAGGAAGATTATCAGCGGGGGTGACCTAAATTGGCTTACCTGTGGAAGGATCTCTTGGTATAAATACCACCTTTGTAAACCTTTCTCATTCATATACCTGAAGAGAGAGACAGCAGTCTCTGAAATATAGTACTTTTCACTCTATATTTTGATGTTTTTATGGGCTCCTTTTATTAGACGGAATTCTATTGTAACAGAACATTTTTACCAGTCATATATATATATATATATCTATATATATATATATATAGATATATATATATATATATATATATATATATCGAAATATAGCGCAAAGAAACACGTGCTTGAGAATATCCTTAAATCCTAGGTAGAAAGGTGAATGAATGAAACTGGGGACTCAGAACAAGTTTTCTACATTTTCTAGTTCACACTGAATCAAAGAGAGGTTGAGAGGCTTATTTATACAAAGGGAGCTGGGTTATAGTTTGTTAATCTTGGCAAAATTTTCTTTGAGCAAAAAAGATAGGGACAGGTGATCAAGAGCTAATCCGGAGTGGAGATTTATTGGAGTCATGTCAACCAGGAATATAATTCTCCCCCCCAGATCAGCTCTTGATCCTCTTTCCATGTTCTCTTTGTTCAAAGACCATTCTGTCAAGATTAACAAACTGTAACCCCGCCTTCCTTTTGTATAGCTAACCCTCTCAACCTCTCTCTGATTCAGTGAGAAAATGAGAATGTAGAAATAAACTACGAAAGTACTTGTACCAAATCCCCAGTTTTACTTTACCCTTACCCCCTGGATATAATATATATATATATATATATATATATATATATATATATATATATATATATATATATATATATATATAAATCCACAAGGAAGATGAAAAATAGAGGCTGCTGCGAGGCCTTTCGACTTCTCCTCCCTTACTAAGAAGACTGATATAACTATGAAAGTAAGTTTACAAAGAAAGCTCATGTAAGTGATAGAGAGGGATAAAAGAAAATATGTACCTGGATTCCAACACAACTGAAGAATGAATAGACTCACCCAAAACAGGTGTGCAAAGTTAAGAAGTTTACAAAGGATTAAGCCCTCAGAAGCAGGGCCAAGATAATTAAAAGATTATACACGGAGATCACTGACCACCAAGAACTTTTAGAAAAGTACAATTCAATAAATCTTATTTTGGTAAACAATGAAAATATTTGCAAAGTGAATATTTTCACAAAAAATATATAAGACATACATAGAAATCATCTATAAGATAACTAATTTTTAATTAAGTCAGTGATTTTATCTTTAAGGTCAATCTTAAACATTTTCCAAATACAAAGGTCCAAATAATAAAAACCAGACCTAAAGTTAAAATTGCAATTGGAAGTAAGTTGTATAATGGTGGATTTTAAAAGGTTTCGTGAAAAGAAATCATTCGGGAGAGAGAGAAAGACGCCCTCTGCCATGTAAACTATCAATTTCAGAAAATATCAAGTAATCAGCTTGAAATTTCTTAACTCAATACCTCGAATTTAATATAAAATCTATTACTAGTACACGTCTTTTGAAGCCGGCTCTAGAAGGGTCTGTTCTTACATATCATATCACTATGGACATTTATCAGGATAATTTATCACACAAGCAAACTGAAAATTCAATGGAAAGTCGTGTTTTTTGTTGCAAGGGATAAGAGTTTAAAAAATAACAAATCGCCTAAAATAGGACAATGAATGTAACATAAAAAAATGTTAACAGATTGAATACATTATTAATGGGAGTTTTGCTTCTTCTTTTTTTCTTTGTGGCGGCGGGGGGGACTGATTTTTGTTTCAAACATAATTTCAAATTTCGCATAAAAATAGGACGATGAATGTAAAATCAAAAAAGTTTTAAACTATTTTAATTTGATAAACTATTTTTTGCGTTTTGCCTCACTTTTTAATGACTGGTCTTTATTTCAAAGATAATTCTAAAACTTGCCTAAAAAGAGGACAATGAATGCAACATAAAAAAAGTTCTAAAGAATATTTCGATTTGAATACAATGTTTTTGAGAGCTTTTGTCCTTGTTTTAAATAATAATTTTTGTTTAGAAAATAATTTTATAAATCGCATTTATGAAGGACAAGAAATGTAACACAAAAAACAGTTTTAAAAGAATATTTCAATTTGAATGCAATATTTCATGGAATTTTAAAATTCTTTATAAATGACTTTTGTTTTAGAAATCATTTAAAAAATTGCCTAAAAATAGGACAACAAATGTAAAATTTTTTTATATATCAATTTAAATACAATATATTAGGGAGCATTACCTTCGTTTTGATAACTAATTTTTTTTTCAGACATCCTTTCTGAAACCACCTGAAATTAGGACAATGAATGTAACATAAAAAAGTTATAAAAATATTTCAATTTCAATACAATATTATTGGGAGTTTTTCCCTACATTTTTTTCTGGCTGATCTTTGTTTCAAAATTTTTTAAAAACTCACCTCTAAGCGTGAAAAAAAAATTTAAAAGAATAAAAATAAAATGCTTAAAATAATAAAAATAAAAAATTTAAAAAGAATAAGAAGGAAAAGAAGACTATAAATGAACATAATAAAATTGTCAAAATAAAAAAAGTAATAATACTAATAATACAAATAAAAACAATAAAAAATAATAAAAATAAGAATAAGAATTTTTAAAATAATCAAATTAATAAATTTTAAAAATGAAAAAAAAATTTAAAATAGAAAAATATTCAAATTATAAAAAGAATAAAAATTTGAAAAACAATAGAAGTTTCAGAAAAATTTATTAATAACAGTAACTATATGATGAAATAATAAAAATCTTTTAAATCAATAATAATAAAAAATAAAATATAATAAATGTGATAATCATATAAAAGAGTTTATAAAAATAGAATGAAAGAAAAATAATAAAATAATAACAATAAAAAATAATAAAAATAATAATAATATAATAATAATAATAATAATAATAAGTATGAAAATGATAGAGATAAATAAAATAACAATAAAAATGAAAAAAAAAAGAAAAATACTAAAATCAGGATAAAATTAATAGAACTAATAATAACAGTACAATAAAACAGAAATAATAATAAAATAAGAATAATAATAATAATAATAATAATAATAATAAATAATAATAATAATAATAATAATAATAAAAAATAAATATGATAAAAATAAAAATAATAGATTAATAATGATAATAAAATACAAAAAAATATAATGAAAATAAAAATAATAATGATTATAAATAATTTTAAAAAATAAAGTAAAACTATTTAATGAACATGACATAAAAAATATAAAGAATAAAAAGAAAAATGAAAAAAAAATTTAAAATAAAAAATGAAATTAATTCAATAATAAAACTATGAATTATAATAAACCAATCAAATAAAAAGTAAAATAATAGGAATAAAAATAAAAATAAAATACAAAAGTGAAAATAAAAATAATGAAATAATAAACCTAAAAGTAAAAATACTAAAAAGAAAAATGAAAATAGTAAAAATGAAAAGGAAAATAGTAAAAATGAAAATAAAACTAATAAAATAATAATGAGGAAAATAAAAATACTAATAAAAACCATGAAAATGAAAATACGAAAACAAAAATATAAGGAATAAAATTATAGCAATAATAATAATAATAATAATAATAATAATAATAATAATAATAATAATAATAATAATAATAATAATAATAATAATAATAATAATAATAATAATAATAATAAAAGAGAAACGATAATGATAAAAAAATATAAAGTTAATAAATATGAAAATACAAATAATAAATTAACAATAATAAAAATAAAAATAAAAATAAAAACAGCCCAAGGAATAGAAACTGGAACAGAAACTCTAAATTTAAAAAAAATCCCGTTGAGGAAGAAAACTTAATTCGTAAAGGGTATACTAAGCTTAGTTAACTGACAAAGGTAAACTAAAGAATGTCAGTTAACATTAGGCTAAGTTCTAATAATCAGCGAAAAATTTTTGTATGTCACATTCATTGTACTGTTTTTAAACTATTTTTGAAATGATTTTTGAAACCAAGATCAGTGTCAAAAAAGGGCAAAACTCCCAAAATATTGCATTCAAAATAATTTTTTTAATACTACTTTCAATGACCTACTTTTAGACGATTTTTAAACAGAATCAGTTGTCAAAGAGACGGAAAATCTCACAAAATATTGTATTTAATTTCAATATATATTTATAGTTTCAAATTAGATTCATTGTAATGTTTTCGCGAAACTCCCGAAAATATTATATTCAAATAGAAATATTTTTAAGCCTTATCTTTATTTTTTTATTGTATCATTTTTAGCCAATTTTTAAAAAGGATTTTTGAAAAAAAAATCAGTCATCAAAAAGACGGAAATATTCCTAAAAATGCTGTATTCAAATTTAAATTTTTCTATTTTATTATCATATTTATTGTCTTATAGTTAGACTATTTTCTAAATTAATTTTTAAACAAAAATCAGTCATCAAAAAGGGGGCAAAACTCACAAAAATAGTGTATTCAGATTGAAATATTTGTTTATTTTTTTACATTCTTTGTCTTATTTTTAAGAGATTTTTTTAAATGACTTTTGAAACAAAAAAACAGAGGAGAGACTCCCAATAATATTATACTTAAACTTTTTTTCTTACTTTATTTATGTACATTCATTGTCCTATTTTTAGAAAATTTTTGGAATGGTTTTTAAGAAGAATCATCGAAAATAGGGCAAAACTCGCAAAAATATTTTTTTTTCATGTTACATTTTTAATTCTACCTGAAAGCGATTTTTAGAATTGTTTTTTAAACAAAAATCA
>NC_087201.1:42151838-42176838 GCF_015104395.2 Macrobrachium nipponense
GACGCTGGGATATAATGGGTTAGGTCACTTCTACAACACTGTTGAAATTGGTCTATTCCATAGCTCCTTACATAGTATTAATACCTTGGGTGATGAGAAAGAAAAGAATTTACCCAATCAAAAGATTTCAAAGCAACGTATTTCTACTTTGTTATATACAAATGCTAGTGGTGGGCATCATTGCAAGCTATTAGTAGTTGGACATGGTATCATTTAGTGAAGGCTTGGTACACCTACAGGACCATTTCTGATTGTTTCCATAGTCTTTTTTGTAAGGAGGTTGTTCATCATCACACAGAGGACCTTGTGACATTGATAGCTAGACATTGAGCGAAGGCTTTGCTTCTCATGGACAATGCACTTGCGCTTCCTAACGCAGACTGATTTGTTGGTGGCGATGGTGGTATTAGGGTCATGTATTTGGCTACTGATACGACGGCACTCATTCAGCTAATGGACTCGAAGGAAGTTCGTGGAGGAGGTGGTGGGAGTATTGGAGGACGAGGAGGTGAGGCAGTAATGCTTGGACACGCAGAGGGAAGGGGCACTGAGGAATCTTCAAAAATATTTGTTGAAGTTTGCTATCTACATCATTACTGATGCTTGGAAGGACATCAGTGTAGAGACCCTCAACCATGCCTAGAACCATATTCTGACTGGAGAAGAGGCAATGATGAACTTCCAGGGGTTCGATGTCATCGACTTCTGTGTCACACTCGTGACTGGAGGTGACGACAATACTGAGGATAATGTGCAGGAGTGGCTGGATGACGACTGCGTGAAGTTATCGAGATATTGTGGAACCCAAACTTTGACCCTATGGAGTTCCCCAGGGCCTTGGACTCGGCTGCACAAATTTGAAAGTTAAGAAGCCTTGTCATTGCCAAGCAGATTCGCCATTTGCATCATCAAAGTACCCTCGACAGTTACCTCAGACCCCAAACTCCCGCGCACACATCATCCACTTTTTTGGTATCTCAGTCCTTCAGCTTGGAATCTCAGCCAACCAGATCTTCCGCCTTTGTTGAAATGCTGGGCTCCTTCAGCAATGAATCTGATGTGTTGCTGCCCCACTTCGATGACCCTGACCCTCTAGGCACCTCTTCAAACCACTTCGCCATTCTATGCAGAGGTCATAGGAGGCACAGAAAGATGCTGGTCTCAACGGCACATTCGAACTGGGGGAGGAAGAGGAGGGTGGGTGGGCGGAGGTTAGCGGAGGATTAGTAAACCTCACAAGTCTTTAAAATGTCTTGCCATCTTAACCAGGAAAGGCGGCAGAGTCAAAAGTATTTTTACAGTGTTATTAGAATTGTTATTTTGATAAAATTGGGTAAATTATCAGATTATGTTTCATAAGAGAGAAAATAGTGGTTTACGTTTATGAACAATACATTTTATTTTACAGTAAATCTAAAAAAAGTGCAGCTTACTGAACTAAGTATAATGTACATGAGAAAAGCAAGTAAAATATAAGCTGAAGTTTCTTCTGCACAATTGTGCTTTCTGTACATCGTAAAATCAAGGTCACTGAAAACACATCTATATTTCAGTGCTCCCAGTATAATGCTGTAAAAGCTGCAGCCCATAAAACTTTAACCAAGGCCTGGTAGTGGTCTGGTCTATATCTTTGCCAGATACACAATTATGGCTAAATTTAACCTTAAATAGAATAGAAAACTAAGGAGCCTAGAGCCCTGCAATTTGGTATGCTTGATGATAGGACGATGGATGATCAATCTACCAATTTGCAGCCCTCTAGCCACAATGGTTTTAAGATCTGAGGGCGGACAGAAAAAGTGCGGACAGACAGACAAAAAGCCATCATATACATTTACAGAAAAATAAAATGTGCCAAGTCCGCAAATAAATAGCATGGTTGCTTAAATCAACGTCCTAAAGTGTGTTTCGGATACATGAGCTTTCATATAGAACCTATTATTTCATACATTTCAACGCAAATTGGAGCAAATATTGAAGGAAACGTGTCATTATCAATATTTCATACAGACTAGATCCAAATGAAAATGTGGAATTGATGAAACTTACATAGGAAATCTTTCAGGTCGGTGATTTAAACGAAACAACCACTGTAGGTTTAATCTCCCCTATCCGCGCTAGCTAATGATGCTGATCCTATTTCTTACAATTTGAATTTATTTTTGCACTAGGCCGTTACAGAATAGGCATACATTTAAGACATTTATGTTTACTTATTGTCATTCTGGCTCACATTTAGTCTTATGTGCTATTTTGCGTGGTTTAACACGATACAAAATGGCAAGAAAGAAAAGTCTTCTCACCTGTAACTATGGTCACGTGATTATTGCGAACGCAGCAGCGTAGCTAATGGGGGCGGGGGAGGGAGGAGTCACTCCATGCCGGGCTGCACTGGATCGGGTCTGGTCTGGCATAATTCTAGATTTACTAGTACGCTTCGTTTGATCGGAACAATGACCAGAGCCTTATCAACTCTGCTATTGGACAGTAAGCGATTTTTGACAACGGCAACCCTGGTTAAATAAATTATTGAGATGTTAAGGCTTCAAAAGTGTGTGAAATTTTCACCACTTGAGCACTTTTTAGTGCCACTGCGAAAGCCCCAGTTTAAGATACCTGTGAATCTATTTTCAGGTTACACGTCAACGAAAAGAGCCAGTCTTATTGAATTGCAGATCTATCCTCAAAAGGCTAACCAAAGTAATTTATTGCTGTTGTAAAATGCTCACTGCGTTTTGAAAGGGCCCAAAACCAGGAAACTACAGTTTTCCCACCGAGAGAAATAGCTGGCTTTTCATTTTACTTCCTTTTAAAATTTCGCTTTCAGCTATTTGACAATTTCACGTTTTAAATAGAATTCATTCTTTAGACGATATCGATAATCACATATTTCTACTAATATTTAGTTTGATTTGTTCCAATTTACATAAAAATGTAAAAAAAAAAAAAAGGTACAGAAACGTTCAGCATGAAAAACTGCGTATCCAAAACACATCTCAAGGCGTTGACTTCGGCAACCATACTATTTACTTTTAAACTTTGCGAAAGAAACATTTTTAGTATCTCAACCCGATGGCAGCATTCACATTACATACATTTATAGAGGGAGAAATGTAGGTTACTGAATAAATGTTCTTTCAGATCACCCAATATTATTATGTCGAATGTATCAGCAGACATTTATGATCACTATAACGTTGCCCCGGATTCGGGGTTAAACTTGAGGTGTGTACAATATCTGTCTTTTCTGTAAATAAGCACTGTAAGAAAACCGTGTAGTGCATCTTTCATTACATGATACTTGATAATGTTTGCGGCATTTTTGCGATATTATTGTAATATATTTCAATGTAAACTTTGTTTTTTCCCGATACTTGAAAAGGCATATCGAGAACGATCCATGATAGAGAAAAATATAGATTATAGAACTTGGAGTGATCTCCTCGGGGCCACCATGTTGAAATTACTCCAGGGCAACCAAGGTAAGAAAAGTCTACCTGCATGTTATCGCTGTATATTATATATTATACTATTTATGTGTGTGTAATTTTTTTTTTAACATTCATGATTATGTCGGTGTAAAATTTCTCACCTTAGGCGTGTCTGGGGTGGGATGCAAATCTAAACGATGTTTGTTGTAAAATTCAAACACTATGAATATACAGGATAATATTAAATAATCAATCTGGTAAGACGAGTGTTTAAGTGTGCTTGTTTATCAGTAACTGAAGGCCCACTTTAACAACAACGTAGAAACGTGTACGGGATTATACGATTAATTTTTTTGCTTTTTCTTAATGTATTTTGGACGTAAAGAGTTGCTTTGAACCATAGACCCATCTGGGATCTTTCCTCTTTTATTTGAAATATCTCCGTCAACGGTGTTATGATCCGTATCGAAATTGTAAACTACGTCGTAAACTCTGAAATATGACAATTTGGGGTCTGGCATACAACAGGTTATGCAACGAGCAAGGTTACCCTTATTTAAGTCATTGCCTCTGATTGGCCGAAGTATTACGGTATTCAAAAGTAAATTGAGTCTCTTAACGTATATCTTTAGACATTTTCAAATACTGCGTTATCGAGATAAATAACTAAAATGTCATCCAAACATTTGTATAAATTCGCAAAACTACCAAGACCATAACATTCGAGCTTGATTATTTAGGAAGAAATAAAACCATGGTTACGAATATAGAATAAAAAATATTGTATGACAAGTTTTCAGGTTTTAAGCTCAACGAATCGTCTGATTAGCAAATTGATCTGTAAGCTTAATAGAAGCAATTGTTTAACTATGCAAATGTTTAGTTTAGTAAATATAACAATAGTTTTCCAACTCGTTTAACAAGAAGAACTACGGCTCGTAAAAATATGAACTTCGCTTACCAAATGAACTGACCCCTCCGATATTTTATGGGGCGGGTAACACAGTATATACTTCTTGTGTTTCTATAACTGGGAAGTTATCATTATTACATAATTGGAAAGTCTGTTGATGATATATTTTTATGTTTATACCGTTAATACTGCAATAAAATCTTTTTTTTATTGGATTACCCATCAGAACCTGCGGGTAACACCAACACAGGCGCACACACAATATATATATATATAATATATATATATATATATATATATATATATATATATATGATATATATATATATATATATATATATATGTGTGTGTGTGTGTGTGTGTGTGTATATATATATATATATATATATATATATAGATAGTATATATATATATGTATATATATATATATATATATATATATATATATATATATATATCTATATATATATATATATATATATATATGATATATATATATATATATATATATATGTATATAGATATATATATATATATATATATATATATGCATGATATATATATATATAGAGATATATATATATTAATATATATATATGTTATATATATATATATATATATATATATATATGATATACTATATAATATATATATATATATATTATATAATATATATATATAGTAATATATAGATATGATATATATATATATATTAATATATATATTATATATACTATATATATATATATATTATATGTATATATATATCTATATATATCTTTATATATATATCTATATTATATATATATGTATGTATATGTATGTATGTATACAGTATATATATATATCTATATATATATATATATATATATATATATATATATATATATATAATCATCATCATTGTTGCGAAAAGGACAGATCCACCATTTAGCGACAAACCTTACACAATATCAGGTTATAGCAGGAAGAAGAAGAGCAGCTAGGCTGTCGGAGTTTCGTATCTGCGTGTTTTTTCAATGCAAATATAAACTTGGTAATGATCAGACTTAGCAGAGGGGAGGGGAGGAATTTACACTTTTGAAATATTGTTATATTATATTATATAGTTCAGAAAATATCCAATGTATATGGTTTACGTACAAAGGAGTTGTGTCAGGCGAACTCTCTTGATTTCGCAACAACCATATAACGATGTCTGTTCTAATACATACGAAAGTCAACATACGACAAAATGTCAGAACTGAAATCAATCTTTCTGTTGTAATTAAGGAATTGATAAGTAATCTACTGGTCACTTTTTTACCAGATACATATGAAATTGTAATAGCTACAATTCCCTCTTAACTTCTTGAATTCTTTGCTCCTTTTTTGAATACGCTTCTCGTGGTCAAGTCGGCAACGTGACCTCTTTGTGATTATTGGAACTGGGTTTGTTTCCCAGGGACCAGCCATCACAATTTCTTCTTCAGATTTCTTTGAACTTGGATCTTCAGGTTTTGTAGTGATAAGCGTATCCAAAAAAGAGCAAAGAGTTCAAGAAGTTATGAGGGCACTGTGGCTATTACAATTATATATATATATATATGTCTATATATATATATATATATATATATATATATATATATATATATTATATAACTGGGAAATAACTTTACGCCAAACAGAATTGTATTAATAAGTGCTTCTTTTCCCGGCAGGAATCGAACCTCGTCCTGGTATAGAAACAAGATAGTCCACGAAAGGTACCTATAATGAATTCGATATTAAACGTTTGTGGCGCAGTGTATATCATCCAGAAGGGGGTAGTGCAGTCAGCGGACCTCAAGCGGTGCACTGTATGCATTGCTTAAGGTTCTTTGCAGCATGCCTTCGACCCCTAGCTGCAATCCCTTTCGTTCCTTTTACTCTAACCTATATGCAGATTAAGAAAATTGATAGGCGTGGATATATAGAAGTTACCATAAGCAGGCAAAAGTTATTTTGCAATAGGTCAGACATATATGTCCGAACTATTGAAACATAACTTTTGCTTGCTTATGGTGACTTCTATATATCCACGCCTTTAAGTTTTCTTAATTTCCATATAGGTCACTGTTATTGTTAACAGAGACCACCACTCTTCAATCCCATAAAGAAACCCTTGTTTTACAATGTCTTCATAACTTCACATCGTAGCTTTAACCGACAATTCATGTTTCTGTTCTGTTGTACTAACCGTGCTACCTTTTGTGCTTCTACTCTACGTCTCACTCCGAACTTTATGCCTTAAATTTATTCCTGGCCTACATACTGCCCCTTAACCATCCCAGTTGTGACTGGATACGACTGTCAGCTGTGGTCAAGAAGGGTATAGCTATGGCTTGTAGCCCTTTGCTTGAAACTCTTCTTCTAATGCCACATCCTTTTGCGATGGAAAAATGCGGAAAGCAGAATATATATATATATATATATATATATATATATATATATATATTATTATATATATATATACACACACACTTATATGTGTGTGTATGTGTATTATAAACAAATAGCTAGATAGCAAGAGATATAAAGTACATATAATATGTGATTGAACATATGAAAGCTAAATCAATGAAATGTATATTAAAATTTGAAAGACACTTTGGAATAACATTAAAATTATTTTCCTTATTTCTGTTATCCAAAAGGCAAAGTTAATCGCACTCAGATTACTTATGCAAACAGACAAATCAGATAAATAAAAAAAGGTGGAAAGAAGCTCTGAGTCTACTCAAGTAAATGGAAGTGGCTTACTCGCACACAGAATGATGTATTCCCAGCTGCGCTCAGTTTTACTCAGGTAAGCAGACCCGGCTCCTCTACGCAGCAAACATCCGAGTCGTATTACATTAATGCAACCGAGGAAATGCTTATTAGTCAGATGGAGTAGCGGCCGAGTCCCAGCAGACTTCTGGGAGAAGGAAACAGTTTTCTTTTTTCTCATTAAAAAATGGCGTCTTGTGAAAGTTATCATAATGGCGGTCTAAAAAATTGTATGCTGAAGTGTATTTTTAATTGTCAATGATTTATACAGTGTATATATATGTATATATATATATATATATATATATATATATATATATATATATATATATATATGTGTGTGTGTGTGTGTGTGTGTGTGTGTGTGTTTGCGTGTGTATGTGTGTGTGTTATATTATATCATAGTATCTAATAAAATGAGCCCATAAAAACGCCAATATATAGAAAGTATATTTCAGAGACTGCTGTCTCTCTCTTCAGGTACGTAATGAATGAGAAGTTACAGAGAAGGAGGCATTTATACCAAGAGATCCATCCACAGGTATCCATTTTACTAAGTTACCACCATTAATAATTTCTAAATAATCTTCTTAAGCGATGGTTGAATGAAGATTTTATCCATGACATCTGAATTCCAGGGGCCTATTCTGATGTTCATTACCTGTCTTTGTTTAATCAAGCCTGACTCTAACATCTGCCTTTTGTACCGACATTTTTTGCTATAAATTATACATGACAAATTCCAGTTTATTCTGTAGTTATGGTTATTTATATGGTTAAAAATAACTGAGCTCTGTTGTCCATACCTAACTGACAGTTTATGTCGTATTAATCTCTGGGAAATGATTTTCCTGTAAAACTGATGTAAGACTGGTCACAGGCCAGGCATGAGATTTCATATACTCCTGTGAACATTGGGGATTGTCTTTTGTTAGACGTTACTCAGGGATATGGGTAAAGGCAAAAGGGTTAGATTTTCCAAGAGTCTGAGGTACAGTTAATCAGTGTCCAGGCATGGGATTTTTATTTTATTGTGGGGGGTCTCTTTGGTCTCGTCTTAAAGGTGCTGGTAGAATACTCCAGTTGCTTTATATCTATATCTATACACACAAACACACACACACACACATATTGATATATATATATACACACACGTATATATACACACACACACACACACACACACACACACATATATATATATATATATATATATATATGACTTGTAAAAATGTTCTGTTACAATATAATTCCATTTAATAAAAGGAGTTTAATAATCAGAGACACGACAGAATACAAATTTACCATATACTGAAAACCTACTTTCACACTTTCATACATTCACTACTTAAGCTATCACGACATTCCTATCAAGATAGTCGTAGCCAGCAACCTATTCTTAAGACCCTTACGAATTTGTTCCCCAGATTTCCTGGAAAAAGAAATTGACCTAATTCGTAAGCAGCTTTCGTCTTTAAGGCATGCTGACCATATAGTTGAGAAAGCAATTCGCCAAGCAAACGTAATTTTCTACCGACCCCCTCAAGACAAGACCAGAGAGACACCCAACAATGAAATAAAAATTCCAAACCTAAACAGGATTAAGACGATGATCAAGACCCTCGGAAAATCTAACCCTTTTGCATTTACTTACCCAAAAACCTTAGCCAAATCCCTGATTAACGTCCAACAAAAGATTAAACAGAGACAGGTAATGAACATGTCAAAGGGTGCATGAGACACAGATGTCATTGATAAAGTTTTCATTCAACCAACGCTTAAGAGGATTAAAGGAAGATTATCAGCGGGAGTGACCTAAATTGGCTTACCTGTGGATGGACCTCTTGGTATAAATACCATCTTTTCTGTAATTATTCTCATTCATCTACTTGAAGAGGGAGACAGCAGTCTCTGAAATATAGTATTTTCTCATCATCATCATCATCAGCCGTTGCTAGTTCACTGCAGGACAAAGGCCCCTTCCACTCCCTTCTGTTAATGGTCTTTCCATGTCAGTCTATACCCGCAAATTTTCTTAGATCGTGAATCCATCGTATTCTTTTCCTTCCCCTGCTTCGTTTGTAATCTCTAAGGACCCATTCTGTTATTTATTATGTCCATCTATCATCTGACATTCTCATTATACGTCCTGCCCACGTCCATTTTTTTTTTCTTACTTGTTATTAGAATATTCTCTTCTTTAGTTTGCTCTCGTATCCATGGTGCTATTTTTCTGTCTCCTAGTGTTATTCCCATCATTATTCTTTCCAATAGCTCTGAGTTGTAACTAGCTTATGTTCTAAGGCTTTAGTAAAGCTCCAATTTTCTGATGCTGAGTTAATACTGGTAGGACCATCTGATTAAATACTTTTCTTTTTAGGGGACGTGTCATTTTACTTTTCATAATTTCATTTTGTTTACCAAAAGTTCTCCATCCCATTCTTATACTTCTTTTAATTTTGGTCTCTTGTCCTGGGGAAACGTTTACTGTCTGTCCTAAATACGTATATTCGTTAACTGTTCGTCCATAACCCTTATTTGTTGTCTCTTTGCATTTTCATTGAACATTATCTTAGTTTTACTCATATTCATTTTCAGTCCTACATTTCTGCTTTCTCTATTCAAATCTTTTATCATCTGTTGCAATTCCTCCCCTGATTCACTGAATAGCACTATGTCATCTACAAATCTTAAGTTGTTAAGGTATTCCCCATTGATGTTAATTCCTACATTTTCCCAATCTAAATTCTTAAAAACTTCTAGGCACGCTGTGAATTATATAGGGGAGATGGGGTATCCCTGTCTAACTCCTTTCTCAATCGAAAAATTCTCACTATCATTATGTAGTTGTAGGATTGCTGTACTACCCATATAGATATCTTCAAGTGTTCTACCATAAGATTCATTTTATGCTATATATATATATATATATATATATATATATATATATATATATATATATATATATATATATATATATATATATTGTGTGTGTAATAAGGAAGGATCAAGGAGAGAAGATTCTTTAGTTCCGTGTTCAAGGACCAGAAATGTGGTTCGTGAAGAAAAAGAATCTCCTCTTCCAACTCTCTGCATTAGGAGGTCCTCTGTGAAAGTACTGGCTTGACTTGCATTAATAATGTGTTATTTGAATGTAAGTTTTATGTATATATATGTGTGTGCTATTTGTTTGTTTTGTACGAGTGGAATGCAGATACACACAACAAACCAACACACCTACCTACACACACACACACCACACACACACACATATATATATATATATATATATATATATATATATATATATATATATATATATATATTGTAATAATATGCTTAATTTTCATTCGTGGCCTGTAAAGTAAATTTCATTCAGTTACTTTCAATTTAATTTGTTTATTGCCACAAAAAAAAAGACTGGTTAAGGTTTTCTCGCTCCCACCGAAGGTTGTTATTATTTAAGTGGTACCTCGCACCCATGAGAGTTGTTTTTTTTTTTCTCTTTTCATGTATTTATTCGGCTGATGCTTGTTTGGTGATTTGCGGGTCGTTGCCTCACTTTTGGTGGGGACCGTTGGCTGAGGATGAAAAGGAGTATGCATTCGGCTCCTTATCTTGGAGGTTTCCCTGACCTGATCCCTGCAGGACGTTTTTAAAAATTTGGAGATTCTCTTGGCCTTGCTACGTTTGAGGACCCCCCTTTTCACCTGTATTACGGAGGGCGTTGACGGTGTTCCGCCTCCTAATTACTAAAGTCGCTGTGGAAGCTGCAGCCTTGTTTGAGAAACGTCTCCTGTGCTCTGTTCGGGCGCCCTTTCGATACTATATCTACGTATCTGCATCTCTGGACCTGCCTGCTGCCCTTGGGAATGCATCTTGTCTTGTCCCTTGTCCTGCTTTCGTCCTGAAACCTCCGGAGTCGTGAAAAAGGCCTGAATCTGTTCAGCTAGCTGGTAAGGATATAAACTGAATATCTTCTTTATTGGCGTTACTGACGTGGGCCAGTGTATCCTTCAGCTGCAGACCCCCTTCGTGATTCCGGAGCGTTGATAGACAGCCGTGTCTGTATTCAGTAGTGGTGATATCGCCCGTATAGTGCCTGCTTGTAACCACCTATGATGTTAGATCGAGTGATCCGTGTAAAGTTATTGTAATTATGTATGTAAATATTTTTTTGGGTAATTGTATGATCTAGGATTAAGGTTCTTTCCCTCTTTCATTATCTTCCAAAAGAATATTTTCAGGGCTTTCTAGAAATAGGCTGTTTTCCTTCCTCCTCCTAATCACTGTCTCTTGTTCTATCGTGTGAATGAGGATATTTTTAGGTAAAATATTTTGTAAACCCTAATCAGTTTTTTTTTTCATGTGGGTAATTTAAGATTATTTATAATAAATACTAAAGTTTTGGTTTATATTTTCGTTAATCCTCTTTGAGTGTTATTTGGTGTTTTTCACTGTCTGGAGATCTTGCCCCTTGGCTTTAAATTCTAACCTTTGTGGCACTGATCGTTAAGAGAAAAGAACCTGTTCTTGCCACTTATATTTTTAAAATAGTTGTGAGAAATGTTCATAACATATTTGGCGACCTGCCAGGAACATCCGACAGTGTAATTCGCAAGTGCATTCAAAGAGGTGTTTAGGTCAGTGGATGGGCTTAGGTAGATTATTTTCAGTTCCACCCCACATAGTATATAATTATGCATTATTTTGATGAGGAAGAGAACGCTGCTGCCCAGTTTTTGGCAGACCCTGATTGGGAGAGGAATCTCTTTGATCTAAAACGAGATCAGTTATGGATATTGGGTGAATTTCTAGGTTTGAGTGTGTCTTCAGAAGTTAGGAAAGGTCCGCTCTTATTTGAGGTAATGAAAGCTGGTAAGTTGTTTAAAGAAACTTTAGGTATCATCAGTGATGAGGAAATAGGGAATAGTAATAAAAATGGTGAAAATAAGGTGGTAGGTGCCAGAGATGTTGAGGAAGAAGACAATGTTAGTAATAAAAATGGGGAAACAGGCAGTAGAAATAATGATATAAATGATGGTCAGGTAAGCCAACTGAAATTGGATATTTTGAAGGAGCAATGCAGGATTAAAGAGTTGGATTTTAAAGCACTTCAGCTACAGGCTGAAGAAAGGGCGAAGGAAAGGGATCATGAAATCCAATTGTTAAAATTGCAGATGTCGGCCGATAATGGTAATTATCGTAGTGATAATGATAGATTTAACCTATTAAGTGCCCTTAAACTTGTTCCCCAATTTAATGAGGAAGACGTTTCCGAATTCTTCATTTCTTTTGAAAGAATTGCTAAGAAGTTGAATTGGCCTCGAGACATGTGGACCACTTTGATCCAGTGTCGCTTAAAAGGTAAGTCGCAGCGTGTGTACAATACACTTAACGAGGGATTATCATCTGATTATGACTCTGTGAAAGCGATAATCCTGAAAGCTTACGATCTTGTTCCGGAGGCATACAGACAAAAATTTAGGAACTTTAAAAAGAGTCCGGATATGACTTTCGTGGAATTCGCTCGAAAGAAAGAACAGTTCATGGACGACTGGTTAAAGTCTAAGGAGGTTGACTCGTTTGAAAAGTTTAGGGAGTTAATTTTGACCGAAGAATTTAAGAGGTCTGTGTCAAGGGAGCTAAAGATTCATTTGGAGGAGTTAAAGATTGATTCTTTACAGGAGGTGGCAATTGCCTCTGATGAGTACTCCCTTGCACATAGACAAGACCCGGTAAGGAAAGATATGTCTAAAAAGTTCTCTCCTCGTAATGGAAATAGTTGGCAGGGAAAACCATATCAGAAAATGTCTACTGATTTTGATAAAAATGCAAGTGTGAACCGTAATGTAGATAGTAGTAAAAACGGTAGTGTAGTATCGCGTAGTTACGTGAATAGTAGTATGTCTGGTGGTGGTAGTGGACGCAGAGAATCTCACGAGTCCGGGTTAAGTTGTTATTGGTGTAATAGGAAGGGTCATATAAAAGCGAATTACTTTGCTAGGAAAAATTACTTAGAAAGGAATACGGAACACGTTAATGTTGTTTCTGCGGAGACATCTCCAAAGAAAGAGGTATCACATGAAAACAAGTGACTAAAATTTGCTAAATACATATCGAATGGGACTATTTTCACTGATGTTGACAAACGAATAGGACGTAGTGTTAAGATTCTTCGTGACACTGATGCAGGTCAATCTTTAATTTTAAAAACGTCTGTACCTAATGGCTTTGAATTTTCAAATAATGATTTTGTAATTCTGGGTGGATTTCCTAACACGATTGCTTCTTATCCTCTCGAAACCATGTATCTAGAAACTGAGTATTACGAGGGTACGGTAAAACTAGCAGTGGTCGACAGTTTACCTGTTCCCGGTATTGACATGTTATTTGCTAATGATTTGGTGTTACACGACGAGGCAAATTACTTCCCAATTTTGACTGTTACGGAGATAGAGGATGATGCGTATTGTTTCGATGTTTCTCTGTGGGAACCTACCTCTGTTATTACTCGTTCTCGTGCTCGAGAGATTGATCTCGATAATGTTAATTTAGACTTTGATGAAATGAATGGACAGGCGACTGACACAGTGACGAGTAGTTGTGGTAGTAGTAGTAGTAGTAGTAGAGATATTTTGTTTAATGATATTGACTGGGATGTCGAGGCTTTAAAAGAAGCCCAAGAAAATGAGTTTTCTAATTTTGATGATTTTGATGTTGATGATTTATCAAAACCTGTTTTTCTTAAACAAGAAGGTTTGGTGTATAGAGTCAGTAGGTCAATTAATGCGCCTGCTGACCAAGTTGAGGTTTTAAGGCAATTGGTAATTCCAGAACGATACCGTTCTAAGTTATTATTTTTAGCACATGAGAATAACCTTTCAGGGCATTTCGGGGTCAGGAAAACTTTTCAGAAACTCGCTGAACACTTTTTCTGGCCTGGAATGCGTCGTGATGTAAAGCGACATGTATTATCTTGCAAGGTTTGTCAACTCATGGGGAAGCCGAATCAGAAAATTCCAAAAGCTCCTTTAATTCCTATTCCGTCAGTGGGGAACCTTTCAGGGAAGTGATTATTGATGTTGTTGGTCCTTTACCGCGGACGCGCGGGGGACATGAATATATTTTGACAATGGTTGATAGGATGTCACGTTTCCCTGAAGCGGTCCCGCTGCGGAGTATTAGAGGGGAGAAAATTGTCGAGGCGCTGGTTGGCTTCTTTACGAGGTTTGGTATTCCAAAGACTATTCAAAGTGACTGTGGTACGAACTTTACAAGTAGGTACTTTAAGCGAAAAATGAATGAGTTAGGGATTGATCATGTTACTTCCTCCCCTTATCACCCTGAAAGTCAGGGCCAAGTGGAAAGATTCCACCAAACCCTGAAATCTGTCTTAAAAAAGTTTTGTTTGGAAACAGGTTGTGAATGGGATAAAGAAATCCCTTATGCTTTATTTGCAATCAGGTCAACGCCTAATGAGACTTTGGGTTTCTCTCCCTTTCAGCTTATATTTGGACATTGTGTTCGTGGTCCATTGGATGTTGTGAGAGAACACTGGGAGGGAGAAACCCCGGAAATGAATGTTTTGGATTATGTATCTAATTTACAGGAGAAATTGCGTAGAGCTTGGACCTTTGCCCGGGAAAATTTAACAAAGGCTCAAGCTACTATGAAAACAAATTATGATGTTGGAACCCAAATGAGACATTTTGATCCAGGAGACAAAGTCTTGGTATTGCTTCCCATGCCTGGAAATCCACTCAAGGCAAAATTCTCAGGTCCGTGGAAGGTACTCAAGAAATTAAATAATGTTAATTACCTGATTGAGACTCCTGAAAGACGTCGAAAAACCCAAATTTGTCACATAAATATGTTAAAGCCTTTGTTTTGTCAGTAGAGAAGTAGAGGTAGACGTAGAACCAGTGTCACTGGTAGAGGTAGAAGTAGATCCTATGGTAGACATGAAGTTATCTGTGGGACCTGATGGTCTGTCTAATAATTCGAGTATTCTCAATAACCTTGATGTTAAATTTCAGCACCTGGATAAGGACAAAGTAACGTCTTTAACAATGTTAATTAATGATTATAAGGATTTATTTCAGGATTCACCAGGACGCACTAATATTTTAGAACACGATGTTGATGTAGGGGAGGCACGACCTATTAAACAAAGTCCGTATAGGTTAAACCCCATCAAAAGGGACATCGTTAAAGACGAAGTGAAGTATATGCTGGACCACGATCTCGTAGAGCCCAGTTGTTGCCCCTGGAGCTCTCCGGTAGTCTTGGTTAAAAAGGAGGGTGGCGAGCATAGACTCTGCTTTGATTATCGCAAGGTAACTCTATTACGAAGACAGACTCCTTCCCTTTGCCTCGGGTGGAAGATTGTATCGACCGTGTGGGATCTGCTAAATATATTAGCAAATTTGATTTGTTGAAAGGCTACTGCAGGTCGGTCTTTCACCCAGGGCAAGGAAAATTTCTGCATTTGTGACAGGTGACGGTCTGTATGAATGCAAGGTTATGCCATTCGGTATGAAAAATGCAGCCGCCACCTTTCAAAGACTCATGAATTTCATCACTTGTGATTTAGAAGGATGTGTAGTATACATTGATGACTTAATCATTTTATAGCGACGATTGGGAGACACATCTTAAGAGAATTAGAGCTCTATTTGAGGTTCTAAGAAAGGCTGGTTTGGTAGTTAACTTAAGGAAGAGTGATTTTGCTCAGGCCAAGGTAGTTTATCTTGGGCACGAGATAGGCCTGGGTAAAGTCGCTCCTAAGAAAGCGAATGTGGAGGCTATTTCAAACTTTCCTGCACCTCAAAATAGGAGAGGTGTAAGACGTTTTCTGGGCATGGTAGGTTACTACCGCAAGTTTGTGAAAAACTTTTCCGATATTGCTCATCCATTAACTAATCTTTTGAAGAAAGATGTAAAATTTATTTGGGATGACCAGTGTCAGGAATCGTTTGAAAAATTGAAATCTGCTTTAATAACCTTTCCATTATTACGTTCCCCGGACTTTTCTCTCCCTTTTTGTTTAGGCGAACATTATGCCAGTGATGTAGGTTTAGGTGCTGTTCTTCTTCAAAGACTTCCCGATGGAACGACTCATCCTGTGGCGTACTTCTCTAAGAAGTTGTTACCAGCAGAGAGGAGGTATTCGACCGTGGAGAAGGAAGCGTTGTGTTTAGTAAAAGCCCTCCTCCACTTTGAAGTATACCTGTTGTCCTCTCCGGCTCAAGTAATTGTGTTAACGGATCATAATCCGCTTATTTTCATAAATAAATTCAAGAACAAGAATCAGCGCATCTTACGTTGGAGTCTTATCCTGCAGGAGTATAACCTTAATATCCAACACATCTCTGGCAAAAGTAATGTTGTCCCCGATACTTTATCGAGAGCCTTCGAGAAGGTTTAATTTGTTTAGAAGTAGTTAACGTTTCAAGAATGGTTCAATATTAACGATTTTTCTTATTTTTCAGGTCTAATATTTACATTGCTATTACTTTTTTTCTCTCTCTCTCTATTGTTAGAGTAGTGAACTTTATATATAAAGTTTTTATTATTTTAATTCAAATAGATTTTGTTAACGCTTGTTTTTTGAAAATCAAGTTAATTCTTTCATTTAAAAAAAAATAATAAATTATTTTTTTTTCTTTTGGTGGGGAGCTGTAATAATATGCTTAATTTTCATTCGTGGCCTGTAAAGTAAATTTCATTCAGTTACTTTCAATTTAATTTGTTTATTGCCACAAAAAAAAAAGACTGGTTAAGGTTTTTCTCGCTCCCACCGAAGGTTGTTATTATTTAAGTGGTACCTCGCCCATGAGAGTTGTTTTTTTTTTTCTCTCTTTTCATGTATTTATTCGGCCGGATGCTTGTTTGGTGATTTGCGGGTCGTTGCCTCACTTTTGGTGGGGACCGTTGGCTGAGGATGAAAAGGAGTATGCATTCGGCTCCTTATCTTGGAGGTTTCCCTGACCTGATCCCTGCAGGACGTTTTTAAAAATTTGGAGATTCTCTTGGCCTTGCTACGTTTGAGGACCCCCCTTTTCACCTGTATTACGGAGGGCGTTGACGGTGTTCCGCCTCCTAATTACTAAAGTCACTGTGGAAGCTGCAGCCTTGTTTGAGAAACGTCTCCTGTGCTCTGTTCGGGCGCCCTTTCGATACTATATCTACGTATCTGCATCTCTGGACCTGCCTGCTGCCCTTGGGAATGCATCTTGTCTTGTCCCTTGTCCTGCTTTCGTCCTGAAACCTCCGGAGTCGTGAAAAGGCCTGAATCTGTTCAGCTAGCTGGTAAGGATATAAACTGAATATCTTCTTTATTGGCGTTACTGACGCGGGTCAGTGTATCCTTCAGCTGCAGACCCCCTTCGTGATTCCGGAGCGTTGATAGACAGCCGTGTCTGTATTCAGTAGTGGTGATATCGCCCGTATAGTGCCTGCTTGTAACCACCTATGATGTTAGATCGAGTGATCCGTGTAAAGTTATTTGTAATTATGTATGTAAATATTTTTGGGTAATTGTATGATCTAGGATTAAGGTTCTTTCCCTCTTTCATTATCTTCTCCAAAAGAATATTTTCAGGGCTTTCTAGAAATAGGCTGTTTTCCTTCCTCCTCCTAATCACTGTCTCTTGTTCTATCGTGTGAATGAGGATATTTTTAGGTAAATATTTTGTAAACCCTAATCAGTTTTTTTTTTTTCATGTGGGTTTAATTTAAGATTTATTTATAATAAATACTAAAGTTTTGGTTTATATTTTCGTTAATCCTCTTTGAGTGTTATTTGGTGTTTTTCACTGTCTGGAGATCTTGGCCCTTGGCTTTAAATTCTAACCTTTGTGGCACTGATCGTTAAGAGAAAAGAACCTGTTCTTGCCACTTATACTTTTAAAATAGTTGTGAGAAATGTTCATAACAATATATATATATATATATATATATATATATATATATATATATATATATATATATATATATATATATATATGTATGTATATAGATTTTAGTGTTTTGTGTTATGACTTTTTTCATGTAGTCAACATCTGAGGTATAATTTTTGTTAATGATTTCACTTTAATATCGAGCTATTTCTCCTGCTTTCATTGGATATTGTACCAATCTAGACTCAACTCCATGTATCTTCTTTTACACTAGATTGACTTAACTGTTTTGTAAAGAAATAGGTGAATATCATATATAGATTTCATTAAAAATTATACAAACATGAATTTTTCAAGGCGCCAATTATTGAAATAATAATAACGTAGAATTACTGATAATTAGATAATCTTTTTCATTAATTACAAAGAAATTATCAGCTGGCTCAAACAGCCATATAAAGGAACATATTCATAAAAAAAGAATTCTCTATCATGCGTTAGGTAAAATTCCTTAGGTAGTGTACCTGATCTTTCAGAGTTGAGGAACTGATAAAAGCTTCATTAGTTACATAATAGTGGCCACATTAGTTCTTATTATTTCTTTTTGTATTTTTCTTTGTTAACAATTTAGATATTTTATACTTTTTAAACAGATAAGCATTGTTTATATTTAAGAGTTATTATTATAACTAATCCTCATGTTTTAATCTAATTTTCATTTAAAGCAAAATCTCATAGCACCACTAACATATTTCAGCTGTTCCCGCTGCCATTTGTATGTATGTATTTATAATACATATATATATATATATATATATATCTATATATATATATATATATATATATATATATATATATATATATATATGTGTGTGTGTGTGTGTGTGTGTGTGTGTGTGTTCAATAAATCGTGTGTAGAGACGATTTATTGAACATTGAACCGGTTACAGGTGCCCCGAGAGAAGCCGAAGTGCAGCGAAAAACATTGAATATCTAATCAGTTTTTCTCCCATGTATACATTAACATTTTTTGTGGAATCATGTCTCAAAAATAGAAATTCTCGCTTTTATTAACTGACGTTTTCATTTCTGAGTTTGGGGGAAAAAGTGATATCTGCGTGAGCTATTTTGACTTAATATGGGAACTAGTGTGGTAATCATTTGAGATGAATTTATGTTATTTTTTGTTGGGTATTCAATTAAAAAAAATGTTCTTTAACATGTTAGTTTTGGGTGTATCTTGGTCTAGCCTCAGATTTAATGGTTTTGAGAATAGTAGCAGGGATGCCGCTTGCAGTATTCCTTCCTAAGGTAAGTGCCAGATGTTCGTTGAGGCCAATGTTACCAAATTGTCTTTTTTTGGACAAGGCCAAAACTAGGCCTTGTTACAGTGGTATTAGCGGTGGACTAAGTTTCTGGAGAGACTCGGTTGTGTGTGTGTGTGGGGGGGGGGGGGGGGGGGGGGGGGGCGGCGGACGCGGTTGCACAGGAGTTAGGAAATCATGTAGATGTTAGGAGAAAGAATTATAGTTAGAGTTAGTCAGGTGGTACTCTGTTGCTGAAATCAGCAGATCTGTCTGAGGTAGTGGCGATTCGAAGAGTGAGTTAATACAATGTGTGTAATAAATTCGGTGTGGTTACCTTAATTCCCTGCGGTGTTAGGTATTCGTGGCGATCGATTGCGCCTACAGGAAGGTCGTCGTAGGTTTTATAGAAATCTGCGGTCGGGTGTGTGATTAGATATATCTGCTAAGGCAGGAATAGACAGCCTCGGTGTGTATAGAGTATCACGTGCCGTCCCTTTAATGAAGACGTAAGTGTTCAGTTTAGATGTTTGCTTTTAATTGCACAGCATAGTTTTTTTAGGGGAGCAAAATGCATTATTTTTTTATGATGAGGGATTCATTTTAATTGAATTCACAGGGGATTAATCCATTAAAGGGAATATATGGCTCTGTTTCATTTTTCTTTAATGTGAGTTTATGCTAGTGCATGCAACGAGTGAGGAGAACAAGACATGTGGGTAGTTGCAAGCTAGCAGACTGAGGTCTGAGGGTATCCAAGGTTTGGGCATTCATAGAGGCGAAAGCCTTGCTGGATTTCAACAAAGGGGATTTAGCACATCGCTGCCGTAGTTTTCAGTTTACAAAATGCTGGTCATGGACCAAACACAAGCATATCTGAGGGCAGCCTATGGTGCATATGAACACAGGATATGGTGAGAGACCTACAAGATTAGAAAAGTTCAGAAGAACATGGCTGAGCATAGCTCTCAGCTTTTTTATGAAGCGGGAGAATGGATACGGTAATTGAAAAATTCCACATGGGTAAATGATATTAATATCTCCGTTGATAACTTGCACAAACTGTTGTAACCCCTACTGGTATTTAGGAGTAGACTTGATAACTGTGAAACTAACCGTCTGCCGAAAATATATGGGTGGCTTTCTTAACAAGCACCGCTAATTGCTTGTTAGATTTTGCGTCTAGGTCCAGGATATGAGATACCAGATGAATCTAATATATAATATATCTGCAGACTCTCCTGATTATAGAATGACCGGTGACAGACATCCTGGAGGGTGGGTTCCCCCTGACAGATGCACTGAAAAGGGGGCGCTAATTGGATCTATATCCAACCTTGGAGATACCAAGTAAAATTTACACTACAATACCACTGCACATCCTAGAATACTGTGGTGGTAATGACAGACATTTTAGTGGGTGGTTACCCCCTGACAGACACCCCACTTAAGGGGGTCAATTGCCTTACTATACTAAATGATTACAAAGAGGAAAAGGTTGCGTTATTGGGCACTTCGGGTAATGATACACGATCGCCAACAGTTATGTTACTTCCCAAATAAATTGCGTCAGTGAACACTAATCACAATGGGTTGTCTCAAGCATAAAAGGAGATAGTAAATGCTAATCACAAAGGGGCTCTCTCACAGCATCATGGGCACCAATTGGAAAAGAGGTGAGCTATCACAATGGATGAACGCGATGCTCGTAACTCAACAGGGAAAAGTACATATATATATCGCACAAAGGAATGAAAACACAGGAAACCAGTATAAGCAACTTCAAAGTACCTTAGTCGAAACTGGATCCAGTCTCCTCATTAAGGAAATGACACAGTCACATGATGTAACCTCAAAAGAAGAGGAAACATGGGCAGGGGAGGGGGCACCGTTATCCCATGTGAGGCGTGTGACTTCTTTGGTGGTGAGACAAGGTCTATGGCCTGTCCTTGTTGCTGTTGTTGAAGATTAAGCTAGCCTTGTGCTGACAGGGGTACATGCTCCTAGAGCAGCCCGTAGCTGGAATATCTGTAAAGATACAAAAAACAGTGCTCTTGGCGGTTACTTGTAGAAATGAAAGAGGGTGACAGAGGGATTGCAACCCCTTTGAACCTCTGTCTAGTTGGAGAGTGCTGAGTAGGAAATGGAAGTGAGTTTGTTTGAGGGAAAGGTTCCTGTCCCTCCGGACTCGCCTGCTTTTGTGCTCTCTGAGTTAGTTCGGTGGTGTCCCGCTGGGTGGTGGGCATGTCAATCCTTGGTGACTCATGACCTGCGTGGCGAGCATGCACTCGACAAATGCTGTTTTTCCCTTTGTAATGGTAGTGTTTTTTTTTTTTTTTTTTTTTTTTTTTTTTTGTGCTGACCTGCCTGGAGCATTTGTAGATACTTTTAGAGGGACCTTTTCTGCAGAATTTATGTTGAATACTTTTGTTATTTCTTGCCTTTGGGTTTAACTTTTTTTAGGCGAAATTTTAACAAATCTTGGCATTGATTCATTCATATTTGCAATAACGTTTTAAAGATCTTGAAAGAAAATTGCCCGTGCTTGTTCTAGAATTTTTCTTAACCCTGTAGAAAAAGTTCATCATTCCACCGTGATATCACACTACCTATGTGTACTTTAATTGTGTACCTTACAAACATTCACTGTAGAACATGGCATCCTATTTATTGCCAGATTAAGCAGTATACATTATTATTGCTGTGACTTTTTTCTGGTATGAAGGTTTTACAAATGTCATAACGAACTTTTATATAACTGGTATGGAGCTCCAATGGCGATGGATGTATTTTACTGCCTAGAACAGAAAACGTATTGAAAAAAATGAAATATTAACCTTAAGGTATTTGTACTGAATTCATGGGTAAGTAAAAGGAATGTTTGTTAAGGTTACTTGCAAGTACTGCAACTCTGCCTTTGAATTTTGTCAGTATTATGATAGTCTCTTCCTGATTATATAGTCTGCTAATGCCTTTTCTCATGCACTGTATCAACGTTTAATATTTTATCTGCATTGGTTATTGCACCTCTGGCTATTGCGCAGCTTAACATCTCAGTTTTTCAATATGCTATAACTTTGGCATCATGGTAAAAAAAAAAAAAAGTGGATTCGACCTGTATAAAAGATGAAGACATAGCCTGGAAACTGAATGAGGAACATCGACACATCCATCATGCCGTATTTAATGCTACAAGAAATGAATTTTTTTAGCACGTTCTTCCATGTTTGGTGCCTATGCTGTTATTTTAGTAGCCATGATTGTAAGAAAATCCTAGTGTGTCTCAATTTTTTTTTTTACTTTTTAATGCATTTCAGTGGGAGCGTGTTTTGAATTTTGTATATGTATATATATATATTATTATAATATATATATTTATAATATATAAATTATTATTATTATATATAATATGATATATATATATATATAATATATATATATATTAACTATATATATATATATATATATATATATATATATATATATATATATATATATAATACATATATATATAGATATATATATAAATATATATAATATATATATATATATATATATATATATATATATCTATATATATATATATATATAATCGATATATAGATATATATATATATTATATATATACATTTATTTTTGACAGAGATTGTAACCGATTCATGGTTGTTGCTAACGAGATTGAATGTGTTATACTATTGAGAGCCAAAGAAAGTTTAAAAAAATCCGTAGAGATATAAACTTTTTCTACTGAGTCGAAGGTATGAAACATCCGAAGATTTTCATGCAAATGCTAGGATACGGGGAGAGGTCACTGTAGGATCACTTGCTGATCATATAAGGTTTTATTGTCACCAGGATTGAGTAACCGTACAAACTTTCAAGGTCATTGGACGAAGGGAATAGGTCGAAAATTGAGTTACAATTTTTGACCCAAATAGGCACAGAGAAGCCAAGTTAAATAAAAGCATGTGATGAAAAACATGTAATTATTTCCAAATGCTTAACTGGTACTCAAAGAATCCACAAACCCTACAGGAATGAGGCAAAACGGCTGTCTTGTCTTATTTTAACTTTTTGTTACATGTGATTTATGCACATCTCCAGTTTTATTATATCACTCTTATTTATCATTTGTAATTCCCCTGACATATGTACATATGCTAAGCTAAGATAGTCGTTTGAAATATCTCCCAAGTTCTTGTATTTTTATATTCCTGCTGCATATTTTACGTATAGTAGCTCCGAGATGAAATGAAGTGCATAACAGTATCTTGAAACCCAGACATTTCCCAGCTAATGCAAGTATGACTTGCGATATTGGCAATTAGATATTTTATCGTAGTCCTAACACATTGGCTACTTGAAACTACCTTGTTGTTTTAAATGGAACCTAAGCCCATACGTCTCCGAGATTAGTGTGGTATAACTTTTAAGAATAATGTAGTACATATTAACAATTTCTGTAAATGCATATTTTTCCTCCTTTTCAATGCTAATTTTTTTCCTTACATAGACTTACTCAGCATGGCTTTTAAATACATACAAATATTTAGAAAGGCATACCCTCATTAATCTGATAAGCAGAACTCATTCTGAAACCCGTTCTGTTATTAAAGGGTTCACATTATTAGGCTCTTTAGTTTAAAATTCTCATATTTTTCTCTGGAGTTGTTGAACAAATCCAGCCACTTCATTTACAGGTTTATCGATAGATCACTTTTTCATAATTTTTTTTTCAAATTCTAAATCAGATTTTGTTCTGATGAGACAGGCGTATTATGTAAAACGTATGTAATTCATAGATCTTGGAAGAAGTCATTTCTCTTTTCTCCGTACGTTCAATACCTTCATTAAAAAGTAACCATTTGCACATTGTCTTTGTGTTGGTTCATTTGTTGATTTTCTGCGTTTTCTGTAATTTTCTAGTTTTGTTCACTTCGAAAGACGATGGCATCTGGGCCTTTTTTCAGGGCTTTTGAAAGCGTTTTCCTTTTGAAATTTCTCTTGACTGCAGTAATCCTGATGAATGCAACAAATAATTTGATCTGCCAAGTTTGTACTTACGTACAAACTTCAAAAAGAAGAGACAACGATTTGCTTGTTTCTGATGCCTTTTGAATGCACCTTAATTTTGTTATTTTTCCCTAACTTTCATTTGTGTTTTGAATATGTGAATGTTAAGCCCAATATACCCAAGCTTCGTTGTCTTGTCTGTTCACTGATATAGTTTGTCTGTCTGGTTTCCTTGTCATTGTGTTCTGTTATCTGGTATTTTCTGCGGTTGCACTTTTGTGCCTGCAGTATGCTTCAAGTTTATATATATATATATATATATATATATATATATATATATATATATATATATATATATATATATGTCATATCACATTACCGTGATTCATATCATATATATATCGAGCTACAATGTCCTTAATATCTAATTCGCTCTACCTCTGGAATATATTTTCATATATGCTTAACCGAAGGGGAATTTTTTTCTCGATAATAGATTTACCTGTACTTGGGCGCGAACGCAGGTACATTATAAATCCAGGAAACGTCAGTGGAAGCGCCCAAGTACAGGTAAATCTATTATCGAGAAAAAATTCCCTTTCGGTTAAGCATATATGAAAAATATATTAATTCCGAGGTAGAGCG
>NC_087201.1:42181838-42234338 GCF_015104395.2 Macrobrachium nipponense
AAAAGATTAGTTAATGGATGAGCAATATCGGAAAAGTTTTCACAAAACTTGCGGTAGTAACCTACCATGCCCAGAAAACGTCTTACACCTCTCCTATTTTGAGGTGCAGGAAAGTTTGAAATAGCCTCCACATTCGCTTTCTTAGGAGCGACTTTACCCAGGCCTATCTCGTGCCCAAGATAAACTACCTTGGCCTGAGCAAAATCACTCTTCCTTAAATTAACTACCAAACCAGCCTTTCTTAGCACCTCAAATAGAGCTCTAATTCTCTTTAGATGTGTCTCCCAATCGTCGCTATAAATGATTAAGTCATCAATATATACTACACATCCTTCTAAATCACAAGTAATGAAATTCATGAGTCTTTGAAAGGTGGCGGCTGCATTTTTCATACCGAATGGCATAACCTTGCATTCATACAGACCGTCACCTGTCACAAAATGCAGAAATTTTCCCTTGCCCTGGGTGAAAGACCGACCTGCCAGTAGCCTTTCAACAAATCAAATTTGCTAATATATTTAGCAGATCCCACACGGTCGATACAATCTTCCACCCGAGGCAAAGGGAAGGAGTCTGTCTTCGTAATAGAGTTAACCTTACGATAATCAAAGCAGAGTCTATGCTCGCCACCCTCCTTTTTAACCAAGACTACCGGAGAGCTCCAGGGGCTACAACTGGGCTCTACGAGATCGTGTCCAGCATATACTTCACTTCGTCTTTAACGATGTCCCTTTTGATGGGGTTTAACCTATACGGACTTTGTTTAATAGGTCGTGCCTCCCCTACATCAACATCGTGTTCTAAAATATTAGTGCGTCCTGGTGAATCCTGAAATAAATCTTTATAATCATTAATTAACATTGTTAAAGACGTTACTTTGTCCTTATCCAGGTGCTGAAATTTAACATCAAGGTTATTGAGAATACTCGAATTATTAGACAGACCATTGGGTCCCACAGATAATTTAATGTCTACCATAGGATCTACTTCTACCTCTACCAGTGACACTGGTTCTACGTCTACCTCTACTTCCCTACTGACAAAAGGCTTAAACATATTTATGTGACAAATTTGGGTTTTTCGACGTCTTTCAGGAGTCTCAATCAGGTAATTAACATCATTCAATTTCTTGAGTACCTTCCACGGACCTGAGAATTTTGCCTTGAGTGGATTTCCAGGCATGGGAAGCAATACCAAGACTTTGTCTCCCGGATCAAAATGTCTCATTTGGGTTCCAACATCATAATTTGTTTTCATAGTAGCTTGAGCCTTTGTTAAATTTTCCCCGCAGGGCAAAGGTCCAAGCTCTACGCAATTTCTCCTGTAAATTAGATACATAATCCAAAACATTCATTTCCGGGGTTTCTCCCTCCCAGTGCTCTCTCACAACATCTAATGGACCACGAACACAATGTCCAAATATAAGCTGAAAGGGAGAGAAACCCAAAGTCTCATTAGGCGTTGACCTGATTGCAAATAAAGCATAAGGGATTTCTTTATCCCATTCACAACCTGTTTCCAAACAAAACTTTTTTAAGACAGATTTCAGGGTTTGGTGGAATCTTTCCACTTGGCCCTGACTTTCAGGGTGATAAGGGGAGGAAGTAACATGATCAATCCCTAACTCATTCATTTTTCGCTTAAAGTACCTACTTGTAAAGTTCGTACCACAGTCACTTTGAATAGTCTTTGGAATACCAAACCTCGTAAAGAAGCCAACCAGCGCCTCGACAATTTTCTCCCCTCTAATACTCCGCAGCGGGACCGCCTCAGGGAAACGTGACATCCTATCAACCATTGTCAAAATATATTCATGTCCCCCGCGCGTCCGCGGTAAAGGACCAACAACATCAATAATCACTTCCCTGAAAGGTTCCCCCACTGACGGAATAGGAATTAAAGGAGCTTTTGGAATTTTCTGATTCGGCTTCCCCACGAGTTGACAAACCTTGCAAGATAATACATGTCGCTTTACATCACGACGCATTCCAGGCCAGAAAAAATGTTCAGCGAGTTTCTGAAAAGTTTTCCTGACCCCGAAATGCCCTGAAAGGTTATTCTCATGAGATAAAAATAATAACTTAGAACGGTATCGTTCTGGAATTACCAATTGCCTTAAAACCTCAACCTGGTCAGCAGGCGCATTAACTGACCTACTGACTCTATACACCAAACCTTCTTGTTTAAGAAAAACAGGTTTTGATAAATCATCAACATCAAAATCATCAAAATTAGAAAACTCATTTTCTTGGGCTTCTTTTAAAGCCTCGACATCCCATTCAATATCATTAAACAAAATATCTCTACTACTACTACTACTCGTCACTATGTCAGTCGCCTGTCCATTCATTTCATCAAAGTCTAAATTAACATTATCGAGATCAATCTCTCGAGCACGAGAACGAGTAACAACAGAGGTAGGTTCCCACAGGGAAACATCAAAACAATACTCATCATCCTCTATCTCCGTAACAGTCAAAATTGGGAAATAATTTGCTTCGTCATGTAACACCAAATCATTAGCAAATAACATGTCAATACCGGGAACAGGTAAACTGTCAACCACTGCTAGTTTTACCGTACCCTCGTAATACTCAGTTTCTAGATACATTATTTCGAGAGGATAAGAAGCAATCGTGTTAGGAAATCCACCCAGAATTACAAAATCATTATTTGAAAATTCAAAGCCATTAGGTACAGACGTTTTTAAAATTAAAGATTGACCTGCACCAGTGTCACGAAGAATCTTAACACTACGTCCTATTAGTTTGTCAGCATCAGTGAAAATAGTCCCATTCGATATGTATTTAGCAAATTTTAGTCACTTGCTCTCATTCGATACCTCTTTCTTTGGAGATGTCTCCGCAGAAACAACATTAACGGGTTCCGTATTCCTTTCTAGGTAATTTTTCCTAGCAAAGCAATTCGCTTTTATATGACCCTTCCTATTACACCAATAACAACTTAACCCAGACTCGTGAGATTCTCTGCGTCCACTACCACCACCAGACATACTACTATTCACGTAACTACGCGATACTACACTACCGTTTTTACTGCTATCTATATTACGGTTCACACTTGCATTTTTATCAAAATCAGTAGACCTTTTCTGATATGGTTTTCCCTGCCAACTATTTCCATTACGAGGAGAGAACTTTTTAGACATATCTTTCCTTACCGGGTCTTGTCTATGTGCAAGGGAGTACTCATCAGAGGCAATTGCCACCTCCTGTAAAGAATCAATCTTTAACTCCTCCAAATGAATCTTTAGCTCCCTTGACACAGACCTCTTAAATTCTTCGGTCAAAATTAACTCCCTAAACTTTTCAAACGAGTCAACCTCCTTAGACTTTAACCAGTCGTCCATGAACTGTTCTTTCTTTCGGGCGAATTCCACGAAAGTCACATCCGGACTCTTTTTAAAGTTCCTAAACTTTTGTCTGTATGCCTCCGGAACGAGATCGTAAGCTTTCAGGATTATCGCTTTCACAGAGTCATAATCAGATGACAATCCCTCGTTAAGTGTATTGTACACACGCTGCGACTTACCTTTTAAACGACACTGGATCAAAGTGGTCCACATGTCCCGAGGCCAATTCAACTTCTTAGCAATTCTTTCAAAAGAAATGAAGAATTCGGAAACGTCTTCTTCATTAAATTGGGGAACAAGTTTAAGGGCGCTTAACAGGTTAAATCTATCATTATCACTACGATAATTACCATTATCGGCCGACATCTGCAATTTTAACAATTGGATTTCATGATCCCTTTCCTTCGCCCTTTCTTCAGCCTGTAGCTGAAGTGCTTTAAAATCCAACTCTTTAATCCTGGATTGCTCCTTCAAAATATCCAATTTCAGTTGGCTTACCTGACCATCATTTATATCATTATTTACACTGCCTGTTTCCCCATTTTTATTACTAACATTGTCTTCTTCCTCAACATCTCTGGCACCTACCACCTTATTCTCACCATTTTTATTACTATTCCCTATTTCCTCATCACTGATGATACCTAAGGTTTCTTTAAACAACTTACCAGCTTTAATTACCTCAAATAAGAGCGGACCTTTCCTAACCTCTGAAGACACACTCAAACCTAGAAATTCACCTAATATCCATAACTGATCTCGTTTTAGATCAAAGAGATTCCTCTCCCAATCAGGGTCTGCCAAAAACTGGGCAGCAGCGTTCTCTTCCTCATCAAAATAATGCATAATTATATACTAAGTGGGGTGGAACTGAAAATAATCTACCTAAGCCCATCCACTGACCTAAACACCTCTTTGAATGCACTCGTGAATTACACTGTCGGATGATCCTGGCTAAAGGTCGCCAAATATGTTATGAACATTACTCACAACTATTTAAAAAGTATAAGTGGCAAGAACAGGCTCTTTTCTCTTAACGATCAGTGCCACAAAGGTTAGAATTTAAAGCCAAGGGGCAAGATCTCCAGACAGTGAAAAACACCAAATAACACTCAAAGAGGATTAACGAAAATATAAACCAAAACTTTAGTATTTATTTTAAATAAATCTTAAATTAAACCAACATAAAAAAAAAACTGATTAGGGTTTACAAAATATTTTACCTAAAAATATCCTCATTCACACGATAGAACAAGAGACAGTAATTAGGAGGAGGAAGGAAAACAGCCTATTTCTAGAAAGGCCTGAAAATATTCTTTTGGAGAAGATAATGAAAGAGGGAAAGAACCTTAATCCTAGATCATACAATTACTCAAAATTATTTACATACATAATTACAAATAACTCAACACGGATCACTCGATCTAACATCATAGGTGGTTACAAGCAGGCACTATACGGGCGATGACACCACTACAGACACGGCTGTCTATCAACGCTCCGGAATCACGAAGGGGGTCTGCAGCCGAAGGATACACTGACGCGCGTCAGTAACGCCAATAAAAAAGATATTCAGTTTATATCCTTACCAGCTAGCTGAACAGATTCAAGCCTTTTCACGACTCCGGAGGTTTCAGGACGAAAGCAGGACAAGGGACAAGACAAGATGCATTCCCAAGGGCAGCAGGCAGGTCCAGAGATGCAGATACGTAGATATAGTATCGAAAGGGTGCCCGAACAGAGCACAGGAGACGTTTCTCAAACAAGGCTGCAGCTTCCACAGCGACTTTAGTAATTAGGAGGCGGAACACCGTCAACGCCCTCCGTAATACAGGTGAAAAGGGGGGTCCTCAAACGTAGCAAGGCCAAGAGAATCTCCAAATTTTTAATAACGTCCTGCAGGGATCAGGTCAGGCCAACCTCCAAGATAAGGAGCCGAATGCATACTCCTCTTCATCCTCAGCCAACGGTCCCCACCAAAAGTGAGGCAACGACCCGCAAATCACCAAACAAGCACCCGGCCGAATAAATACATGAAAAGAAAAAAAAAAAAAAACAACTCTCATGGGCGAGGTACCACTTAAATAATAACAACCTTCGGTGGGAGCGAGAAAAACCTTAACCAGTCTTTTTTTTTTGTGTGGCAATAAACAAATTAAATTGAAAGTAACTGAATGAAATTTACTTTACAGGCCACGAATGAAAATTAAGCATATTATTACAATATCTATAGTATATATATATATATATATATATATATATATATATATATATATATATATATATATATATATATATAGTATATATATATATATATATATATATATATATATATATATATATATATATATATAATGTGTGTGTTAAAACTAAAGGTTCGTCGACTTGGATCTTTTGTGTTTTTAATCCTCGAGACCTAAAGAGTTACTGTTCCAGAACACCTTTACGATCAGGTGACATGAAAGTGTGAGGTAAGTTTTGTAAACGTGCATTTCACATCTCAGCTCGTACTCTTCGTTGCATGTGCTCGCGGTTACATGATATTATGTGTATATGTCTATCGTAATTTCCCCTGCAATCCAGTAACAGGCTAACTACTTGTTTTATTTTCTTGTTGACCCATGTATAGTATAAGCATAAGAGTTACGCAGTCCAAAACTTGTTTGATTGTTTGTACGTTTGTATGGTGTTTTTACGCTGCATGGAACCAGTGGTTATTCAGCAACGGGACCATCGGCTTCACGTGACATCCGAACCACGTCGAGAGTGCACTTCTATCAACAGAAATACCCATCTCTCACCCCTCACTGGAATGCCCGAGAATCGAACTCGTGGCCACCGAGGTGGTACGCCAACACCATATCGACCACGCCACTGAGGCGCTTAAAGCTTGTTTGAATCGTAAAATTTATAATAGATATGAGAAATTAGTAAACAATTATTCTGTCATTCATCGGAGGTCAATATTAACCATCTTGTTGTAAAATAACAAAATCGTTTTTAAAGACGAAAGTCAGAGGGAAATACGATTGCTTTCTAGACCCACAATTGTTGGTGCTAACTTATACTGTGTGTCGTTGATTAGAGAGCGTGATCTGATTTATTAAAATCTTTCCAGTTAAAATCCTCCCTTCGAAGTGGCTGGTCAAGTTGAAGATGTCTTTAAAACGACAAAATAATAATCAATTCTTGTTCTTGGATCGCATGCGAATAAGGCAAAAAACCCTTTTCCAGAATGATCAGTTACACTGAAGGTCATTTCTAATATTGAGAAGTAATGTTTTATTGCATTCTACAAAGTGTTGAAAATCTGAAAGGCCAAGTTTTACGTCAGTTAGTAATATTTTCAAGTAAGAAATTACATCTGAGCTCTTGTTGCAATTATTGTAATATAAGTCTAATGAAATATGACAACTTATGCATTAGATTAATATACCCAGCTTAGATATTTACCATGTTCAGAAGACATTAGGCTCATACACACACACATGTCATATTATCTATTATATATATATATATATATAATATATATATATATATATATATCTATATATATATATATATATTATATATTACATATATATTATATATATATATATTTATATATATATATATATATATATATAGTATTATATATATATATATATATATATATATATATAACTATATATATATATTTATATATATATAGAATATATTATTAATATATATCTATATATATTATATATATATATATATATATATATATATATGTATGTATGCGTGTGTGTGTGTGTGTGTGTGTGTGTGTGTGTGTGTGTGTGTGTGTGTATTGATAAGACGCCAAGTAGATATGAAAAGGTAAATGAAATTTGCAAGCAATGTATGTATCTTTTTATTTAATAACAATGGTGTCAATGATCACAGGGTTGCACACTGAGCTTAGAAGTCACGGGATGCTGGATTGTTCCACACTACATACATCTTGGCGGTGTTCAGAGGAAAGATTTGGGGATGATATGGTAATGAACGCACGTGCAGGGAGAGGGGTGCTAAAAGGGTCATAAATTGCTTTGCTGTTTGTGAGAGACTATTCTGCAAACCTTACGTAGTCCCATAAGAAAGATGAGGAAGTTGATCTTTTTATCCTTGGAGGCCATTTTTATTGTTAGTCTGTCTCATAGATTTCTCCGTCTTGGATGTTCAAATGCTGGGCACCGATTTTTTGTTTAAAAGGCAGCTGTTTCCACGTAGTTAAGCTTTGTTGACCGCTGTCAAACCTGCAGATTGATTGAAATAACGAAGAAATGCTCTAGGGTAAATGTTTTCGTCACTCAAAATCACATGGTTGGTGTGAACAGTAAATATGGTGAAAATGACAGATATGATTTTACTTTGAAACATGAAATAATCGCGTGAAGTACGAGATGCAGCAAGAAGGAGTGATTCATTTTGTCTTTCAGTGTGAAAGTTAATCCTTCGGCATTCTGTTACAGAAAAGGCATTGTTAGATACTTTCGAGTATTAGGAAAAATAACTATTTTAGACATTTGCTCATAATCTGTTGACAGATTCCTTTTCATTCTGGTCTAATAAAACTGCCTTATTCGTAGAAAAAATAGAAATATATGCAGAGCAATCATTCTTTCTAAGGTCTAAAGTCTCTATAGACTGTGCATAATTGCAGTGTTATCAAGAATCGTATTAGAAGCGACACTCTTCACTATCCGAGTGTCACCCAGAACTACGATATTTAAAAAATTATTGTGAGTAGATAGTTTGAGCCTAAGCTTAACTAAGGTGGCGTTATAAAAGTTATTGATTACGAAGGATTTCATACCTGTCGACATTTGTGCGTATGGATAATTCTGTTGGTTGTTTTACAGAAACAATTGATTTTACAGCTAATTACTTTTTGCACTGTTTATGACTCTGATCTAGTGATTGCCACTCTGTAGGGTAAAGCGCTTTCCGATCATTAGATGGCTCCTAGGCTCTTTATGCCAAAAGCTTTCTCAGCGACGAATTGGAGTGCTATTTATTTTCTGAAGGGGTATATATTTTATTTAGATATATTCTCTAAGGAAACATATTTCGTCAGCGAATTGGTTATTAAATGATATTTTACTATTTGATATTCTGTGGAAAAATGTCCCTTTATTATAAGTCTCTCGAATTGCTTC
Organism: Macrobrachium nipponense; assembly: GCF_015104395.2. Taxonomy (NCBI): domain Eukaryota; kingdom Metazoa; phylum Arthropoda; class Malacostraca; order Decapoda; family Palaemonidae; genus Macrobrachium; species Macrobrachium nipponense. The sequence continues at coordinate 42,190,374 of NC_087201.1, forward strand.
GAGCATTTTTTTCACCAATAAATACTCTCTAGTCTCTATTAATGCTTAAAACCTCTTGCTATATATTCACCCATGACAGAATGAATTTCAAACTCTCGATAAGTTTGATTCACTTCCGTCTCTTTTCAAAGTTAAATGTTAAGCACTTTCCCTCTCTGCTGATAAATATGTTGGATTATTGTAAGGCTGGTAAATTTACCATACCTTTTCGAACATACTTCCACGTGGTGGGAGACATCAGTAAAATTGCTTTGAATATATTCAAGGTTTCAGTTTTTTCGCAAATTATCACCACTTGTACTACTATCCCCCTCTGGTATGCATTTAGCAATATATAGAAGTATAAACCTTGCACATAAATGCTTGTATGAATATATAGTACGCATATGGTACTTACAATTGATGTGCATGATAGAATGCTATTAATATTTATTTTTGTCGTATTTTTTTTCCTTTTATACCAGAAACTAAGTAAATGAATTCATTGAGTAATGTTTTGAATAATCGTATAAGACTTCTTTATGTATCATTTCAAAAGTGTCCTTCAATATTATAGAGCTTTCTGTCTTGGAATGCAAAACTGAGAAATTCTCGGTTGGGAGCATAACGAGACTGGTCAGAATCAGGCACTGTTTTCTTCCTTCTAAACTGTAAATGAGATGTGGCAATGTTTTCTAGCAACAGATTTCGATCAAATGTTCGTTCGACGGTGTAAACACGAGAATTCAAAACAAATAACGAAGCAAAATCGTTGACAATCATCGAATCTTATGCCTCGGATTTTCTAATCCTCCTCTTCCTCCTCCCTCTCCCCCTCCTGCTTGTCACACACCCTCGTCTTTTTTTTTTTTTTTTTTTGTTACTGAATGGGAGTCATTTGACAAGAGAATCATCATCCCAATAAGGAACAATTATCCTGAGCAACCGGCACTTTTTGCATCGATAGTCAATATTGCAATCTTTTCCTATTTTTAAGATCTATAATGTATTCTTCGTTTGTTGCTCACATATTTTCTTAGAATGAAAGAGTATAAATGAGAGGCAAAAATTAAAACAAAATTTGTGGGGGTTTAACAATCAAAAACAATTAAACAGTGATAGTGGAGGTTTCTTTCTCCATGTTACATTAATATATATTCAACTTTCCCTAAATAGAAAATAAGCCTAATTTTCAAATCAACGGGTATGTGCACTTTATCTCTAATAAGAAATAAAGTATTTTATTAGGAATTACAACGATATCCTTTTCATTGGAAATTTGTTGTGATATACACAACTAAATGCCGTGTTCATAGCCAAACCATGGTCTAGGGAAGATATAAACTCAATTGTCTTAATTTCTACATAGGTGCACTTTTTATATAATAAAATTGCCCTGGATAGCATAATGGTTGCAGAAAAAATAAAATTTAAGAATGGAACACTGGACTATTTTGCGAGACCATTTTCTAATCATGCAGTCGCGTTGGATACAGCTGCATAAGTAGATTTTCAGAGTCATGGACTCTTTTAGCTTTTCTTTGGAGAAAACTTAGTATAATGAGTAACTGCCTGTCACTTTTTCAGCATCAATTACTTTGGGATCGTGTGCTTATACCCATTTATATATATATAAGAGAGAGAGAGAGAGAGAGAGAGAGAGAGAGAGAGAGAGAGAGAGAGAGAGAGATTATGCTTTGGAAGATACCAATGACTGGCGTGTTTCATTCTGTCACTCTTGATTGAATATATTCCAAATCTTATGGAATGATAATGGTAGTATTTACTCAGGAAATTTTCTCTACTTTTTTCTTCCGTGTGTTACGCCGACCAATATTTTAACGACCCTTTTTAGCTTGTTGCAAATGGAAATGAGTGCATTGTGGATAATAATACTAATTGCAATAAAGAATAATCACTGAAACAACGGAGCTTGATAGAAAGAAGCCGAAGTTCCATAAATCAAACGAAAATTATAAACGTAACAGATGTCTAGATGTCTCATGAAAAATGGAGCTGTAATCACAGTGAGTATGGGTAGAAATGAGCAACTGCTATATTTCAACACAATATCAAATACTTGTTTATGATTGATTCAATAAAATATAGGTTTTAATACACTGGTTGTACTGGTCCACGAGAATTAAAGATCAGACAAGAAGAGCCACCTCATTTTCCTTGCTTTTTCTGGTGATATGTCATGTAATTTCCTTAATTAAGAAGAAAACAACCTTTAGGTTACTTGAATTTCCTTCATATAAATTTTCAAAGTAAAACTGATTTCAAAGTCTGGATTTTAATGTCATTTCATAGGACGAAATGCTCAGCTTGTTTTGGATATTTGTAAAAAAAACTTTATCTATAGGAAACATAAAATGTTGACTGTGAGAAGATTATTCTCATTCAAATTCAAAATCTGGTAGAGTCCTCATTTTCAACTCTGCATCTTAATTCGGTTTGAAACTGACATTCAAACTACATGTTGAACTGCCTATTGGGTCTCCCACATTAAGCTTTAAGAGTGATATTTAAGACAGCTCTATGAAGATTCAACCTCTCAAAGGTGACTTTTGTTATGGTAGATTTTTATGATAATCATTGAGTAAAAGGAATAATCAAATTCATGCCAAACTAACGCTGTTAAGTATGAATATCAAGTTCATAAACCCCGTTGGGTTTGGTTGCCTTGTTGCCAGGAATTGTATTACATCAATTAGTTTAGGAATGCTCTAAAACCACTACAGGGTCTAGTGAAATTGAGTGGAAATGGATATGCTAATAGGATGATTACATTTTGTAAATGTAATGTTAAAAGACTGAGAGGATCATTAATGATTAGTATACAGCCATAACCTTGTAATATAATTTTTTCAGACGTTATAGATAGGTTGGTAGCACCTTGACCATTCTGTGATATGGGTATTTCATCTTGTATATAAACTCTTACATACAATTATTAAAAAGCTACTGTAAACAAGAAGATTCTACATATGGAGAAAACTACTCATGTTATAAACATATATGTATATACATTTGATGGGTTTTGAAATCATTATGTTTCATGACTTATCCTACTTTGTTCCCTTTATATTAGTATATTGCAAGATACCTAGATGTCTGGTGTCAGTGACCAATAGTAATAGTAGCCACTCTGTGTGCATTTGCTTGGTTGTGAGGTTTGCGCAAAGGAAGTCGCAGCATTCTAGCAAATGCTCTTCGAAAGTTGTGGTTGCAGAGAGGATAAAGGACTGGGTTGAGAGTCGAATTTAGGTACCCCAACCATATAGTTGCTGTGTGCGCTTGAGGAGGCACACAGTTATCGCAGAGGGCCATGATGGGAAATAGTGTGAAATACGGAACCCAACAGGCCATAAATGCTCCCACAATCACTCCTAGTTGACGTGCCGCTTTGCGTTCCTTGGCCAAGTTGACACCTTCCATACGACGACCACCAGTAGCTGCATTACTGTTGGCACATGCCATAGACCTCTTTTTGCCAGTCCCGTTGGTGCTAGCTTCGCTGGAGGATGCATGTCCTGGGCTGACACCTCCTTCGCCTCCACCACTTCCTTGTGTTCTTGACATACTGCTAAGGCGCCAGCTGCACCTCCACTTATTAGAATCATTGGATGGATCCCATGAGGAATGCGGCCTTGTAGTACTTTGATAGCAGTGGATGTGATTATGATGGGGACTTAACCTATTTGTATTTTGACGTCGAAGTTGCTGCTGTTGTAGTAATTGCTGCTGTTGCTGAGACTGTTGCTGTGTTTGTAAACTTTGCTGGTTTGGGTACTGGTGATTGAGAGTTGGAGAACTGTGTCCAGAATCCTCTGGAAGATACTCAACACTAACCGTCACACCTGAAAAATGAGAACAGTCATGTCTTCCAGGAGTGACTATGGTAAGGCTTCGAAACTGACTCCGTTCAGCCGTTGTGGTAATCGTAGGGATGTCATGTGGCTGAGAATTCTTTGAACCATGACTGTGCCTCTGTACTCGTTCCACCTCACTGCAGGAGTCATTTGGTACATCATGGCTGGAAAAATTGACTCTCCCAAGAGCTTGCCGTGTTTGTATTTCTCGGAAAATTCGGCAGTAGAGATACAGCATAAGAGCTGATGGAAGATAGAAGTTTAGTGCAGCGGTTACTGCTTTAAATGGTACATTGTTGGTGAACTCTGTTTCACAGACGTGTTCGGGTTGATGACGAATGCCATCCAATGCAATGTGATGCCAAGCTAGCACCGGAACTAACCAAGCCATTGCTGCTGCCCAAGAAGCTCCTATCATGACCCATGCTCTTCTTCTTGTTCTTCTTCTTAAATAACGTAAAGGAGCTGTTATGGACCAATATCGGTCCAGCGATAAGATCACCAAGTTGAAGATGGAAGCTGTTGATGCAGTGTAGTCGGCGGCTAGCCAGAACTGACATACAGGCAAGCCCAGTTTCCAGTTACCTGTAAAACAGAAACTTTTAATGTAATAGTTTTTAAGTAATTCGAAAAACCTAAAATAACTACAATTTTATACTTTTGATTTATGTGTTAATATGATATACATTCGATTTGGAATAAATTTGCAAATAATTATAAAATGTTATTTATTCTGATTCAATTTTTCTTTTGTTTAAGAATGTATCTCCATAGAGGGGAATTACGTTTAGTCTTATAATATGGCATAGAAAGTTACAAGATATATTTTATGAATGATTACTATAATGTATATTCATTGCAATTGACAGAACAGGTCTGCTTGCGTTAATTGCCTTTATAACCTAACTTAAAATAAATATAAATATATATATATATATATATATATATATATATATATATATATATATATATATATATATATATATATATATATATATATATATAAATACATATATATATATATATATATATATATATATATATATATATATATATATAGTTAAAGTTAGGCAGCTGTTTGTGTTTTGTATGAGGTTAATTGAGAACTGTATTTAGTGCCTTTCATTTTGTTACAAAAACTAACATCGTGTATGTACAAACAAAATGAAATTAAGAAAAGACAGAGGAAATATAAGCAATGACAGATAAGGCTTTACAGGATACCATGATCCCACCGTGTTTATTATATATAACGATTACGGCCACAAAATGCAACTAATCCGATATAGCTGGCTCATCATGAAGCGGGTAACATTCTGAGAAAAATAAATACTGAGTAGGTAAATACATACAAGGAATTACATCCTTTTATAACCGGAATAAAAAATAATTCTAATACTCAAAACGAAAAATTATGGAGAACTTGCGAAGCACATAGGAAACCAATGCTCGCCATTTTAAATATTTGCCTTTATAACCGATCGCTAGTTATCGAAGTGCTAGAGAAAATACATTCAGAATATTTCCCCAAAACATTTTCAAATATAAAATATCTAAAATTTAGGCATTAAAAGAAGTACTTGTATACCTTTGGAGTCAAATGGCATATTATTGATGAGACAAGGATTAATTAAGTGTGACAGATTGAAATGGCTCAGTATCGAAATCACAGGTGACATGCACAAACTCTGATGTGAATATCCAAGTTTTTATATTTTCATAACTAATAGTTTGGAAGCGTTCTGCCAATTATGGAAAAATACTAGCGCGGTATTTCCATACAGGGTGAAGATAGTTTGGTTAGTAATACAGAGGTCAAGTGTAATGGCAGCCAACTGCCCAGCATCTTCAGAAATGGGGTTATTACATCATAATTCATGTGGGTTCCTAATACCTGTAGATAGGTTTTGAAATGCATTAGGCTGCCAGGCTACGAATGGAAGCAGACTAACGAATAACCACTCCAGCCCCTATAATCTATTGATTTCCTCATAGTTTTTAGATATGCATTTCACTGCAAGCCTTGAATCCAGCTGAGAGAGATGAAGATACCCTTCCCTACAGTAGTGGGATTAAAATTCACTTGCTTTAGTAAGAGAGACTACTGCTGGTTTAGTAGCATGCGTATGTTTAAGTCCCACTCGTGAAGAAAGTAAATCTTCATCTGCTTCATCTCATGTGGGATCAGTGCTGGCAGTGAAAAGTTATAAAAAATTTAGAGGTCATTGGAGCTATTAGTAAATCATAAATATCTGGGAAAAGTGACCAGCAGATCATATTAATCTATGTTTTTTAAATCAACGTACCATTACTTATAAAATGAACAAGACTTAAATGACTACGGGGGAAATGGAGCGATCATTAGAGAAATAAGTTTAATTAACAGTTATTGGTAAAACCATAACAAAATTGGAAATAATATATTACTTATAATGATCCAATACGTAGGTAGACTATACAGCAAGATTATTCTCCAGAGAAAGACTAAAAAAAAGTAGGAATGTTAACTACTTTGAAACGACTTGAAGAAAACTTGTAAATAAAGAAAGAATTCAGCATAAAACAAGACAATACACAAAACATTCATGAAAATTGCTTATCAAAAATAATGTACATTCACAGAATTAAGAAACCTATACTTGACTATTTGCAATCTAGGATTGCAAAACTTTTTAGAATTAATAGTAATTAGATGTCTAATTATAGAGACAATGACAAGTACTGAACTAATGCACTTCATTACATTTATGAAACTCCCCATGGACATTATTCATGCCATGAAATAATGAGTTTTCTTTTTTTCAGCATTAAGTACAAATGACTTTGCAAGAATTCATTATCGACCTTAGATAATTTCGCTAAGGCGCCTGTGAAAATAATCTGTGCCAAAATCGTTTTCATGAGCATCAGATTTCTGTCACGAGAAGCGAAACTCATATTCAGCGAGGCGATTGAAGTTGGGAAGAGAGGTTTTATCGCGCAGACATATGTACGTAGTTTTCAGTTGGGATTCCAGATATAGTGAGGCAAGAAGGGTGGTCTTAGTCCAGAGGAATCATCAGAAATGGAGACAAGAAGATTAGAAACTGCAGATTAAAGTAAATGACAGAAAATTATAAACTTTTTTCTAATTCAAAATATATAAATATATATATTTGGATTTTATGTAACCATCTGTTTTCACGGATATACTTAGGATTTGCTCCAGTTTTGTTTTATATTTGTTGTTACTGAATAAGTAAAAAAAAATTGCAAATTAAATGAAAATTGTTGAGCTACTTTTAAAGCTTTTAGCATCCTGGTATGAGTAATAATGCTTATATCTCCGTAGGGATTAGTGCCATAAGAGCACGTCATGCGGTGCACTTTAGTATAGACCTTACTTAAGGATCTTTGTAGCGTCCCTTGGACCCCTAGCTACACACCCTTTTATTCCTTTTACTGTACCTCCGTCCATGTTCTTTTTCTTCCTTCTTACTTCCCACCCACTTCTAACAATTATTTCATAACGCAGCTACGAGATATTCCTCCTGTTACATCTTTCAAACCTTTCTATTCTCTGTGTTCCTTTCAGCCCAGAATTACCTCATAGGTCCCAGTGCTTGGCTTCTCGCATAAATTCAATATTCCATTCCATTTCAGTCAATTTCAATAATCCTTATCAGAAACAATATGTAATATGTTTTCCTGTTTCAATATATATTTTCGTATCCTGTTACCGTGAATAAGTTTTCACGTTAGTTATAGTTTGTCTTTTCTGTTTCAGTAAGTTTTATTTTATTCCATGACAATGAATAAGTTTTCCCTTATATTTTCGTGTACTTTTACGCTAGCCATTTGCTGATCAGATTTGTATGAATAAATTATTCTCTGATGAGTTTGAGCAAAGATACCGATTCAGGTGCTACGTTGTAGCAGAATCGATTTACTAATTTTGTTCAATATGTTTGCAAATGCAAAAGAGAAAGAAACGTCAAAACGATTTATTGAACATAGCAAGATACGAAAACAACACTTTGCATATAAATATCCAGTCAAAACATATATGAATTTCTATTATTTCTTGCACAACTGTGATTAGTCTTCAGTGACTTTGCTGTGTGGTGGGATTATTATACGCTTTACGCTTGTCTCATTTCGCCTTTTCTACACTCACCTGCTCGCTGGACATCAACAAGCAATTCTGCCTATGCATCATTCTCGTATCACCAGATATCTATAAACATTGTTTCTCCTCGGAAAACTTCGAGGATATTTCTATAAGTCATTATTCTTCAGAATTGCTCATTTCCTTTGCTACCATAACCAACTGATGTTTTTAAATCATACACCCGGAATATATCCATGGAGAAATATTTTGGGATCGTTCCTCTCTGCCGTGGTTTTCAAAGGACTGAACCCATCATTAGCATCAAGAAAATGGAACGTATTCTTACGTCCCTTCCTCTGCCTCGGAATGGTTTATTCCTCAAGTCGTGTCATGTAATGTGTGCTCTGTTCACTTTACTGCTCTGTAGATAATTTAACTATTTTCCGTTATTTTAATAAGTTTTTGTTTGCAGTCTCTTACCTTCGTAAATAATCTGTTGCCATAGTTTTGTATAAATAATCATAATCATATCACCAGGTTTTCTTCTGTATTTCAATTTATTATTGACGAAGAGAATATGTATTGAAGTTATTAAACTTGCGTAATTCGTAATCTGAAACAAAGTGATCTCAGCAAGATGCCATTTGATGTGAAACTTTAACAGGTTCCCATTTGACCAGTTGTATAGTGATCAGTGACCTTTAGGGCTTTATCTGGTTGTTATTATGATCTTTGTCTTGAAACAGCACTTAAAGAATGATAACTGTAGTATCGGGAAAATAATAACAAAAGAAACTGAAGAAAATTTTTTTTGAAACAAAATAGGAATAACTGGTCGTAATTCTGGAAAATCAGCATTGTATAAAGAACATAATAAATACATAAAGCTTTGAGGGTATAAAGAATATTACAGAGGCTCTTATTGAAGGTTCGTTAAGCACACGAACAAGTTCAACAAACATACAAGAAAGAGGTACTCGAAAAAAAAGACAAAGCAAAAAGGTGTTGCTACAGAAATACTAAATACGAACATTTACCTAATCATAGATGCACACCAATAAACCAATCACAACACAATAGGAACTATTTAACGTGCTCGTGAAAAAAAAAACAAGATAACTTTGGTCATTTCTCACCCATCATAGCGTAGGCAGCTGATATAGGCATAACAATCACCCCAACTGTCAGGTCAGCAGCTGCCAGACTCATGATGAACAAATTCGATACCTGGAATAAAATGTATCTGTATAAAATGAATTTTTATGTATGTGATGTGATATAATATAAAATTATATATACATATATATATATATATATATATATATATATATATATATATATATATATATATATATATATATATAATATATATATATATATATATATGAGTGTGTGTGTGTGCGTGCGTGTGTGTGTGGTATACATATATATTATATATATATATATATATATATATATATATATATATCATATCTATATATATAATATATATAATAATATATATGTTATATATCTATATATCACATATATACATAGTTATGTTTCTATGTATGTGTGTATGTGCCATATGCACTATAAAATGTAATTTCAACCAAACTTAGTATACATATGACTTACCATCTGAGAAAGAATACTGTGGGAGTAAGATATCACTGGCACTGAAGTGGGTGGGTTGAGGGAAAGGGATGACATATAAAAATAACCGAAAACGGCAGATATTAGTGTCCATTCCATAGTTTTTAATTTTGTTGAGGCAAATAGTCCACTTCTGATGCCCTATAGTCCTAGTTTAACCCCAATAGGAAGTGGGGGCGTGGGTTGGCTGGTAAGAAGGAGTGGGAAGATAGTGGCATGTAAAAAAGCCAAAAAGGACAGATATTAATGTCAAATTCATAGTTATTGAGGCCGTTGAGATGAAAAGTGACAGTCGATACATTTTAAGTCCAAGCTTAGCTCTGATAGGAAGGGTGGGTGAGATAGGGTGACATAAAAATAACCAAAAAACGAGAGATATTAGTGCCTAATCCATAGTTTTTGAGGTTCCTGAGATGAATAGTGACACTCCCAAGGTCTTCAAGTCCAAGTTCAGCCTTGATGGGAGGGGGGTGGGTGGTCGTAGGGTGAGAAGGGTGGGAAGGGGATGACATGTAAAAATAACCGAAAGCAGCAGATATTAGTGTCTAATTTATTGTTTTCAAGGTCGATGAGATGAATAGTAACATTTCCGATGCCCTTTAAGTCCAAGTTTAGCCCAGATAGGAAGGGGGTTGAGAAGGGGTGAAAAATAAAATGTCAAAAATGATGGATATAAATCAATAGTTACTGAGGTCGCTGAGATGTATAGAGTCACTCCCGATGCCCTTCTAATTCCAAGTTCAAGCCCAGTAGGAATAGGAGTGAGAAGTGATGAGATATCAAATGTCAAAAATTATGGGCAATGTAACTGAAGCAACTATCTTAACAGGAAAGTGAGAGAGAGAGTTTATCGGCTTCCAATCAGAGTTCCTTGCTCAGCGCCGAGTTGATCAGGTAGTCTATATATATATATATATATATATATATCATATATATATTATATATATATATATATATATATATATATATAATATATATATAGTAGTTAGGCCTAAATCAGAGATCAATGGTGGACGAACAAAAGCATAAATACCGATAACAGAGTTGGGAGCAAGAGGGCGTCAACCAGATTAGATACATTGGAATTAATCATAAGTATTGTCACCAGCGAAATACTTGAGAAGTTGCGAGCTTTGTAAACTCTACAGACAGTCTTGAAATAATTAAGCATTCTAGTATGGCGTACTTAGGATATCTGTAGGTGTCGATGCGTAGGACCTTAGCAAGCAGGCATATACAATAGAGGCATAACTGTTGGCAAACTTTTTTACTAGGTACTAACTCTTGGACCCAAATGGCGAAAGTAGCTTAGAGCAGAATAAGAAAGTAAGACGTAAAGAATAACCTATAAGAAAAAATAACTGTTATTTTATTTTTGCTTTTTCTCTTTTCTAGATTATTCTCTAGGTCTGAATTTCTTATTCCGTTTTAGAAATAAGATAAATAACAACTAATTTATGGATTTCAAGGAGCAATGATAGAAGCAAAGAAAGAGGTAAGATTCATGAAGAAGTATTTGTTTAGCTACATGGCTACAAAATTTTTCATAGGTGGTGTTCAGGAGAAGACATGCTGGATGAGGGCATGAGAATTTTGTGTTAATTACGTGAAGTGAAGTTTTTCTGTCCTTGAACGGCATTCATAAAGAACAGATGCAGCTAGCTGACATGTCAACACTCGTCCAGCAAAAGGCCTTTCGAACCAAGGGGACCATTTCAGCTCACCATACATACCCGGTAGGGATGGAGGCTAATATTGATGTTGGCGTTCATAAAAATTCAACTTGAAAAGGGAAAATATTTAGCAGTTTCTCAGAAAACAATGAGAGGTCAGAATCCACTTCTGTTAGTTTGTTTGTACATTTTGACAGTAAAATCGAATTGTTGACCAGAGGAAAGAGATAGTTGACATGTTGGCGTTCCTCGGACACAAATTCCCAGTATTCTGTTAGCACGTGAAATTAGGGTTTAAGCTTTAAGGCATATTTATAACGCGTTTCATTATGTTGTGAAATCGTTAAAACGTCTTCTACTTATTCTGGTTCTCAGATTATCCTTTACTCAATGCAAGGAAGCCAAATGTGAATTTTGTGTGGATGTTTAGTATTGAATGAAAATGAAATTGTTTCAGTAGAAAGTTCTGCATCCTCTTAGTTTTATAATCCCCGAACTCAGAGAGCAGAAAAGGAATACCTACTCACCGTCTGCAGTCTCTTTTCCGTTCTTATCGCGTGAATGACCAGGGCGTTGCCAACGGCCGTGCAGAGGGCTAATGTGTAGAGAGAGATTCCGGTAACAGCCAAGAGCCCTGTACTCCATTCATCAATCCCATCGAAGCCTCCAGCGTCAGTGACAGTCACGTTACTGTAAGCGATGTTTTCCCCAACTGGAGAAATGTTTTCCCCGACGGGAAAATGTTTGTCTGAGTGAGCGGATGTGTTCCAGGACGCGTCGAAGGGAAAGTTCCAGCTTGTTTCGTTTCCGGCGGCGTTCCAGGGTCGATGGTCCGTGACGTTCCAGCTGGGTGCACCGCCATCGAGTTTCCAGAACGGACGGTTGATATCCGGGTTCCAGTAAGAGACATCTTTCGGATGGAAGAGGCCTTTAGTGGGATGGTGGCTGGATGGGAAGACGTCCGCTGTGGTGTGGTTGCAGGGACCGGAAGAAGAGGAGGAAGTGCATTGATTACCTGGAATTCGAGAACCGACGGAACTGGAAGAACTTCCATAGTTTGGTATCATTCCATGGCTGCCAGCTCTCGCCTTCTGACTGCTATTAGAGCTCAGTTCGTCATACGTCTTAAAAGGCGTTGTATCGATATCTGTTATGGAGTAGGGTTGTAAGTTCATTGCGAATCCGCTGAAAGGCATCTGCTATTCCAGGATAGATAGATTTCCAGCAATGACTTTATATTATGGTATGGGTCAACCTTTCTTCAGGGATTGCAGATATTTTATTCTTTTCAGATACGACATTTTTCATCAATACATGTTTTGAGTCAATGAGCTCCAGTATAGATAGTTTTGAATCGACCGTCGTTATTCACTACATTTTAGGCCTCATAAACAAGTAAAATATTAATAATCAAAATATAATAATCAGAGAATTTACCATAAGAAGAGTTGAGAAAGTCTTTGACGTATTATCATTCTCATCATTCTCTAAATACTGCCTGCTAACTGCTCCTCAAAGTAATTTCAAAGGTGTCACTGCATTTCGTTAACCGTCGAATAAGGCATGTGGAAAAGATGTCATTTTCTTTTATTTCCATCAATAAGGAAATTTTCGTACAGTAGCGTTCTTGTGCAGCGTTGTGACTTTCATTTGAACTGCATCAAATTTTCCAACTTTAGTTTTTCATTGGAGAGATATCGTTATTTATTAGGGATAAAGCGCGAAGGAACGTTCACATTTTGTAATGCTTAAGCCTGGAATGTTGTTCCATGGTGATGACCGAATCACTGATGATGTCATTGTAGATGGCGAACGTAACTGCTTTCGTTCGACAGCCATTGTTAGGACTTCCAGGCTTCCACGGACAGACCTGTCAAGAGAAACGATTTTGTAAAAAAAAATTTCTTTTCATAGAGTACATTTACTACGGAAATAGAAAAGCTAAGATACAACAAATATTAATATAAAATTTTATGATGGAGCAAATTTCATCACAACCGGGCTGTTAGAGGACTTATTGTAATCATTCATATATGCATATATATATATATATATATATATATATATATATATATATATATATATATACACACTACAACACACACACACACACACACTATATAGTATATATATATATAATATATATATATATATATATATATATGTATATATATATATATATATATAAATTTGGATGAAACCCAGAGTATTTACTTATGATTTCTAACCAGATATATCTCTCTCATCTCATCTCTCTCCGTCTCCTCTCCTCCCTCTCTCTCTCTCGTCTCTCTCCTCCTCTCTCTCCTCTCATTCTAAGAAGAAATATAACACCCCTATCTGTATTATATTAACCTTGTCTGCAAATGGTTGTCTCCAAGAAAAGATAATGCGTTTTGCTTTTGAGTGGCATTAGATCAGTTGTCTTTGTTCTTTTGCTGTTTGTATGTACGGTGCATGTTTTTACGAATTTATAAGAAATATCCGTGGTACATAACGACTGTAGATGAATTGTCGATACTAGTTCGCTAGGGATATTTGAACAAAACCATATTACATACTTGAATTTTTTTCATAATTGATGTTACAATTATTTACAAGATGAGCCGTATTCATATGGAGCAAGGGCCCTGGGGCCGTTGACTTGAAATTCAAGCTTCCAAAGAGTATGGTGTGCATTAGAGAGAACTAACAGAATGTCATATGAAATACAGAGAGAATAGATCACCGATTACAAGAAATAACTTAACACATCGATAAAAAAGAAAAATGTAAGTGAATTATCAAAATGCAAGAATTGTATGCCGTTATATAACTACTATACTGGGTCCCTTTACTTCAATTTTATTTCATCTGTCTACTCATGGGTGAAAAAAAATGGCACATGCGCATGGGTAGCACATGATTGAGCGACGATCATCGTTTCTGATATCGTTGGCTTCTGTGATAAATATCAAAATATTCCTGCAATAACATACTTGAACGTATTTGAATGTTTACGTAGACAAAGAAACCTCGCCCATTCTTATATAAATCCTAAACTTGTGGATTTGCATTCATAATATACTAATGCAAGCACACGAAAACCAAGATTTTATCAAGCAATCAACTCAGATCAAAGCTTTCAGTAATTGTTGTATATCTTTTGTATAAGCCAGACCACACTTAGACCTTGCTCAAAAAACTGTTCAGATCATAAGATTTCCTTACCATTCAAACTTTATTCTATGTACAGTTTCATTGTGCGTATATAGAAACAACTTTATTATGATATCAACGTAACATCTACTACATCTGTAAACTGAAAAATATCCTTTAGTACTGTTTTACCGCTAAAATAGAAGTATTGACTAATGGTGCTGATTCGCCAGGCATTTTATTTTACTGACCTTCATTTAAGCACACATTCATTCCATTTCACTCAAAATTACTTTTTCTATTATTGTAGGCTCTATTTTATCAATCTATCTAATTATCGTTTCAATGCCTAACACTGAACAAAATTGGATTTGCAGGCCGCCACGGTGTACATAGAAGAGGTCATGCAGACAGAGTCCCAAATTCAAACTCTGCACATGACGACACCTTTCCTTTGGTTTCCCTTAATCGTGGTCCTGCAAGGGTTCTGTCTATCGAATTGTCTCTCTCCCTCTCTGTTTCTTTCAAAAGTCTCACTGACATCTGATTAATGAAATATGATTCATTTTGTGATTTACTATAATAATACAGATACTGTGAAATTGCATGTTGTTCATAAAGCATTACGTGTATTGCCTTGGAGCTAATTTTTATTAAGGTGTAAGTTTCATCACTTTCATAGTCGATCCCTAGCATGTTTAACCTTGCCGTTTATTATTTCTGATCAAATTGTTAAGATATTTTATGCGAAAACTAGCAATATCTTGGCAAAGAAAAAAAAACTTAAATAATCTGGAACATTTACACCAGAGCTTTATATTTCAGAAAACAGTGTCCTAAAGCAGGGTTTACCTTCTGTCAGCTTTTCCGCATGTAGTACAGCATTAGAAAATTCCCTCATCATAGCCAGCTGAGTGAGAGAGAAAAAAAACCGGCTATAGTATGTGAGTGAACAATCGCCCTGCTCCTCCCATACTAGCATATGGTATCCATGAATTAGCCTGAGGTTCTATTTTATTATTTTTCTTTCCCAAATCAGCATACTTCGCTGAAAATTTTTTGACAATATACCCAGCAGTGTACCTAAGATCCTCTTCTTAAGTCACGTCTTAAGCATTTACTTTCATCTCCGTAATTAAGAGCTCTTCATCCTCATATAAAGACTCTGTGTAAATATAAATCAAAGTTCATAAGTATTTGGTGGTTAAACATTTTCAGTGCCAACTCCCTTTCATACAATTCGCTCACTTCACTTTTAACTCCACATTCATGGAGTTTTTCATAACTTGTGAAATTACTCTTTTCACTAAAAAGTTTTATTTCGTTTCCTGCCAATAGCCTTTTAAGTCTAAATTTGAAATTTACAATATTTGGATGGTCATGATGACCATTCACTTGCCTAATACATTCGAACAAATGCTCTTGACAATCTTGATTTAATCTGTCATTATGTAATTAAAATTATGTCAGGCTCTCGGCATATTATAAAAACCGATTATTGACTTGCATGATAAAATTGTGCATTTATGAAACTTGAAAAATCTTTTTGAGTTAAGACTTCTAACTCTCATTGTATTCAAAATCTCGGTTACTGTAAATGCGGCTTTTTATAGGAACCAATTGTGTATATAATCATTTAATAAGCTTTGTTTTTCAACTTGGTGATTAGGGTTGAATTGTATTATAGATATTTTGTCCGTTTTACATGTAAACATTGTTCAGTCTATTTTGGATAGTTACTTCTGTAATTTGTTCGTTTGTTAATTGTTGTTGAGTGGTTCTTGAACAGATTGTTTATCCTGGTAGTTATCAGTGTTGGAATTACGCTGTAACAGTGTAGAAGTCTTCAAAGTGTTAAGAACATTTCTTTGGAAATTCGTTTCGCTTATATTGGATGTAGCTTAGAGTAACACAGATGTAAGTTTATTTCTTTACTGAAATTTGTATATATTCTATTTCATGTTTTGGTGTTTTGTAGTTATATCAAACTATTATCAGTTCTTTGCTTATTATGGAATTTCTATCTAACAGTTTTAGTAAGTTTGTATATTTTGTTGTTTTAGTTTCTTGACCTCGTCGCCTTGTACTACTAGCATGGTACTCATCATTGGTTCTCTGGTCTTGGAGTACTGACCAACTATAAGCCCTTACAGTAATGGTCAACTCGAGTTGTAGTGCCTAGTGTTAAGTGATTTTAAAGCTTTAAGTTGGTTTAAAGTGTTTTGTGATATCAACTTGAACTTTATATTAAATTTTTCATAAAGTGTGACGTGAGTAACAGTATCTGTGTCTTTTCTACATCTCATCCCTGTGGCTTTGAAGAAAACGGCAGCTACAGTTACCTTGTTTAATGTGCTTGCATATTTGTCAAGATCAATACTCATTTTTAAATCTCCGTACATGCTTGATGAACTCAAAATGTCAAATCAATCGTTCAAAAAGAATAAAATCAGATGTTTGTTTCCAGTTTTGTCCTTTTATCAGAACCTTTCCTCCTAAATACTTCAGCGAATTAGCAGAAGATTTAGAGAGCAGTTGTATAATTTAACGCGCTGTTATTGCTGGCCGCTCACATTCAAATACATCTCATTAACTTTATGAACCAGACCATAATCTCATATAGTTTTACTTATCATTTCACGTATATCAGTATGTGAAATAAATTCTCTATTACTTAGGAAAACCATGAGTCTATGTAATTATCCCTAACAAATTTTATGAGATGAGGAACATCGGAAAATACGAAAACTTCTATGTATATTTTGGGGTTTTTGAAATATATCTTGCAGAGGGTCAAAATTAAATTACTAACATATACGAAGATGAGCAGAACCCATATCATGAACAGAATAGTTGTTTGGCATTTCAATTGAAGAATAAACGAAGAAAATTAAGATTACACGAGCAAATAATATGTTCTGGTGTCAACCTCATTTGGAGAAAGCACTGGACTAATGCTTTATTTTGGTTCGCTGGCTGACATGTTCCTTCTATGCCGTGGCCTAGGCCGTACGTATGTCATCAACACTAAGGATTACTGGAACTGAATGAGATTTTAAATTATTGCTGGACAGTAATTTAGCTATATAGTCCCGAAATGACCAAGCACTGAGCTATTATAATTATTTGTATGCTTAAATAAAAAAATATATAATTAAATATATAGAGTATTCTGGAAAGAAAGCCACAATAACAACATTGCTGAGATTCCATATTGTAACTGAAATTTACCGTCCTCTAAGTTCCAATCAGTACAGCGGTGGTTGTTCCATTCACCGACCCCAAGCCCTAGAAAACCTCATTAACAATTTTTCTGGCATATTTCTAACATTAACCTACTCATGTAATTCACACGCAAGAAATTATTAACACTCTTGTTCACACTAGCATAGCCAGACGTCTTTTTACGTACCTATAATAAGACGAAAAAATAATTATTTAAAGTCCACCGTTCATTTGCGTTTGACTTAAGTAGACCGTTTGCTATAAGCTCGTCAATCTTGTGCTTGTATTGTTATATGATAGACATAAATCGGTAAGTTTATGATCACAATAAGGAGGTGTGAGGGTTGTTTCTATATATAAGGGTTCAGATGTATTACTGTAGAAACATTTCCCATCTTTACCACAGTAAGCCTACAGCATCGAAACATTGATTGCAGCCAATCGAGAGCTAGCTATGTATGTACGTATATGCCACAGCTACCTAAAATCTACGTTGGTGAATGGACAAATGAAATGAGAGACTATAGTGAAAATTTAATAAAATCTATCAAAAAAAGAGGTTTTACTGATTGTTTTGCTGTGCACGCACACACTCAAGTGTGTGTCTGTGTGCGCGCGCGCGCGTACGTATGTGTTGGTGGGTGGTTGGGTGTGCATTGTTTACGTATAAGAACAGCTGCCTACTTAACCAATCAGTAAAAGTTCTTTTTATGACGAATTTTATATAATTTTCACTATAGTCTCTTTCATTTCATCTGTCCATTCACCAACGTAGATTTTAGGTAGATTTGGTTATCTGGCTGCAATCATTGTTTCCGATACAATTGTCTTTGTATGTTTGTATATATATATATATATATATATATATATATATATATATATATATATATATATATATATATATATATATACACACACACATATTATACATAGGATCATTATACTACTTCAAACTCAAAAAGGCTATATACCAAGAGCCATGTAAAACTTATATAAGATTCATTGTAGGTGACATATTTTGCATTTGTGTTTAATTTGATGTCAGTGACAATGTTTACCCATGCATTGCCACATTTGAACTACACTTCAAAACCAGAACGAATTATATGACGATGCTTTAACTATTTTCATTTTGATGTAACACCGATGGAAATTTATGCGTTATGCATTCACTATTACGCCAAAAGTTGTTAGTCAAGTCCACTTTGTAAACTTTGTAGGGACTGGTAATGCACGCTTCTCTGACTATGACAAGTGAAACTATTTCTTCTGTAATAAATGTGCTTTATCTCTATTATTTTTTATTTTGCTAAGCTAAGTAGGAAACATTTTGATGTGTAGAAATGCATCGGTTATTGTTTTAACTGAATAATATGTACAATATATGGTGTGCGTTTATGTATCAATGTTTATATTGAGTATTCTCATGTGCACTGCAATTGTTTAATTGTTACACAAACATATTTTTTTCGAATAGGAGTATTCATAAGCATTTTATGGAAAAAGAAAATGGCGAGGAATGAATTTGATAAGTTTATATGTTAATATAGAGAAGGGGGAAGCACTAGCTGGTAGATATCATAGTGAAAAGAGAAGTGGCTGGAGTTATACCTGATCATTATCTTATTGAAGCGAACATTATTTAAAATGCTCGCAACTAGTTGCGGAGGAAGAATAGTAGCTATTTCCCTTTACTTTAATCAAAATAAGTAAACATAATGAAAGTAGATGAGTTTAGCATATGAAAAGAACATGAGAGAATGTTTCTTTCTTATAGACAATGAGGTAATATGATACAGTGAAGTAATATGTTGTAGTACAAGGTTCACGGTGTGATTATGGGTATGCCAGGGGATGAGGAAGGTGCAACTAGAGAAGAAATAAGATAGAGAAAAGTCGATTAACAAATGAATCTCAGGATTGCAGGTGGAAATGAAGAACCGAGTATTTTGAAGATGCCTTGAATATGGCAAGTAAACGAAAGTTACCAATGTGTGATACTCGTTGAGGTTTGATGATTAAAATTTCCCACGGGTTGATGTGATACAAGTAAGATACTGGAGTAAAAAGTTGATAAGGTAATTGAATGGCTGACCAGAAAGTCTAAGGTGTGTCTGGTTTCGGGAAGGAATGGGTGACCAGAGTAATTGTTTCTTATAATTTAGGTTTAAAAGTAATACAGGCGATTAGAAATTTAGGTTTAAAAGTAATACAGGCGATTTAGGTTTAAAAGTAATACAGGCGATTTACGGGTGTAACGTGACTTACATGCCAGTGAAATGTGAACGGTAGGATTTTGACTGAGAAAGTAAGGCAGATGTTAGTGTAACTGACAGGAAAGGAAAGCTGGCTTAGACAAAGACAATATCTTCAGCAGAAGCATTTATTATGAAACAATTACACTTGAGTCTGGATTAAAAGCAAACTCAGAAACGGCTAGTAATGATGTGTTTTGGGAGAGACGCTCTCTTACTGGGGGATTTAAAATATTTTCTGAAAGTAGTATCCTCATTTTACCATGAAAAATACAAAACAGAAGAAGAAAATCAGACAAGGAACTATAATGGTTTGAAAAGTGTTTTATTGAATGCATTTTCTTAACCGTTAGACTATGATATTGTAGGGTTCTTTTGCCTGGTTGTCATTGAAATAACACAGCTAATAGTAATTAATATCTCCAGAATTTGAATATTCTTAATTTCTGTACGGAAATTACATAGCATTCTATAAAAAGAGCACTTACATTTCCCAAAAAGAAATAAAGCTCTTAGGACGTTATTTGCGCCAGTAACAGATCTTTACACAATTTAATGTAATTGTAATATTTATTAGTGTTGCAATATGGTGATTATCTACTAGTGTAGAGTAGATAGAAGAGCAAATGGATGTATGTGATGATGAGGTACAGTGAATGTATTGATAGGGGTGAGGGGTGTTGAGAATATGTTGTATGGATATGAATTTTCTGATAGGTATGTAGGACTTTTATGATAGAGGTACTGCCTGAGTTAGAATCTGTCTGGCAGAGGTATTTGTTTGTTGTAAAACGTAAATATATTTACTAGTAGAGCCATGTAAAATCAGTGAGGGGAAGTAAATGATGTACGACTCTTTTGTACTGAAACTGAGATTAGATTTATTTTACCATCAATGCAGTGTACGCATTTTATTTGTAGAAAGTTAAGTAATTTTATAATTACTGCCACCAATAAAGTCGTTTTGCAGTTATTGAGCTCATGAGGGTTGTAGATTTTTATTTTAGGGCTTATTATTTATTTTCAGACCTATCTATTCATATTTTCTTCTAATGATTTAATTCATCTGAAGTATTTGATCATCTATACACCTCTTGCGATACTTTATTTTATTCTTTTGTGCTGCCTTGGTAACTATTTTTTAATACTATATTGAAGTGCCAGTAACTTAGTAAACTGTTATTTGGAGTTGCGCTCATTTCTTTAACTTTCGGAGGAAACGTCTCCGCAATCAGGGACGCTCTTTGGAACTTGTTAAAGGCCGGGGTTTTATTAAAGTCTCTCTCTCTCTCTCTCTCTCTCTCTCTCTCTCTCTCTCTCTCTCTGAAAGCTCGATCTCTCCTCGTCTCTCTCTCCTCTCTCTCTCTCTTCTCTCTCTCTGATTGCTAATTCTGCTTTGTAAGTTTTCCGTTTGATGTCATTTGCATCGCCGGTATTTTGTCTCATATTTAAGGATCAAACCGAAGTTATCCAAGTTAGCTGTTATAAGTAATCTGTACTTTCCAGCATTGATTACTGTAAATGATATTTCTAATAATTTAAATAAGGATTTTTTTTCTAAATTACATTATGTTGATTTGAATTATTAAAACAACACTATTTAAATGTCGATTTCAAAAGATATGCAGTAATTTGATGTTTCTAGCATTTTTTACCACTAAGTTCTCGTCAATAATGATAGCTATTTTTGCATGCCGCTCTTAACAACAGCAGAAAACTGGAAGAGAAGAAAAGAAAAGCTTTTGCTAAGTGGATAAGACTAACTATATGTAAAGTTTATGCAATGTAGTTAGTAATATTGGAAAAATTTTCGTTTTCCGTTTTTACTAACGCTCTAATGTCGCTGTATTTCCCCAAGTATTTATGCATTCTGCTTCAGGAGGCTGCTCTGTCATAACAGACAGTAGCATCTCGTTTAATACTGCAGTTTCTAACTTCTTATATTACTTTTGCTGTTGATTTTTGTATAATACTGATACGTTTGTTGATCTCGCCGCTTCCAGTGCCAAATCTGCTTTTACTGTTACAACTGGGGTTATAATTTTCTCGAATATGATCGGAGTGTCGATGGCGTTGAAAGTGTATTATGTAGAAGATGATTTACCGAGAGTGATTGAAAGTATTTTTCATGATAAAAGCAAAGCACACCCAAAAATATCTAGGTAGGAGAGTGAATCATATCCTTATGGATCTTTACCATTTTTATGCATGGACTGATGTAAGAAGTGAAAGAATGTTGGTGCGAGGGTATGGGATTTATGGAACACCGAAAATATTGCAGGTCAGAAATTTAAGACTTAAATAATGTGAGTAATGGAAACCAGAAAGATGGAACTGCATGTTAATGTGCATGGTATGAGATTGGAAGCGACTGATTTATGTAGATATTTAACGGTTAATATAACTTCTTTTGTTGGATGAGCATTGGACGAGGATTGGGATGTCTAGGGAAGCAAGGTTTGGAATGGATATCGAGCCAATTCTCTGTAAGAAGATGAAGTTGTGACGTTAATGTAATAGAAAAGGAGATTTCTGAAGTCTAATAAATGAAGTATTTCCACACTGTCGTGTCAGAGAAGGATTGAAAGGGCAACGAGCTTGGAGATAGACAGAAGTGGTAACAAGGTTAGATTAGGTGAAAAGATGGTTCCGAATGTTTTGAGACATTTCAGTCATGTGGTAAACAGTAAACGATAGGATGGTGAGGAGTACATAATTCAGAAGTGTCAAGTGGATGGACGATAGGACAACCTGCACAGTTCTGGCTGGCTCTTAGAATGCAAGATAGGCTGAATAACATAGGATGTGCAGGAGACTCAACAGAATGCTTGAAAAGACTTTACTGATGTTTTATTAATAGTTAATGCCAAGAAAGTCTCTTAATTAGATACTAGGCTCACCCACGATCCACCAATTAAAATGTTACTGTGGCAGCAAACATGGTATTTTTTTCCGTTTTTTTAAGCCACGCCTTTTATGGGGGAACGAATTTTTCCTGTGTTAAATTACACAAACACACATGCATATATACATATAGTATATAATATATATATATATATATATATATATATATATATATATATATATATATATATATATATATATATATACATACATACATACATACATACATATATATATATATATATATATATATATATATATATATATATATATATATATATATATAAATAAGTGACTAATTACACGTTGAGCGTATTTGACTATATATAAACAACGATGACGTCAAGAACAAGACAGTAAACTGTGAAAAAGGGAACTCGAGTGCTAACTTTGCTGTGTCTTTTATAACTTTCTTTCGAGGATGTGGGAATCTGTACTGCCAATTGTCCTCCTACTCAGTTTTCCTTTGGAGGTTCAAGTTCACTATAAGAACAATGTTCATGGACTTCCTTTTGAAAAAGAGTCCCAGTAAAGGGGGAAAGTATTCTCATACTATTGGCCGGATGGCAAAATATTAGTGCTAATTTTATGAAAGTTTACAGCCAAAAGACAATTCAATTCTTGAGAATCAAAGGAAAACAGCTGAGAGACAGAGGCCAAGAAAAAAAATTGACAAATAGGATAAAAGATAAGCAGGTCAACGAAACAATGGACAGAGAGATAGAGCAAATGAATAGTGGCTAAGTGGCTAAGCAAAAATGAAAAAAAAAAAAGTTTGGGGTAACGGAGTTTCATTTTTTTTTTTATAAAAGAAAAAAGTAATATCAAGGAGCAGGTGAAAAAAAGAAATAGAAAAACGAGATTGCTCTGAGTGATTAAAAAGTATGTATGTACTCCGAATGCAACTTCCCTTAGGTAAACAGCCATGTTTGTTTCTGTTACCCAAATTCGTTCACTCAACTCCCGGAAGAAAAAAAACGATACATAGACTTTTATCAAATATTTCAGGAAATCGTATTTGACTCTAAAAGTTTATAAATCATTTTCCCTTGTAGGCAAAGGAGAAAAATTTCATCAGCTTATAGTAAAGCCGGATTAAGTTCTGTACTGGATGGTGCGAGACAAGTCCCTCCACCCACACTTTCTTTTCTTTCTTTTTTCTCTTTCCTTTTTATAAATGGTTATATCTGGAATAGTTATAGCTTCGCACGCCCAGTCGTAAATTCACGCCACATCGGTCAAGGGCCCATTGTTTATCTTTTCTCTAGCAAAGTAACTAAGAACGCCATATGCGACTGGCCTGACTGAAGCAGCTTTTCTGCTCATTCCGTGGCTGAAACAGGAAGAACACGTCAGGGAGTACTTTCTTTACAAGGTGAGGCGACTGAATGGCAATGTGTGCTTACACGAAACGCTATTATATATAGACGAAGATGAAAACCAAACGAATTTTATGGTTTTATAATGACACGAGTTAGATCCTAATCATAGACGTTAGAATTTCAATCCTTTAAAGACGTGACCCCAATTCCCGATAAAATCTTTCTGTAAGATCTTATTCTGGGATAGAAGTGCAGTCAAATCACTACATCTGTGTACTTGTAAAGGGCAAAACGTCTGCCATACATTTTCTTTGTGTTTCTTTGATAGGCTCTATCGTTTTAGATGTTAATGTAGTATGATATATATATATATATATATATATATATATATATATATATATATATATATTAAAAGGAGAAAGTAAATGTGTCGATGAATTGCGATGTATCAGGTTTCTTGGCATGGAGACAGAAAGAACCTAGTGATAGCCTGCCTCGAAGAAGGAATGGTTGAGTGTGCATTTCTGAGGTCAAGGTTTATATCCCGAATAGGTGGTAATTTGGTTTTATATACTTGGGGTGGTATCATGGGGGAGTTATGTTTTTAAGGACAATTTTTTGGGGGGCACCTTTGGTGATATCCTAGAGATAATTTTTTGAAATGTGGTTATATAGTGTTAGTATAGAATTTTTGGGGTTATTTGGAGAAT
The DNA here is from genome assembly GCF_015104395.2 of Macrobrachium nipponense. Lineage (NCBI taxonomy): Eukaryota > Metazoa > Arthropoda > Malacostraca > Decapoda > Palaemonidae > Macrobrachium > Macrobrachium nipponense. The sequence goes on from NC_087201.1 coordinate 42,215,180, forward strand.
AATGATTTCTGAGGCTGCAAGTCTGATTAGACAAATCTATAGTGCGATTCGAGCACATGGGGTGTTCACAGGTGGATTTTTGCTGACAATGCTGTGATGAGCCTGGTTGCTGATTTCTTCCTTTCGGAGTTGATTACTCGGAGATTTGCAATATTTTCAGGGATGTTAATTATGACATTCCATGGAAATGTATGTAAGGGGGTTTTTCCGGTCATTTCTGATTGATGAGATATGTTGCAGTAGCAAATTCTGTAATGATACATATTGCATTTATGGGAGAGAAAGTTGGATTATGTATATGTTTTTTCTCTGTGTAAGGTGTGGCTGTTGATTATGTGCGTTTGTGCGTGTAATAATGAGTGTGATCGCCCGACGCTTGGTGAGAAAGACACACGCTCCGGAGGCAAGGCAAAAGGCAGTTCGGCGGACACCAGGTGTTGGTAGAAACCCATCGAAGAGATGGGTCCCATGTCATTATTCTAGAGACGGGATTCTTTAAGACCTGACTATCGAAATGTAGTGGTTGACAATTTGAGAATTTGGGGTGATTACTTAGACTAATTCAGGAGAGTAGAATGATAATTTACAGTTCTTTTTGTGGGTCAGACTTAGTTCTTAACATGACCTTTTTTAGTCACTTTGTTCCATATTGTGTTCATTTAGTTTAGGAAATAAATACCATATTTTTGTATTTACGTGAATTCATTACCCTAGTTTGATATTGCTTGCAAAGAGAGGCGGCCAGCTGCTGAAAGGTAAGAGTTGCCACTTATGTAGTTTTGATAGGGGTAATATATATATACATATATATATATAAATAAATATATATATATATATATATATATATATATATATATATATATATATATATATACATATGTATATATATTATGCTTAGAAAATCACTGTAGATGCACGTGACTTCATAAATCAAGCGAATTACCACAGGGAAAAAATAAGTAGTCAGAAATCCAAGCGCTTTCGTCTTTACTCAGACATCGTCAAGGAGTTAATGATTAACTCCTTGACGATCTCTGAGTATAGACGAAAGCGCTTGGATTTCTGACTATTATTTTACTGTGGTATTCGCTTAATATATATATAATATATATATATATATATATATATATATGAATATATATATATAATTAAATATATAAAAAGAGTAAAACCAGCACTTGTACATAAAACATCCTTTATTTTCTTATGACTACCGGTTTCGGAGTAACTGTCTCCATCATCAAGTCTATACAAAAACACAGAAAGGAAAAAAAAATATTAAAAATCACTAAATTACGATCGATCATTTGAATGAAGAAATGTTACACAAAGGTTACATTGTATATATAATAAAAAAAGAGTAATGTACAAGCATAAAAAAGGGAAAGGAAGCAATATTAAAACAGGCTTTTAGCCAAAACCACCATTCACTGCCATACGGGATCACGCAGAAAATAGTGATCACCCTCTAAGGTTTGATTAATTTTCCATTCTCTCTAGTCGAGTGGCCCCCATGGAGCTGGCAATAGTAGAAAGTCTCTACACTTTAAAGTTGAAACCTTCCCTCAGTAACAACGAGAGGTCCACGGAGATGCTGTTTTTTAATTTTTAGTGTGTATGTTTGTATGCCTTCATGATGCAGGTATTTATTTATTTTTTTTAATATTGCTTCCTTTCCCTTTTTTATGCTTGTACATTACTCTTTTTTTTATTATATATACAATGTAACCTTTGTGTAACATTTCTTAATTCTAATGATCGATCGTAATTTAGTGATTTTTAATTTTTTTTCTTTTTGAGTTTTTGAATAGACCTGATGATGGAGACAGTTACTCCGAAACCGGTAGTCATAAGAAAATAAAGGATGTTTTATGTACAAGTGCTGGTTTTACTCTTTCTATCAAGAGTCCGTTTTCCAAGGGCTAGATCAGTTGCAGATATATATATATATATATATATATATATATATATATATATAGATATATATATATATATATATATATATATATATAATACTAATTTACATCCATAAGGTAGGAGTTGCCACTTGTGTAGCTTTGATAGGGGTAATATATATATGTGTATTATATATATTATATATATATATATATATAATATATACTATATATATATATAGATATATATAGTATATATATATATATATATATATATATGTAGTATATATATAAAAGAAAAAGTTATACTTCTTTTTATCCAGTAGTGTACTGTATGTTGCACATGAGAGAAAAAAAGGATTTTTTTTTTTGACAAAATGTATTTATACAATGCATTTTGTTACAAACAAGGGGAAAAATCTAGCGAATTGCCTTGTGCTTCAAGTTTTCAGTTTAAAGTGCAATGGTCGTTGTTTTAAGCATACCAAGTGCTAATGCGTATACAGTAAAGACATGGAGTTGGGGTTATGAGTAGAATTGCTATTATACTCACAAAGAGTTCTATTTGACATTATTTGAATTTATGCTCTCTTCTCCCTTCAGCATATAGTTCTAGGCATGGTTGAGGGTCTCTATCCTTCTGAGCATCTGCAGAATTGTAGCTGAGACTTCAGTGAATACCTTTGAAGCTTCTCCAGTGTTTGGTCCCCATGTTCGAAACCTTTCTCCTTCTCATCTTCCTTCAAACACCTCTAGGAACTTCCTCAGGTATAACTGTTTCATTGCGACAATAATAAATTTGCCCATGGATGGAATGAGTGCTGCCATATTAAGGTGGACTGCATTGTCTTCATGACAGTCTTTTGCCATGAACTGGCGGGCCTGACTGTTATTCATCTACTTCCTCAGCTTGTCCTAGGAACTCTTGATATCATGTAAGGTTGACTGGGCAATGCTGTAGTTGCCCATTATACGGGCATTTGACCATGCAGCCTCCTTCTGAAATCTTAGGACCTTTACCCTCTTCGGATAAGGTGGAGCCACACACAGCATATCAACCACAACTCACAACTACAACAAAAGCCACATGTTGCAGAGAAAGCATCGCACACATTGAACACTTTCATAACATTCAAAACATCGACTAATCACATGAGACTGGAAAAAGAGGGAAACACTTTCAATGTGTACCTAATTAGAGAAAGATATGTTAATGGTGCATATGTCTGTCAGCCATTAAAGAGAAAAAATCATAATGATTTTTAATGACGTATGAGTTTATCTTAATACCAGGAAAGCTTACAAAAAACAAGTGCTTCACTGCCCTTTCACCTGCAACCATATGATATTAAACTGATGATGTATCCATATCAGGCAGTTCAAAGCGATAAACAAAGTGATGCACGATGATGCGTTAAGTGACATGCTTTTAAGCAAATAACAATTGCAAAATGCTCGCTCTCTGTTCCTCTTTCTCTCTCCCATTTTCAATTGTCAATTTATTGGTTTATCCATATTTGTTTTTGGTTATTCGTCATTTAATGAAGGGAAAATGACTAAACACCAAGGAACAGAAAAAGAGAAATGAGAGGGGAGAAAGGGCAGGTAGATGTGTATATTGGTATGTGCATGTTGTGTCTGAGTGTATTTTTATTAGCTCAGTATGGGTCTCTCTCTCTCTCTCTCTCTCTCTCTCTCTTTTTTGCATTGTGCATAATTTATTTTAGTACAAGTTACAGTATACTACTATAATATCATTAATTAAATGTGGAAAAAGCATAAATGTAGAAAAAAAAAAACTCCAACAAAGTCAGATGCCTTCCTATTACTCTCCATCATCCCATACTACATTCCCGCTGCATTCTCAGCCTGGGAAGCTCCTTCCCACCTTACAAACAACCTCTTTCCTTGCATGCTTCTTCCAGCCTTCCAACGTCTCACCTTGGAGAATTTCTTTGGCTCCTAGTCTAACACCAATCCTTTCTCAGTATTTTTGTGTGTAAGAGGTGTTAACAACATTTCCTTAGACCCTCTCAGCATCGGAGAGCGTTTTTTTTTCTACATTTATAATATATATATATATATATATATATATATATATATATATATATATATATATATATATATATATATATATATATATATATATATATTTATATATATATATATATATAAAGAAAAACCTCTCTGATGCTAGGCATATCTAAAGAAATGTTGTTAACATTACTTATACAAGGACATTCGTAGCGTAATGCTTGTATATGAATCACGGTGATGTGATACAATTCATTATATATATATATATATATATATATATATATATATATATATATATATATATATATATATATATATATATATATATATATATATATATATAAATAAATGGAGCCCATAAAAACACCAAAATGTAGAGAGAAAAGTACTATATTTCAGAGACTGCTGTCTCTCTCTTCAGGTATATGAATGAGAAAAGTTTACAGAAAAGGTGTATTTATACCAAGAGATTCGTCCACAAGTAAGCCAATTTAGGTCACCCCCGCTGATAATCTTCCTTTAATCTTCTTAAGCGTTGGTTGAATGAACACTGCGTCGACGATGTCCGATGTCCAATTCCCTTTTGAGATGTTCATTACCTGCTTCTCTTTTATTAAGGCCGATTCCATCATTTGACTCTTGTACCGGCAGTTGTTGCTGCTATAAATTACACGTGACATATTCCAGTTTATTCTATGGTTATGGTTCCATTTTATATGATTGAAAATAGCGAGTTCTGTTGTCCATACCTAACTGACCGTTTGTGTTGTATTAATCTCTGGGGAAGTGATTTACCTGTAAATCCGATGTAAGATTGGTCACAGTCCTGGCATGGGCGATGTCTTTTGTTGGACGTTAATCAGGGATTTGGCTAAGGTATTTGGGTAGGTAAATGCAAAAGGGTTAATTTCCCAAGGGTGTGAGTTACTCTCTTAATCGTCTCCAGGTGGGGAATTTTTATTTTATTGTTGGGTGTGTCTCTGGTCTTGTCTTTAGGGGGTCGGTAGAAAATTACGTTTGCTTTTTGAATTGCTTTCTCAATTATATGGTCAGGATACTTTAAAGATGAAAGTTGCTTGCGAATTAGTTCAAATTCTTTTTCCAGGAAATCTGGGGAACAAATTCGTAAGGCTCTTAAGAATAGGTTGCTAGCTAGACCTATCTTGATAGTATTGTCATGATAGCTAAAAGTAGTGAACTCTATGGAAAGTTGAGCAACGTTGGTTTTCTGTATATGGTAAAATTTGTATTCTGTCTTGTCTCTGATTATTAAAACATCAAGAAAAGGAATTTTGTTGTCTGTTTCCCATTCAACTTTAAATTTGATGCTGGGCACTAATGCGTTTAATTTTGAGAGGAATTCATTAAAATTACCCCACTTATTATCCCAAAATGTTAGTATGTCATCCACGTATCTCATCCACAGCATGTTTTTGGGTTTTATTGCATTTATTACTGTAGTTTCAAGTATTCCATGTACAGATTGGCTAAAATAGGACATAAAGGACTACCCATACTACACCCGAATTTTTGCTTGTAGAATGATTCCCCGAATGAAAATACGTTATTAGATGCACATAATTCAACTAACTTTATTATTTTGTCAAGTGCCAAAGGGAAATGATCTGAATAGGGGGATAATTTTTCCCTTAAAAACTGAAGAACGTCCTGTACTGGTACTTTTGTGAATAGGGAGTCTACGTCAAGGCTTAAGAGTTTTATGTTGTGAAGTGGTATATGTGCTTCTCTGAATTTGTGACAAAAGTCTTCCGAATGTTTGATGTGACTGGGAGAAAAAGTGCCTAAAAAAGGAGAAAGGAGGCCAGCTAACCATTTAGAAATTTGTAATTGAAAGCTCCGGCGCATGAAACGATGGGTCTGAATGGAAGATTGTCTTTGTGAGTTTTGGGAAGACCATAAAAGTAGGGTAATTTAGGATTAATTACTTTAAATTTCTCTAATAGTTCAATACTCTTTTTGTCTTGGCCAATTAATCTTACTTTCCGAAAAAATTCTGTGGGAACGTTCTGGAGGGGATTTTTCGTCAGTTTTTCGTAAGTATTTGTGTCGCTAAGGAGCTGGTTGATTTTGTCGAGGTAGAAGTCTTTGTCCATTATTACAATTTTGCCGTCTTTGTCGGATCTACTTATTATAACATCTAACTTTTTTAGCGAGTGGATGGCTATCATGAATCTGCGGGGAACAGGATATTTCTTATGAAGGTCAGTTAAAGCATTTAGTAACACTCCTTTTAAACATATCTCTTCACGGCTGTAGTTTTTGTCAGATATGAATTTATCAAAAAGCCACTATGAAGTCTAGGTTGTTTTTGCGGTCTGGCATTAGGGCAAAGGATAAGCCTAAATTTAAACTAAATGTTGATTTACACTAAGGGGGGTGTTGGATAAGTTTAAAACTTTGTCTTGTTGTTCAAGATTATTCCATGCGCTATTATCTATTAGGTTATTTAACTTTGCGTAAAAGTCTGTTGGAATGAGTCACGCTATTATAGGCAGCAATGTCGGAACAGAATGAAAATCAGATACCTGTATACGTGGTCCGTAGTGAGGAGGCGAAGATTAGATTGAGTTCCATATATCACTCTGCGTAGCACGAAGATGTCGTTTCTCGTACTGGTGATTCTTTCTTCCAGGAAAATCTTGTGTGATAGAGGGAAGGGGTTTGATTGCAGAGTCCATCTCCCGAATTCCGTACTTTTTATTTTGGAAGTACTTGTTTCTTTGAGGCATTCTTCCCCAAAAAGTGTTTTTGGTTTTTCAGCCGGTATAGTCTGTTCAGTTCTTTTTCAAACTTGCGGAAAACTGGCTTGACTTCTGGAAGTGAGTGAAGAATCGTGGAAAGGCGGTTGAATTCCATAATGGGCTGACAATGACTGGTAAAAGTGTTCTGTAACAACAGAATTCCATCTAATAAATGGAGCCCATAAAAAACACCAAAATGTAGAGAGAAAAGTTACTATATTTCAGAGACTGCTGTCTCTCTCTTCAGGTATATGAATGAGAAAAGTTTACAGAAAAGGTGGTATTTATACCAAGATATTCGTCCACAAGTAAGCCAATTTAGGTCACCCCCGCTGATAATCTTCCTTTAATCTTCTTAAGCGTTGGTTGAATGAACACTGCGTCGACGATGTCCGATGTCCAATTCCCTTTTGAGATGTTCATTACCTGCTTCTCTTTTATTAAGGCCGATTCCATCATTTGACTCTTGTACCGGCAGTTGCTGCTATAAATTACACGTGACATATTCCAGTTTATTCTATGGTTATGTTCATTTATATGATTGAAAATAGCCGAGTTCTGTTGTCCATACCTAACTGACCGTTTGTGTTGTATTAATCTCTGGGGAAGTGATTTACCTGTAAATCCGATGTAAGATTGGTCACAGTCCTGGCATGGGATCTCATATACCCCAGAGTCTTTGGGCGATGTCTTTTGTTGGACGTTAATCAGGGATTTGGCTAAGGTATTTGGGAATTGGACATCGGACATCGTCGACGCAGTGTTCATTCAACCAACGCTTAAGAAGATTTAAAGGAAGATTATCAGCGGGGGTGACCTAAATTGGCTTACTTGTGGACGAATCTCTTGGTATAAATACCACCTTTTCTGTAAACTTTTCTCATTCATATACCTGAAGAGAGAGACATTTTGGTGTTTTTATGGGCTCCATTTATTAGATGGAATTCTGTTGTTACAGAACACTTTTACCAGTCATTGTCAGCCCATTATGGAATTCAACCGCCTTTCCACGATTCTTCACTCACTTCCAGAAGTCAAGCCAGTTTTCCGCAAGTTTGAAAAAGAACTGAACAGACTACACCGGCTGAAAAACCAAAAACACTTTTTGGAAGAATGCCTCAAAGAACAAGTACTTCCAAAAATGTACGGATTCGGGAGATGGACTCTGCAATCAAACCCCTTCCCTCTATCACACAAGATTTTCCTGGAAGAAAGAATCACCAGTACGAGAAACGACATCTTCGTGCTACGCAGAGTGATATATGGAACTCAATCTAATCTTCGCCTCCTCACTACGGACCACGTATACAGGTATCTGATTTCATTCTGTTCCGACATTGCTGCCTATAATAGCGTGACTCATTCCAACGACTTTACGCAAGTTAAATAACCTAATAGATAATAGCGCATGGAATAATCTTGAACAACAAGACAAAGTTTTAAACTTATCCAACACCCCCCTTAGTGTAAATCAACATTTAGTTTTAAATTAGGCTTATCCTTTGCCCTAATGCCAGACCGCAAAAACAACCTAGACTTCATAGTGGCTTTTGATAAATTTCATATCTGACAAAAACTACAGCCGTGAAGAGATATGTTTAAAAGGAGTGTTACTAAATGCTTTAACTGACCTTCATAAGAAATATCCTGTTCCCCGCAGATTCATGATAGCCATCCACTCGCTAAAAAAGTTAGATGTTATAATAAGTAGATCCGACAAAGACGGCAAAATTGTAATAAAGGACAAAGACTTCTACCTCGACAAAATCAACCAGCTCCTTAGCGACACAAATACTTACGAAAAACTGACGAAAAATCCCCTCAGAACGTTCCCACAGAATTTTTTCGGAAAGTAAGATTAATTGGCCAAGACAAAAAGAGTATTGAACTATTAGAGAAATTTAAAGTAATTAATCCTAAATTACCCTACTTTATGGTCTTCCCAAAACTCACAAAGACAATCTTCCATTCAGACCCATCGTTTCATGCGCCGGAGCTTTCAATTACAAAATTTCTAAATGGTTAGCTGGCCTCCTTTCTCCTTTTTTAGGCACTTTTTCTCCCAGTCACATCAAACATTCGGAAGACTTTTGTCACAAATTCAGAGAAGCACATACCACTTCAAAACATAAAACTCTTAAGCCTTGACGTAGACTCCCTATTCACAAAAGTACCAGTACAGGACGTCTTCAGTTTTTTAAGGGAAAAAATTATCCCCCTATTCAGATCATTTCCCTTTGGCACTTGACAAAATAATAAAGTTAGTTGAATTATGTGCATCTAATAAACGTATTTTCATTCGGGGAATCATTCTACAAGCAAAAACATTCGGGTGTAGATATGGGTAGTCCTTTAAGTCCTATTTAGCCAATCTGTACATGGAATACTTGAAACTACAGTAATAAATGCAATAAAACCCAAAAAACATGCTGTGGATGAGATACGTGGATGACATACTAACATTTTGGGATAATAAGTGGGGTAATTTTAATGAATTCCTCTCAAATTAAACGCATTAGTGCCCAGCATCAAATTTAAAGTTGAATGGGAAACAGACAACAAAATTCCTTTTCTTGATGTTTTAATAATCAGAGACACGACAGAATACAAATTTACCATATACAGAAAACCAACGTTCTCACTTTCATATATTCACTACTTTAGCTATCATGACAATACTATCAAGATAGGTCTAGCTAGCAAACCTATTCTTAAGAGCCTTACGAATTTGTTCCCCAGATTTCCTGGAAAAAGAATTTGAACTAATTCGCAAGCAACTTTCATCTTTAAAGTATCCTGACCATATAATTGAGAAAGCAATTCAAAAAGCAAACGTAATTTCCACCGACCCCCTAAAGACAAGACCAGAGACACACCCAACAATAAAATAAAAATTCCCCACCTGGAGACGATTAAGAGAGTAACTCACACCCTTGGGAAATCCAACCCTTTTGCATTTACCTACCCAAATACCTTAGCCAAATCCCTGATTAACGTCCAACAAAAGACATCGCCCAAAGACTCTGGGGTATATGAGATCCCATGCCAGGACTGTGACCAATCTTACATCGGATTTACAGGTAAATCACTTCCCCAAGAGATTAATACAACACAAACGGTCAGTTAGGTATGGACAACAGAACTCGGCTATTTTCAATCATATAAATGAACATAAACCATAGAATAAACTGGAATATGTCACGTGTAATTTATAGCAGCAACTGCCGGTACAAGAGTCAAATGATGGAATCGGCCTTAATAAAAGAGAAGCAGGTAATGAACATCTCATAAGGGAATTGGACATCGGACATCGTCGACGCAGTGTTCATTCAACCAACGCTTAAGAAGATTAAAGGAAGATTATCAGCGGGGGTGACCTAAATTGGCTTACTTTGTGGACGAATCTCTTGGTATAAATACCACCTTTTCTGTAAACTTTTCTCATTCATGATACCTGAAGAGAGAGACAGCAGTCTCTGAAATATAGTACTTTTCTCTCTACATTTGTGTTTTTATGGGCTCCATTTATTAGATGGAATTCTGTTGTTACAGAACACTTTTACCAGTCATATATATAAATATATATAATATATATATATATATATATATATATATATATATATATATATATATAATATATATATAAGCGTGTGTGTGTGTGTGTGTGTGTAAATGGATGTACGTATGTTTGAGGATAGGTTCAAGGACGAAGAAGAAGAGAGAGACCAAGGAAGAGATGGAGAGACTGTGTGAGAGGAGACTTACGTGAGAAGGGAATTGATGACACAGATGTGCAGAATAGAAATAGTTGGAAACGGCTCTTCGGAAATGGTAACCCCATGCAAAAATGGGAACCAGCTGGGAAGAAAAAGATGTGTGTATGTATGAATAACTTTATCACGAAGTATATACCACATGATGCTATGTATAAATAAAGGTTTTGCCACGGAGGAAAATGAACTTTCGGTCTAACACGACCCTTTATTTAGGCACAACTGATCATACAGAGCAAAAACATAGTAAAAGTAGGCTTAATATCCAAACTGACATTACAAGATTAGCATAAGGTCGATTTCACTTTACAGAAACGAGAAAACGCCTGAGGGCAAGGCTAGCGATTTTCAGGCAGCCACACCTTGGAGGAGCACACACGTGGTCAACAGATGATTCATCCAGAAAACAATACATTTTGAAAAACAAGGAGGCATATACGACTTTGTACCATGAAATTTACAAAAGTGTTCCAAAAAAGGAGTGAAAAGACGAAAATAGGATATAAATAGAGCGAGCAAGAGAGAGAGAGAGAGAGAGAGAGAGAGAGAGAGAAGAGAGAGAGAGAGAGAGAGAGGCACTTTCCTGATTATTGTCCACCTACAGAAAAAAAGAAGAGCCACAAAGGGCTTGTGCTCACTGCCGGACGAACAACATAAGAAAGGATAGCTCATATTGCTGTAAGGACTGTGAAGTAGGTTTGTGTGTAGACCCATGCCATACAAAAGAATAATGGTGGATATGCTATGTATAAAAATCTTTATTCAGTATTTTGCAATCTTTTGAAATAAAATAATAGAACTATTAATTGTTTTGTATTCCATCATCTAATTGATATTCTTACACTTAACTAAAAGTACGAACTATGAGCATAAAAAGGAATGTTTTCTTTGAAAAACTATCACCAGTGGAATGGATGCTAACTACAGAAAAGGTCTGACAGTACATTAGCAGTGAGGTCGTCCAGGGGGACGCTTATGAGGTTAAGTCTTAGTTCACTCCCAATAGGAAGGGGTGGGGGCTGAGAAAGGGTTGAAAGGGGATGACATGTAAAAATAACAGAAAATGACAAACATTAATGTCTAATTTTTTGTTTTCAAGGTCGCTGAGATGAATAGTGACACTCCCGATGTCCTTTAAGTCCAAATTTTACCCCAATAGATAGGTGGGTGAGAAGGGGGTACGAAAGTTGGTGTCATTTAAAAATAACTGCAAACTACATATATTACTATCTAATCCATAGCTTTTGAGGTTGCTGAGACAAATAGTGACAATCCTGATGCTCTTTAATTCCAGGTTCAGCCTTGATAGGAAGGGTGGTGAGAAGGGGTAAAAATAAAATGTCAAGAATTATGTATATTAGTGTTTAATCCAAGTCCAAGTTCAGCCCCAAAAGGGATAGCAGTAAGAACTTGTGAAATATATAATGTCAAAAATACTGGGCAATGTAACCTAAGTAACTCTTAACACAAAAGAGAGAGAGAGAGAGAGAGAGAGAGAGAGAGTTTATTGGTTGTCATTCAGAGTTTTCCTGGGCAATGCTGGGTTGGTCAGCTAACATTTATATATATAGATATATATATATATATAGATATATATATATATATATATATATATATATATATATATATATATATACAATATATAAATATAGCTAACATAGTATATATATATATATATATATATATATATATACATATATATAAATATAGCTAACATTTATATATATATATATATATATATATATATATATATATATATATATATATATATATATATATATATATATACATATATATATATATATATATATATATATATATATATACATATATATACAATATTATATATATATATATATATATATATATATATAAATCTGTGTGCACTACCAGTAATGACTTATGCATCGGAAACATGGCGCCTTAATAAAGCCTTAGGACATAAGCTACTTACACTCAAAGAGCTATGGAAAGAATAATGATGAGAATAGCACTAAGAGCCAGAAAAAGAGTAATATGGATACGAGAGCAAACTAAAGTAGAGAATATTCTAACAAGTAAGAAAGAGAAATGAGCATGGGCAGAACATATAATGAGAATGGCAGATAATAGATGGGCAAAAAGAATAACAGAATAGGTCCCTAAAGATTGCAAACGAAGCAGGGGAAGGAAGAGAAGACACGATGAATTGACGAGCTAAGAAAATTTGCGAGTATAGAATGGTATAGAAAGACAATAAACATAAGGGAGTAGAAGGACATGCCTGATGTCTTTCTCCTTCAGTAGACTAACAACGGGTGAAGATGATGATAATGATATAGATGTGTGTGTGTGTATGAGTCACACAGATATGGAATGTGATGAATATATAAATAAAGGCATTTTGCCTGTTTGTCTATATATATCTGATATTATATATAATTCTATATATATAATCTATATTATATATGTTGTATGTATAATATATCTATATATATATATATTTATATATATTATATAATAATATATAGATACATATATGTGTATATATATTATATATATATATATCTATATATATATATATACATATATATATATATATATATATATTATATATATCTATAATATAATATATATTGTATTAAATTAATTACGGAATCTTTGGAACGTGATGAATATATAGATAAAGGAAAAAAATCCACGACGGAAAGTGAAACATTGGAAGGCTGTGAGGCCTCTTATTTAGCAGACTCTCTTAAGTAAACGACATCGAGTCAAAAGGCCTTGCAGCATACCATTGTTGCAATTTCCTTTGTGCTTTGCTTTGCCTTTATATGTATATATATTATATATATAATATATATATATATATATATAATATATATATATATATATATATATATTACATATTCAAATTACCCGTATTAGGCTTCAATAAGACGGCATGGTTTATATCCCGCTGTACTAGAAGCTTTCTGAGACTTACAGTCTCCATCTTCAGGTACGGCGTATTTAAGAGATACTGGAGACAGTTGGGTATTTATGTAAGCAACCCACCCAATATCTGTTGTTTCTAATCCCTGGGATGACCTCCCTGTTGATCTGAAGCTTTCCTGTCCTCTGTGGCAGTATGCTTAGTCCTCTGTTCGAAATTATCCTCATGCTGTAAATCCTTTTGTTTGTGCTCTTCTTGCAATCCTGAGAAATGATGTCACAGATAATATTATTCTCAAAACTGTTTCCAGTGTTGACTTCCATTGTTTTTTTCATAAATGTTAATGAGAGCGTTCTCTCTGACTAATCTCTGAGATTTTGTTTTTGTTTTTATAGATAAACTCTGGATTTTCCCAGTCTATGTTATGATCGTTATTTCAGCAGTGTTTGGATTATTTGTAATGGCGAATATTCTGCTTATGCATCCTTGTTCTCTACTTATACGAATAGCTACTCTGACTAAGTAATAATTTGTTGCAATTAACACAAAGCGCTAGGTAGACCCTCCCTTCTTCCCTTCTAGTTTTATGGGTGTCGATTTTTCCTGGTTACCTTGTTCCTAATATTGTTTTATAATTCCTGATTAATCTTATATTGGTCAGTCGCTTGTTTTAAGAGATGATATAGTCTGAAGTCTTGTCAGCTTTTCTGACAATGATGTCCAGATGTTTTTGGAGTTGGTGGGCGGTTTCCTTCAGGTGAGGGGTGATGATCTTTCTCCTATAAATTCTCCATTAGCGGCTGGCTTCCCTTACGATGGTACTAGAGAGGGGTTACCTTTCCTTGGGCCTGGAGAATGAGAGCAAGTCATTTATAAGGGTTTCAATTTTGGTGCGCTTCGCTTCTTCGTGGGACCTTTTAGTGAAACGACAACTAAGACCAAGGCTAAGAAATGTTTTTGTCCATCAGTAAGGTCTATACCAGGCTGGTTTATGTATTCGTCAGAAGGCTTCTCATTTCTGACAGGGCCTTTATTCAACCACACGATATTGGCAATTACCACTTATGTCCTTGCTTTGACTCATGGAGGAATTTAGAAGCATTCTTAATCATCGTATCACATAAATATTCGTTAAATTCTTCCCACATGGATTTCTTTTTGCAGGTGGATGTCTGCAGTCTTCCTCCAGCTTCCCGGAGTGGTCCTTGAAGAGTCATATTGACCTCATTCTATGGGAGATATGCCCTTTTCTATTCAGGTTAATGCCATTGTTATCGGATACTATTCCTTTTTTTATCAAGACTGAATCAGTCTATACTTACCAAAACTTACAAAGATAGTCTTCCATTTAGACCCATCATCTCATGTGCTGGAGCTTTCAATTATGAAATTTCTAAATGGTTAGCTGGCCTCGTTTCCCCCCTTTTAGGCACTTTTTCTCCCAGTCACTTTAAACATTCGGAAAAATTTTGTCACAAATGCAGGGAAGCACATATTCCACTTCAAAACAAAACTTTTATTCCTTGATGTAGATTTCCTATTCACAAAAGCGCCAATACAGGATGTTCTACAGTTTTTGAGGGAAAAATTAGCCCCCTATTCGAATCATTTCCCACTGGCTCTTGACAAAATAATAAATTATGTGTATTTAATAACGTGTTTTCATTCGGGGAGTCATTCTAAAAAATAAATCGGGTGTGGCATGTATAGTTTTAACCAAATTATGCATGGAATACTTTCAAACTATAGTAATAAATGCAATAAAACCAAAAGACATGCTATGCATGAGATATGTAGATGATATTTTAACATTTTGGGATAAAAGGTGGGGCAGTTTCAACGAATTCCTTTCAAAATGAAATGCATTAGTGCTCAGCATCAAATCTAAAGTTGAATGGAAAATAGGCAACAAAATTCCTTTTCTTCATGTTTTAGTAATTAGAGACACGACAGAATACAAATTTATCGTATACAGAAAACTAACGTTCTCACTTTAATACATTCTCTATTTTAGATATCATAACATTTCCATCAAGATAGGTGTAGCCAGCAACTTATTCTTAGGATCGTAAAAAATTTGTTCCCCAGATTTCCTGGAAAAGGAATTTGAACCAATTCGTAAGCAGTTTTCGTTTTTAAGGTATCCTGACTGTATAATTGAGGAAGTTATTTATAAAGCAAACATAATTTTCTACTGACCTCCTCAAGACAAGACCAGAGAGACACCCAAACTCTCAGGAAATATAACCCTTTTGCCTTTAATTATCCAAAAACCCTAGCCAAATCCCTGATTAAAGTCCAAGAAGAGCGAATCCCCGGACACAGGATATACAAAGTCCCATGGCCTGGAGTGTGATCATTCTGTCATCAGTTTTACGGGAAAATCACTTCCCCAAAGATTATTACAACATAAACGTTCAGTCAGGTATGGACAACAGAGCTCGTCTATTTTTAACCATATAAATAACCATAACCACAGAAAAACTGGAATTTGTCAAATACAGCAAATGTCAGTACAAGAGCTAGATGAGAGAGTCGGCCTTGATTAAACAAAGAGAGGTAATGAACATCTCAAAGAGCGCCTGGGATTCAGATATCATAGATAAAGTCCTCCTTCAACCAATGCTTAAGAAGAGAGAAATTACCAACCAGGATGACCTAGTTTAGTGGCTACTAGTGGATGGATCTCTTGGTAAAAATACCGCCTTTTCTGTAACTTTTCTCATTCATTCCCTGCCTGAAGAGAGAGACATCAGTCTCTGAAATATATAGTACTTACTCTCTATATTTTGGCGTTTCTTTGGGCTCCTTATATATATATATATATGTATATGTATATATATATATATATATATATATATATATATATATATATATATATATATATATATATATATATATCTATATATATATATATATGATTCATATCCCATTACCGTGATTAATATACATTAATCGAGCTACAAATGTCCTTTAATATCTAATTCGCTCTACCTTGGAATTAATATATTTTCTTAAATGTCAACCAAATGGGAATTTTTTAGTCGATATGAAAATTTGTCGGCTCAATATGAGAAGCCTACGCATATATTTTACGAAAGTAAGTACGCTTAAATAAAAAAACCCGGTAAGATATAATGCTTATATCTTCATACGGAAGAGTTGTCTATGAGCTGATATCTCCGAAGACTTAAGAGTGCTTGCGAATCATGCCTGAGAAGGAGTTCGCGAGATTTAGTAAATTTATTCGGGAACGAAATTCGAAATTGCGTTGCAAACATTGTCAATGAATTATTTCCGTCTCCTCGAGTCCTTCCGTAGCATCATCCCAAACACTGATAATGTATAAAATCCGTTGCTTTATGGAAGGCGTCCAATGTTTCATGCCAATTCATGGCACTGCGTCGCTATTGTCGCTGTTTATATTGCATAAGAACTAGGTCATAACGATCCCAGTTTCTCTGCACCGCTTTCCCAATCTATTTGCTTAGACAACTCTGTAGTGGTTAAAATAATAAGGAGGCGTTTACTAAAGCTTCGTCTGTGATTGCTGAGTTATCTACTCAGAGGTCACGTGAATAACACTTATATGCATGCATGTATATCTATATATATATATATATATATATATATATATATATATATATATATATATACATATATATATGGTATATATAGTATATATATATATATAATATATACTATATATATATATATATATATCTATATATATATATGATATATATTGCATATAAATATATATATCTATATATATATATATATATATATATATATATATATATATATATATATATATATATATTATATATATATATGTATACACATACACACACATATATATATAGTATATATATATATATATATATATATATATATATATATATATATATATATATATATATATATATATATACACTATGACAGAGAATAACATAGGAAAGTGACAGACAGAAGTTCAGTACCAAGGGCTTTACCGTGTTTATTCACTGGGTCACGCGGTCACAAACTAAAACCATAGACTTAACTATAAAAGTTATACAAAATCCAAAACATGTATAAAGCTGAATATATAAATTTTTTTGCGTATATATATCTACAGCGTTTTTCACATGTATATATATATATATATAATATATATATATATATATATAATATATATTATATATTATATATCTGACTCACATCAGAAACGTTTACAGGTCTTTCAATTGGAAGACTTAGGTTCGATGCTGATGTGAATCAGAAATTCATTTCTGTTCCACATTTGTGATTAATTATTTCTAATATATAATATATATATATATATATATATATATATATATATATATATATATATATATATATATAATATACATATGTGTGTGTGTGTGTTTAAGCTTTGGCCACGCTTTGGTGACAATATGCGTTCGTTTTCATGAAAGATATGGTCAGTTTCAAGTGGATTCCACGACCCTTGCTAAATATATTAATGTTATTCACTATCCAAATCAAAGCAGCTTGGATGTCTTTCCTTTGAAATGACACACGCCTCCACGAAATGCTACCGATGCAATTCCGTTTATTCTGTGATAATTACAAATAGTAGGATTTTGAATGGACACTGATATTTTTTGCATGAATTTTCCGGAAACCGGCCTTTCACCAACGAGTCATATATAGGTATATATATATATATATATATATATATATATAGTATATATATATATATATATATATATAATATATATATATATATGTATAAATAGATATAAATAGATTTATATGTATATATATATATAATATATATAATAAATATAGATATATATATATATATATATATATATATATATATATATATATATATATATATATATATATATATATATATACTATATATGTGTGTGTGTATCGCGCAAAAATTATCGGTGAATATTCAGGGCTGCATTATTAAGAAAATATATAACGTGTCAGTATGTGATCCTTTTTCATTGAGTAATATTACTAAATCAAATTTATTTTTTATTTAATTTCTAAACCTAGTTTTGTAAGTCTCACTTGTCTTTTGACCTCCTCTCGAGTATAGCAATTGTTTGCTTATTATTAATGTTTGTGTCTGTATTTAAGGAGGTTGAGTGTGTGGGCCCTCGTCTGTGGATAAGGGGTGACTTGCTTAAATCTGTGAGGAGAACAGACTGTCGTTCTCTGGACCTTTTCATACTAAGAATTTTTTTTGCCTTGCTTCGTGAATGAAGGGTACTCCCGTCTCTTGCTTCTTGGTGGTTGCAATCGCTGCTGGTGAATATCCCTTATCCGCAGAACTTGAGGATTCACATTGGATAGCTGCCATCTTCAAATTGGAAGATCTCTCTAGATCACCTATCTGGAGATCCTTTGGAATTCACTACACCACCTCTGGTTCAGTTATAATGCCAGTGGGATCTCGTTATCCTAAGGTAAGGGTTATGATACTTTTTGAATTTTATTGATCACGGCTGTGATTCTGTTGTGGCTGCTTGACTTGGCCCGAGTTGGTTAACCACCTTTGATACTACTCCTCCAGACGTGGAAGATTTCCGTATTCTTCAATAAGGATTATTTATAACGACGCTTATTTGTGACAGGTTCGGTAAATACGAAAATTAGCCTGTAAATCGTCAGGATAAATTTTTTTCTACGATTTCCTCCTCATTTCTCAACCACCTTTTTATTGGTTTGAGTGTGTTCGAGTTCCTATTTTAATTTTGTATACGTATATTATTATTAATTGTGATAGTGGTT
>NC_087201.1:42239338-42246838 GCF_015104395.2 Macrobrachium nipponense
AAATGGAGATTGTGGGTTCATCCTATGTTGCAACTTAGGAGGAATGAAAGGGAATTTCATATTCTGTGTCCTCGTCTTACTGATAATGAGAGTAAGAGGAACCTTTTTTCATATATATAAATAATTTCCCTACCTTTTGTATTATCCTATTGTGGTGTTTTCTTTTGATTATCCGTGTTTTCATGGGACAAAAGGTAAAACTACTTGCTTGTATGAAGGCTGGATCTCGACTAGAGTGGAGCAGGAGTTGCAGGACCATTGCAACTGTGTTCATGCTGGCGCTCTGTCCCTTCTCGCTCCGTTCTCGCTCCAGTCAAAATATCTTTTGAAGGAACCGTGACCGGAGCGAGTATCAAAACCTGAAGGATATGGAATATACCAGTGGAAATTGCATTCATAATCATGGGGACACTAGGCACGATCCCAAGATCCCTGAATAAGGAACCTGGAAAAACTAGATACTGAAAATAGCGCACCTTTTCAGAAAAGTGAAGGAGGCAGGATGTAACACGAAACCCCACACTATAAAACCAAAAAGAAGAGAATATATTATTATTATATTATTATTATTATTATTATATTGCTATAGCAGTGCTCTGAGCTATAGATAAACTTATTTCAGTTTTAGTAATATAAGTACAAGTAGCGCTCAGTAAAAGGACACGACGAAGATCCGATGTTATCATAAAAAAAAAGAGCAGCTGCAACAAAGCCACTAGATTTGCTGTGCAGTATAGGCAAAATAACGTAATTTTATTTTTATTATTAAGTGCTCTGGATTTTTGTCATGCAGAATAGAAAAAATTAACTTTGTGAATGAAGATTAAAAAAAGTGGTTTTGTTATCGATACACATCATAACAACTTTGCATTTTTTTTTTTAGCAATTCAGGGAATCCGAGAAATAACTGCCGATTTCATAGAGGTGCATAAATTGAAAAAAAAAAAAAGTTAAGAACCACTGTAATAGACGGTCAGATCGCTAAAAGATCTAATAAACAATGTGTCTGGTAACCTTGAGTTAAATGAAATGACCACACACTGTTAATACAATGATTTGATAAACAGCTAGTCGTCTAAGCGGTATGATAATTAGGTCAGTCAGCCTGAATGGGAAATTTAGAATAAGTATTTTTCTTAATAATCATATGCGCTCTGAACGTAATGATTATAACGGAAGGATTATGAATTGCAAGAAGAAGATTGCTGAGATATAGATGTATGTTAACTTTCTGAGAATGAGTGAATCAAGCAGGTCAAATTCGTAGGTTTAACAATGGATAGTGTCCTTTCTCTTAAGTTTCCAAGCGGAATTTAAAAACAACGTAATGAAGACCAGACAGATTCAAGGAGTGAAAGACATTATGGAGGGAATTCTCCAACAAGCGAATGTTCAAGAAATCCATTGAAGAGTCACTGGCATAGCATAGTGTCACATCTTTCAAGTCTTGAATGTAGTGGGGATGACCTTTGACGGCTCCCCCTAACTCCTGCATGAACCAGTTACGATAAAGGCTCACATTTCCATGAGATGAACAAACTCTGATGCACCACTACCCCCTTGCTGGAGGAAAGAAGACAGAAACTGACCGGTTAATTCCGAACGTATTTAAGGAAAAAGATTACCAGGAATAACGAACATTAAAGAAATAGCAGGACTTACTTTCAACATATAGTGGTGCAACATCGAGGAAAGAGAAACATGAGAATCAAGCGGATATTCGACGGATAATAATAAAAAAAAACATATTGTTTTAGGTTATTGGTATAAAGGAGAAACCGCTGTTATCAAATTATGAATAATAAATAACAGGGCCAAATAATTACACTATACTTGCATATAAACAGTCATCAAAAGGGAGTTATAATAAATCAACGCATAGACTTGCCAATTGCGTGGGAGACATTTGCAATTCGAGAACCTCACCAAAAGCAATGACCGAGGCCATGTATGTAATATTAACTTCAGCAAATTATACAGATGCTCTCACGCCTGCCACCAAATAGAAACATGATAGCAGAAAGATAGAAAAAAGAGAAGCAAGGAGGAATATGTATTGAACATTATATGCTTAATGAATGTCCTGATGATGCATATGATTATTTGTTTTTTGGTCTGCCCCCTATTCATTTTTTTTTTTTCCGAATGCTTATGTGGACCTGGTTTCATGATATATTCCAGTGGCATGCGGGCCTGTGCCGAGATGCCAGAAGCCAAGGTTCTCTGTCCTAAATTAGGCTTCGTAGCGAATGAAGGGAATCCCAAGGAAGTTGAGCGCACAGGGTTTCCTAGAGAGCATTGTATTTGAAATGATTTCCTCTTACTTCCGTGTCTTTTTTCTTCTTTTTCTTTTAGGTCTGTCTAAGATGTCAAACGGGAGGTTGCTCTTCTGAGACTCCTGATCTTCTTTTATTTTTCTAAATGTTGTTAAAAACATTTTAATTGTGTCCCTTTAAGTATACTGATGATGTGGATCGCCTGAACTAATATGCTGATGAAGACTACCAAATTTACTGCACCCGAGACCACTGGGAGAAAACCCAAAAGTGTGGAGAAAATAAACTTTTCCTAATAACTTTTAAAGTCACAACACAAGACACGTAGGAACTTGCAACGCCCACTGCAGCTGGAAGATTCACAATGGATACTTTAATCCGCTAACATAAGTAACCGCAAAATCAGTTTACTGCATCCACTCGAAAGTGACCAGTGAAATGAGCTGGTAAAAAAAACTAAACAAAATTCCCTCATCACACAGATTTCCAGTCTCCATTCACCAATTCATGTGCTGGGAAATATCGTTATTATCTATTTTCATTTTACTGAGGACTTTTATGGAACAAGTTTCAGCACTGATTAGTGCAAGGTCGAGTTATTCAAAAGTTAATTTTCGGTGGCGGATGAAATACACCAAGGTATATATGAAATATATATATATATATATATATATATATATCCATATATATATATATAATATATATATATATATATATATATATATATATATCTATATATATATATATAGGGAAGCACTTACTAGAAGTGGCAGAGGGTCTGTCAAGGATAAAATCATTTCTCTTCCGTGGTTAGTCAAGCTATCTTACTGGATATGAGGGTACATTCTAAATATTTAGCGAAACAGATATTGAGAAAAGGAACTTGAGCACTGAGTCTTACTAAGTTTTACTATAGAAAGCTGGAGCGAAAGTCTTAAAATGATATGGCAGTGATAATAATTAGCAAACACGGTGAAATATAGTTCTCTATTGTTTGACTTGTGTTGGTTAGAGATTCGCCAGCAGAAATGAAGCATAAATCTTCCGGTAAGCATAACATGATAAGTAATTCACCAGTTGCTCGTGGCTTCTCCTCCATATTAGTCACAATATTACCAATAGTCGAGAAGTAAAGAGTGAGATTAGAAAAAGAAATCGATCCCTGTGTTTTCAATCAACCACGTAGTCACACCCACCATTCGTCACTTGGACGTCAAGGAAGAGGTGTGGGTGGCGGGTAAAGAAAGACATGAATGACGGATCGAAAAATGACAGGAAAAAATAAAAACACTTCCTCGACTTCCTATTGTATTTTTCAGTTATGTGCGCATTTTCTCCCTCAATTTACGTGATTCTACTGTTTATCTGTGAATAGATAAATAAATAAATAAATATATATATATATATATATATATATATATATATATATATATATATATATATATATTTTATATATATACATATATATATATATATATATATATATATATATATATATATATATATATATATATATATATATATATATATATATATATATATATATATATATATATATATATATATATATATATATATATATATATATATATATATATATATATATATATATATATATATATAAACACATATTTTACGGCCATTTTGCAAAATTGGTCATTTTACAAATTTGCCGGCCATTATGTAAAAGGACAAAATTCGTGGCTATTTTGCAAAATGACCTAAATTTCTCAACATTTTGCAAAACGACAAAGATTTTGGTCAGTTTACAAAATAAACAGTATAATTGTTGTCAGTTAGGCACTGGTGAAAGCCAGGAGAAGACTGCGCTTTGTCCAGTGAAAGAAAAATACCCGTTTTTACTCCGGAATTGGAAGGACACCATATGAGGCCACGTATGGACAGAAGGCTCGTCTTGGTGTTGACGCAACCTCTGTACCAGAGGAAGTCCTGGACGGTATGCAGATGGAGGAGCAGCTTGCAGAGGCAGTAGGTCACAGACTCAGAGGAGGAAGAGACAGGTGTTGAAGAGCAAGAAGAACCATCCGCTGTCATTAACTGCATCTCCTGTGGTAAAAGATATTTTGGTTCAAATGTGTGCAAGGTGTGTGAGAACCCATGTCACTCTTATACTCCGTGTTCTATGATGAATAACGATGCTGATGAGCCTGTGCTTTGTTCCATCTGCAGTCGGAGTCAGAGTATTCATACTGAACAAATGAAGGCCAACTTAGAACAACAGAAACAATCCCAAAAAATGATCGCTAATTCTGTGAGGAGATTTCAACCAGCCAAAGTAGGGGACACTGTGATGGTTCCTGCTCCATTAGTTGACTGCGGACGTGCAGAATTTCCTAATGTGAAGGCAGTTGTTTTTCAGGCATTGGACAATGGCACATATAAGCTTGGTACAAAACACGGCCTGCTTAAACAGGTGTACACTCGCAGCCAATTTACTACATGTCTAGAAAAATTCCTTTCGCTAGATGATGATGTACAGGAGCGGGAAGTAGTCATTGTAGAATCAATGGGACAAGGTCAGGGATTCGCTAAATGCTCTTGCACTAAGTCATGTATGACCAGACGCTGCAAGTGTTTAAAAAACTCTCTTTTATGCAACAGCAGATGCAAATGCAGTGCCTCTTGCTCTAACAAGGTCGACACACAAATACATTAAACTTTGATGTATTTTGTAATCTATTTTCTTTAATGTATTGTACATACACTTATGTTTATCATTTACTTTCTTTCAACTAGTTACTTGTTAAAACTTTATGCGTTTTGATGTATTTGAAAGTTGTATTTTCTGAAAATGAATAAAATTAGTTATGTTCACTACGTTCAATCATTCCCTCGCTTTTTTTTCCATCTGGCTGCTTGCTGTATGGACATTTTGTACTGACCAACGATAATTTTGTAAACTGACCTAAATCTTGGTCGTTTTGCAAAATGTTGAGAAATTTAGGTCATTTTGCAAAAGGGCCACGAATTTGGTCCTTTTGCATAATGGCCGGCAATTTTGTAAAATGGCCAATTTTGCAAAATGACCGTAACATATATATATATATATATATATATATATATATATATATATATATATATATATATATATATATATATATATGTTACGGTCATTTGCAAATATATATATATATATGTTACGGTCATTTTGCAAAATATATATATATATATATATATATATATATATATATATATATATATATATATATATATATATATATATATATATATATATAAATAAAGGTTTTTTTGCCACGAGGGAAAAAATGAAAAAGCGAGATAGACAAGTACTTTCGGTCCTGTTCGGACCCTTTACTGAGGAAAACTGATTTTACAGAGAACAACATAGTCAAAAGAAGGCTTAATATACAAACTGACACTACCAGATTAGCCATAAGGGCGATTTTCACTCTACAGAAAGGAGGAACCGCCTGAGGCTAGCCACACCTTGAAGGATACACGCAGTAAACAAGTGATTCTTCCAGAAAACAGTACATTTTGAAAAAACACAGGAGCATATACAATTTAATATCATGAATTTTTACACAAATTTTCCCCAAAAAATCATTATTAATGAAAAGACGAAAGAAAATATAAATATATATATATCGAGCAAGAGAAAGAGGGAGAGAGAATATCGAACCAGAGAGAGAGAGAGAGAGAGAGACAGACAGACAGACAGACAGACAGACAGAGAGAGAGAGAGAGAAAGAATTAATAACTATATACATGTGGGACTAAGTTATGTATTTGTGATTGCAGATTTATTTTTAATGGAGAATATTACCAACAAATATTTGGTATGGCCATGGGTAACCCTTTAGCACCTCTCCTTTCAAACTTATATATGGAATTTTTTGAGAGACAACACCTCCCGAATATCACACTTATCCCCTTAAAATGGTACCGATATGTCGATGATATCTTAGTAGTCTTACCTGGTGGTATCGATGTAAATGTTTTACTGTCTAAATAGAATAATTTAGTGCCATCCATAAAATTCACTGTTGAAATTGAAAATAATAATGTCATCCCTTTCCTAGATGTATTAATACATAGAGAATCTTTCCAATGCAAATTCAGTATTTATAGAAAACCCACAAATAATTTAACATATGTACATTTTTATTCTGGCCACCATCTTAATATTAAAATTTCAATTTTTTCTTCTATGTTCCTACGCGCTTTGCGTATCACGAGTCCACAATATCTGGACCAAGAAATAGAATACATAAAAAAGATAGGAAACGATATTTGCTACCCACCTCATTTAATTGATTTATGTTATCAAAAAGCTCACAAAAAGTTTTGTAGTGTTGCTATTAATGAAAAAGAAATGCCTAAAACTGTACTTAGCTTACCTTATTTTCGTGGATTTGAAACCATAAAATCAATATTTAAATCGTTTAATGTTAATGTAGCGTTCTCTTATAACAATACCATTAAAGATATGCTAATTAAGAATAGTCCCGTGACAAATAACAACATAATTTACAAAATTCCTTGTAAGGATTGCCCTTCGTTTTACGTTGGTCAGTCAAGTAAAAATTTATGTGTACAT
This sequence comes from Macrobrachium nipponense, assembly GCF_015104395.2. Lineage (NCBI taxonomy): Eukaryota > Metazoa > Arthropoda > Malacostraca > Decapoda > Palaemonidae > Macrobrachium > Macrobrachium nipponense. Next base: position 42,246,197 of record NC_087201.1, read on the forward strand.
ATTAAGCAACATATGTATTCAGTTAGAACAGCCCAGACTTCAAATGCACTGTTTATCCATCTGAGTGAAAAATCTCATTATATTAATTAGGGTGATACCTCGGTGATTGCTAGATCTAATGATTATGTTTCAAGAAATTTACTGAAATCGGCAATTATACAAATCACTAATAAAAACAACCTAAATCTTAGTCTGGGAATGTACCATTTGGACCCATATATTTGTAAGATGTTTATGAAGGACCTTAAAATAAATGAACAACTAATAAATTAGTCCCACATGTATATAGTTATTAATTCTTTCTCTCTCTCTCTCTCTCTCTCTCTCTCTCTCTGGTTCGATATTCTCTCTCCCTCTTTCTCTTGCTCGATATATATATATATTTATATTTTCTTTCGTCTTTTCATTAATAATAATTTTTTGGGGAAAATTTGTGTAAAAATTCATGATATTAAATTGTATATGCTCCCTTGTTTTTTCAAATTTTATGTTTTCTGGAAGAATCACCTTTTTACTGCGTGTATCCTTCAAGGTGTGGCTACCCTCAGGCGGCTCCTCCTTTCTGTAGAGAGAAAATCGCCCTTATGGCTAATTTTGTAGTGTCAGTTTGTATATTAAGCCTTCATTTGACTATGTTGTTCT
>NC_087201.1:42254338-42269338 GCF_015104395.2 Macrobrachium nipponense
TATTCTTCTTCTTTCCATTTTCCTCTCAGTTTTTTTTTTATTACTGTCAGCCATTTTACAGCATTCCGGCGCCACGGCCAAAGCAGGTAAGTAACACTCACGACCTTGCTTAAGATGTAATTGCAGAAATTCCCCACGTAAAAGCGTGTAGAAATCACACTGTTCACAATTTGTAATTAAACTAGCATGCAAATGATGGGGGGTTTAATGAGATGAACGGAGAAAAATACACTTCGGGGAAGCACAGTATTTTCTTGGCATGGTTCGTTTAAAGTCAAGGAATATTCCAGGAGGAAAAGCAGACCACCAAAATACCCGTGTTCTTCTTAGGCCGTAGGAGTCCAAAAGAATGATCCAATATATGGGTATGCTGAACTAAGACCCGTCACATATGGTGCACAGGCTGGCGTACCTGTCAAAATTTATGGTCGAGCGAGAACAATGGATGTCCGCTAGCTATCAAAGCCAAAACACTTGTGAGAACAAATCCGGGGGCGCACGGCCGGACTTGAGAGGCCAGTGCGCCACAGGGTCTAATATGGTCGCCGATTCAGGTAGCTAGTTCCAATCTTTGTAGCGGCTCTCTTTCGGCAACCTGGAAACACGAGATATTTGGCGGCAAAGGAGGAATGACACAGGGAAAGACAAAATGAGAGAATTATGCTAAGTGGGCAGCCATTTGTACTTCGTTTGGATGGAGGCGGTCATATTATGAAAGACGGTTAACCCTGCACAAAAAATTGTGTACGGTGTGTGCAAAGCTAGTATTCGTTTTAGGTTCTTTATTTTAATTTAATAGATAAAAATGAGGAATCGAGCCAGTCAATTACTACCCGAGGTCAACAACTTCTCGCCCCTTGTTGTCAAATTAACGCAAGCTGGATAGCAAATTCCCGAGATGTATACCATCCCCGTTTTTGCCATGTCCGAGGTTACGTTCGGTTAGGTTAGTTTGGTTTAGGTTACTTCAAATAATGTTACGCAGATAATTAGAGTGTGGGAAGCATAATGAGATTATTTCCAAGAAGATTCTAGGGTTAGTTTTTAAGACATGGCGTCCAACTTTTTCAGGGAAGTAACGGAACTCTGTTACAGTTCGGGAATATGCAGCTGGGTAAACATTTACGGTGCCCAGATTATGAGTAAAAGCTGGCAGAGCAAACATATTTGATATGGCTAAAATCTTGCGTATGGCATTTCTGAAGATGATTATGTGAATATACATTCATACAAAATGGAAACTAATACATATTCCTCTCAACCTGGGATTTCCCTGACATGTATTCTAATTACTGAAAGTTTTTCTGGTGGCCTTTTTTATCCATATATTCAAATCATATTTACATCTCGTTAGTTCCTTAATCTTATACCATTGGTTTGTTGTATTTGTTATTTACCTTAACTATACATTTACCTTTCTTATGCGTCTATTCCACTCTCTCTCTCTCTCTCTCTCTCTCTCTCTCTCTCTCTCTCATCGTCACCATGGCGACTGATCGACGAACGTGAACCATACATTACATTCATTTTACTGACCACTCATTGGTTTCTTCTCGTTTGCCGTCGATATTACGTATAACAGTTATCTATTTTGTGTCTGTTCCACTCATAGAAATATTTTGAAAATCCTTCTTGTTCTTCCTATAATAAAAGACTTTGTTATGAGTCAATGAAATAGTTTATCTTCTGTCTGACTAAAATACATAAAACAGAAATCATCTTTAGGAACAGAGCGATAGCATGAAGCCATGAACACAGTCTTGCCATTGAGATACTTCTAGTACACGTAGCTAGACGACATCGGAGAAAGACAATGTCAAAAGGGTTGGGGAGAGGGTGACATTGTTATCGTTTGAATTTCACAAGGTCGCTATAGGCCTACAGAACAATTGTTCAAGCGGAATGACCTTTAAGGAACTCGGGAAAAAGGAATATTATATAACTGTGTATAACTTCACTGTCAAAACTATCGTCCTTTATGGATATACGCAATTTATTAATAAATTTGTTAAAACATTAGGAAGAAAATATGAGAAAAATTTTTAAATTTCTGTGGAGCACTTGTTTAGCACTGGATATCCTAGATTAGTCTGTACACAGTTAGTTTCCGCATTTGGATACCCGCTTTGGTGCTTTTTTCCTTCTAATCAGTCGTAATATGTTAGGTAAGTTAAGTATTTAGTTTTACCAGACCACTGAGCTAATTAACAGCTCTCCTAGGGCTGGCCCGAAGGATTAGATATTTTTACGTGACTAGGAACCAATTGGTTACCTAGCAACGGGACCTACAGCTTATTGTGGGACGAACCACATGTATCGAGAGTAATATGTTAGTAAATCAGTCATTTCTATACTTTGAAGTTATAGAAAATATTCATCGTTGTAAGTATGATAGAAATATATATTATTTTCAAATAGAAAACTTCGATACGTTTCTATTCAAATAATTAATTGTTTATCGCTATTAATTTACTAGTATTTATATTTTTGCGCCATTTGTATATATTTGAAATTATTCTCATCTCTGTTACAGGAAACTGTTTTCATTTATAGAGAGGTTTCAAGAGAAAATCTCGCTATTACTTTTGTCTATTTTTTTTCCTACTAGCAGAAGTAACATTTAGGAAGAAATATTGTCCAAAATGTAAGCAGAGAGACTACAAGATATTGACCTAAATTATTCTTTAAAGTATTTTTAATCTCTCACGATAGTGAGTTCTACTTGTCACTGCAGAATAAAATAAACTGACTCAGGAGATTTCAGACGAGCAAGAAATGAATAATATGAAGGGAAGTAATAGAAGAAGATAAATTTTATAGGCAACTGTCAGATATAATTGAAAGAAACCCTCAGCTAAAACAATACAACTTACAAAAAATATAAAAGGAATACTAGTCGGGCAAAGATATGAATAATTTCCAACCTACCGCAAAAAAATGGCTAGATAAGCTTTTTCAATTGTTTGTGGTTCTATTTGGTATGGATAATAACATACTAAAAATCTACCAAAGTCAAAGTACCGGAAAATTTTGAAATCCAAGATGGCCGCCATTACATTAAAATGCTATTAATTTCCGTATTATTTGCCTAGAGTGATAAATATGATGTCTATACCTAGGTTTTGGAAGTCAAGGAATGCAATGGAAACAGTGAAGTTGTCATTTAATCATCAGAACACCATGAATCTAAGATGGCGTCTAAGATGACCGCAAACTACCTTGCTGTTTACCCTAGAATGGCAAATGTGATGTCTATACTTAGGTTTTGGTTGTCAAGGAATTAGATGGATATGGTGAAATCAATGATTGTGTATGATATCAGATCATAATGATTGTGCACTAATTCCTCTCAGGTTTGAACATGAGTGCCACTGATACCAAGCATCAAAAATACCCAATCTCCAAGAACGAAATCGAGGGCCAGGAGGAAGCAGTTCAAATTTGTGAGAAAGGTGCCAATGGAATTAATGCAACAAATGTTAAAAGAGGTGATCGCCAGCTTCCTTATTGTTTGCCCTAGAATGGTAAATGTGATGTCTATACCTAGGTTTTGGGTGACAAGGAATGAGATGGATATGGTGAAATCAATTATTATGTATGATATCAGATCATAATAATTGTGTACTAATTCTACATCCCTCCCTTTCAGGTTTGAACATGAATGCCACAGACATCAAACATCAAAAATGCCCAATCTGCAAGAAAGAAATTGAAGGCCAGGATGAAGCAGTTCGAGTTCGTGAGAAAGGTGCCAATGGAATTAATGTAGCAAGTGTTAAGAGAGGTGACAGTATTGTTGTAACAGCTGTCTGTGCAGTTCATTCAGATTGTCGTAAGTGGTACACTAACCCACGTGACATTATGAATTCATTAAACAATAAAAAAAGGTGAACCATCGCTGAAGAGAAGTGCACAGGTATCAACTGTACCATTTGATAGCAAATCCGATTGTCTTTTCTGTAGAAGGGAGGTCACATTTGGTACCTCAGATTTCAGTTGTGTGAAGACAGATATGTTTGTTCCATCTAGCATCCTGCTCACCCTTCTCTGAAGACCCCTCATTACGGAATATAGTCAATGGCGTAGTGGTGAATCCAAACATAAATGTTCATGAATCAGAGTCCAATGGAAGAATAATCATCGAAAATATAATTGGACAGCCTGCTTTCACATACCTGTTTAATCGGAAAGATAAACCCAAAACTCTTGGTGATGCTTCAGCCATCAGGGTTGCTCCAGATAAAAGTATAGATCTCACACTCTCATTTCAGAGCCTTTTGGTAATTGCAAAAACAGCTTATCTACAATTGGAGGATGTTTTAGGATATGAGCTTGGCCCCATTCCCTCCATCTCTTTTTGAGACAAGAAATGTGTTTCTAAAGCCAGATAAACCACAGCTAGCTCATACCATCTCCGACCATTTGAAAGATGCAGGTGAAGATCCAGATGAATCAGTTCCTCAGACTGAGCATTATGTCCTTGATGGAGGGTCTTTATTACATCGAGGTTCATGGGAAAGGGGGAGCAGTTACAGTTCAGTAGCTAAATCGTATGTAGATTTCACTATCCGACATTATGGGAAGGCAACAGTAGTTTTTGATGGACACACTGAAGGTCCGTCAATCAAAGACAACACTCACCAACGGCATTTAGGGCAGAAAGTTCACCCTGTGGCCAACTTCACTGCCGAGACAGCATTTGTTGGCAAGATGGAGGATTTTTTTTTTTCAATGAAAAGCAATAAGCAAGGCCTAATTGATCTGATCAGTAGTGAACTAAGGAAAGGAGGATGCCAAGTCATCAACTCACCTGGTAATGCTGATGTAGACATTGCAAAGGCTGCAGTTGAAGCATCCCATTACCATGTCACTATTTTGATAGGGGATGACATATACCTCTTAATTTTGTTCCTTTATTACACGCAGCCTGAGGGTAAGGACCTTTATTTCTGGTCAGGTAAGTCGACTGCTACAACAGTGTATCATATCAACAGTCTTAAGTCACCCTTTGGAGATGAACTATGCTCCCAGTTGCTTTTCATTCATATTTCTTAGATGTGTTAATACATCTTGCATCTTTGTTGTTGGAAAAACAGGCTCTCTTTCAAAATTTTTTGAAAGGTAATTCTGTAATACAATATTGTGCCGATCAGTTCTTCATCCCACATAAGGATGAAAAACTAATTTGAAGACACTGGATCCCAGGCAATGGTCGTCCTGTTTGGCAGGAAGGGTGCTTAGTCGCTGGCATCTTTGCACCTTAGTACCTTGTACAAGAATTGTATCAGCAAATTCATTTGTAGCACCAGAACGTCTACGCCCAACTGTATCTTCCACTCTCTCAGAGTATACTACCGAATAATGGTATGGATTGGGAAAGAGAGTGACATGAATGCATTAAACTAGGGTTGAAAGTTAGTGGACAGCCAATCGACACCAGTTATGTCACACATGAGTGTTGCACCAGACAACCTTTTAAAGATGATTCACTGCAATTGCAAAACTGCCTGTGGAACACCGCACTGTAGCTACAGAGTGTAGTGGTTACCATGTTCACCTGCGTGTGGACAAGGCCAGTTACAATCATGTGAATATCTGTACAACCAGGTTACATTCATTGAAAAGGAAGGAGATGAGCAGCAAGAGTAATGTACTGTATTTGACAAATGTATGTCTTATGAGGGTCATAATGACCCACATCTAAATAATAGGAGAGACCTCCTAACTGGAACACGTAACCAACCTTCGATAGTCCCTTTGAGTGTTATCTCTGAAGCTAGCTGAAAAATCAAATATTAAAATTCTAGGCGAATTCAAACTCCCGCTATTACAAAAAATAATCTTTATTTCCAAAAATAGCTAACATGAATGGAATAAAATGAGTTAAAGAACATCCCAAAAATTGTTAAACTACCATTACTCTTTCCACGAAATCATATTTAGATTAATACTTCCTCTTATCTACTTCTGTTCGACTATTCATTAGTCTTTATCAATAACTGTCAATACAAGTCTAGAGAATCCATTTTCAACGGTGACTTCGAATCCATATGAAAAGAATATAATTATCAAACATTGAAATGCGTCACCATGTATAATGGATAAAAATCTTGTAATCTTTTCCTACCATTCCTCCTCTAGAAGCTGAACTCAATGTCACTAATAAAATGTATAACTTTTTTTCAAAGTCTTTTTCACTTTACTTGTGTCTCATATCAGCGTCTTGAGGAATTCACTGTTTTGCACTTGTCTCTAAACACCAAGCGCTAAGGTTATTAACCCCATTTATTTTAATATATATCTCCTTATACACCAGACCAGTACCTTAACATATATATTTTAATGAACAATAGAAATTTTTGAGATAGTGAATGCTGAGGTACTGATACCAACTAAAAATAATAGTTTGATTCTAAGTGATGCATTCTTAAATTATATGTAGACTATAGGGCAAATTATGCATAGCTTACAGGAATTTTAATTTTTTTATATTCAAGGATATCTTTGTATGTTGAGGACCATTTTAGATACCATTTTGGATTTCATGATGTTATGATAAGCAAATGACAATTTCGCTACTTCTGTGCATTCTTTGACCCTCAAAACCTAGATAGAGACATCATATATACCATTCTATGTGAACTAATAGAAAAATTAAAAGCAATTAAAAGTATTGGTGGCCATCCTCGACGCCATCTTGGATTTCATGACGTTGTGATGGTTAAAAGATAATTTCGCAGTTTCCATTGCATTCTTTGACCCCCAAAACTAGGATAAACATCATGTTTATCATTCTAAGGAAAATATTAAGGAAACAAATTACATATTAATGTACTGGCGGCCATCTTGGACGTCATCTTGTATTTGAAAACTTTCCGGTACTTTGACTTTGGTAGATTTTTAGTATGTTATTCTCCACATCAAAAAGAACCAAAAACAGCCGGAAAACCTTTTCTAGCAGTTTTTTTTAAGGTTAAACCATGTATTTACTTCACTATACCTATGAGATATGGGAACAGTTAAAGCTACGAAAATAATGGTAAAAGAATGAACCTTTGTGAACTTACAAATAGGGTAATGCAAGAACGGGAAAGCAGACAAGACACAAAAAGACGTATGGAAAAGATAGGTTGAGGAGAATTATATGTTTAAAGAGCTAAGGATATTCAAAAATATGCAAACGTGAAGCTCTGCATCAGAATCCTCAGGCTGAGTATTGCCTGCTGAAATGTCTGAGCAGAAACGCAGTGTAAACACGTTCGATGCGAGCGAACAATGCTAACAATTCCTTCCCGAATTCACGTGTGGTTCATTCATTTCGAATGCAAGAGCAAATTTCCAAAATAAAGAACGATGTACTGTTTCACAGAATGTTGCGAATAAATTCCACCGAAAGAACAGGGCTGCAGTTTCCATTTCCATAAAAGCCTCTTGGAAGCCTAGTTGTGCAGCACAGTTGTGAAAATTGTGTTTAAAAAGCAATATCAGTGTTCGATTGCAATTCATTTTTATTTGTAAACAATGATAGGCACTAATTTATGGATGAAGGCGGAGAAGTGGTATGTTCTCTCTCTCTCTCTCTCTCTCTCTCTCTCTCTCTCTCTCTCTCTCTCTCTCTCTCTCTTGTTGTCGTTGAAGAGAATGGAACGAGCAGGTTTCAGGTGACGACACGTTGAAGGATGTTGCTACGTTGTTGCTACTCGTTGTTGTTGACATTTTATTCTAGTAGGTCTTCTTCACTACTGGTACCGTTGGGATGGCGATCTTTTATTTCCTGTTCAAAATTACCTTAATTTTTGACGTTGAAATGTGTCTTTGTTAAATTATTGCCTACTAGTGCACAGGCAATTGGTAGTTTATTAAGAGCAGAGGGCAGAACGTAATAGGAGAATGTCTTTGAATATGGTAAAATGTTTTGTTTTAGAATATTTCACGAGGCTGTTACATCACAAGATGGTCGAATATTGGTCCATTTTCTATCATTCTGATTCTTAGCAAAAGGTGTTCTACTTCACGTCGTCATATGCATTTTAACACGTGCTTGTAATGGGCTGCTGTTCTCTGTGACTAAAGTGGTTATTTTTCAAGGGTTCACAATTTTCTTCTGAATATGGACATTTGAATATATGTATATATGTACACACACATACATACATACATACATATCATATATATATATATATATTTAGATTTTAGATATAGTCTTCTTAGACCTATGTGTCTTCTACTGTTACCTCAGCCATTACACAATATATATATATATATATATATATATATATATATATATATATATATATATATATATATATATATATATATATATTGTGTAATGGCTGAGGTAACAGTAGAAGACACATAGGTCTAAGAAGACTATATCTAAAATCTAAATAATCCCTATTCCTTCGTTGCCACATTTTTCTTGATCCTAGACGTTGCAATTGCAATAATGGACTACAAACACAGGCATAAAAAGTGATTAAATCACAAAAGCTTAGTAAAGCCCAGCCACAAGTGACAGATATGGAGGAAGGGGTAGGGCAATGGGGTTTAGTAAATTATGATGAAAGCTAAAAGTTCAGATAGGAGTCTTTTCTCAATTAATATAGAAAGTGAGTGCCATTATAATTCGCTTATTGAAATTGAATAGGGTTTGGTTTGGACGAACTACTCCTATTGATGTGAAAATTATACAAGAGCGTCTGATTAAAGTATCACTCAACACTGACCCGGACTAGGTTTTTGTTGGACATTAACTCCAGTTTCCACAACAAGAACAACAGTAGGAATAAGCCCGCCTGTATCATTCTCGACGACAAAGAAGAAAATATAAGAAAAAAAATGTTACTCTTAAAGAAGCGTTGGGTTTATGTGGTCGCGCGCTTCTAAGTGGATACATTTGCCAAATGTCTTCAAACTGTAATGCTAGGAGAAGCAGCTGTGTTTATCTCTTCAGGTATGGTTATTGTTGTGCGTATTATAATGGCACTCGCATTTACCGATTGAGAAAAGACTCCTACTTGAACTTTTCGCTTTCATCATAATAAATTATGATGAAAGCGAAAAGTTCAAGTAGGAGTCTTTTCTCAATCGGTATAATGCGAGTGCCATTATAATACGCACAACAATAACCATACCTGAAGAGATAAACACAGCTGCTTCTCCTAGCATTACAGTTTGAAGACATTTGGCAAATGTATCCACTTAGAAGCGCGCGACCACATAAACCCAACGCTTCTTTAAGAGTAACATTTTTTTTCTTATATTTTCTTCTTTGTCGTCGAGAATGATACAGGCGGGCTTATTCCTACTGTTGTTCTTGTTGTGGAAACTGGAGTTAATGTCCAACAAAAACCTAGTCCGGGTCAGTGTTGAGTGATACTTTAATCAGACGCTCTTGTATAATTTTCACATCAATAGGAGTAGTTCGTCCAAACCAAACCCTATTCAATTTCAATAAGCGAATTATAATGGCACTCACTTTCTATATTAATTGAGAAAAGACTCCTATCTGAACTTTTAGCTTTCATCATAATTTACTAAACCCCATTGCCCTACCCCTTTCTTTGTATCCCCTGACCTCCATAGCTGTCACTTATGGTTGGGCTTTACTGCCCACTTTTGTGATTTCATTAATTTTTTGTCAGTGATTGTATTGTGATGCCAGAGCTCCAGACGCTCTGTCCTAGTACGTAGCATTTTGCAAAACAAATTCCACTACAATACTAATTATAATGATAACAAAAGAATAATGTCTTTTACTAATATGAAATATTTCCCATAGTTGTATATATTAGACCCTTGATTATTGACATCTCTGAATAAGATGACTTTGTTTTTATTCATTCTCTCTGTCTTAACTACTGAATATGAAAATACCAGACCGATTTGCGAATGTTTACCTTTTAGTCAGAGTAGGGAATAACTGAAGACCAGCTTCTCTGTTTCGTTCAAGGTGATCTATATACTTTATGTTATCTTCTCTCACTCTCTGGAACAAAGAAGACCATAACATAACTCAGCCCTTTTCGTATGTCAGGTGAAATGGGAAACCTCTTATGGAAATAAGAAATGTTTGGACTACTATTTCCATGTGCTGACATCGAATGGCACCATATACAGTATGCACACATAACCATGGGTTCGATTTGAAAAGGATTACTCGAAATCGCAGCACTTCATTAATTTAAGAATATATATACGAAGACTTACTACCAACCAGTTACCAATGGTCAGTTGTCATCCCAAGAATATCGGGCTCTGAAGATTTCAATGAACGCTTAATGGTTGAATGCGTAATTTTCAGGAAATATAATTTTTTCCATCTTTATGACATCTAGAGATCGATGTGTCAAGTTAATTATAAATAGTTTTATATTTGGAAAAGACGTCCCACTTGTGCATGACCAGAAAACCGTCCTAAAAGAGGATTTTTTTTATTCACGTCAGTTGACTGGATATTTTCAAATCATAAAGTAATAACGATCAATAATTATTATTAGACACCAGGTATTCACATTTTAATTTTGTCTGACATAAATTAAAATTTTTAGCTTTATAATTAACTCAATTCACTTTATCAAAGCTTGTCTATATCACTAATTTTTTTATTGTATTTATACCCTAATTAAGAGCATCATTTTCAATATTAATTGTAACGTGTGATAATACCGTAAACTATAATTTAGGACATTTCAGTTCATCCAATTAATAAATAAATTCTTTAAAATTATATTGCCTTATCTAAAACTTGCATGTTATATTAAAAATTACTGAAACATCAGTATATGCTAAATTCTTCCACGAAATCTATCGATCTTCTTAAATATTTGTTCCGCTGAAATGAACGCTATTGTCCACAGGAGTAAGCGATCTCAGGATATGCACCGATTTTAGTTGCTGTGCAATATCATGATTAGAAGGTTTCAGTGCAGCATTTGGTAGAATGAAGGGAATAGAGACCATGCACCTGAATAGGTTTCAAGTTATTTTGTTTTTAATGAACAAATGGACACTGAAAATCGAACTAAAAGCTCAAAATGTAGTACCCAAACTTAGGTGGGCAATAATGTGGTTAATAAATCGTTGCATACGTATTTAAGTGCAAATTATACTTGAGTATTGTATTTGTACATTCAGTTGTTCACAGTATTTAAATACATTATCAGTTATATATCATTACTTATATTTTCATATTAATTGATACCTAAAACATTTTCGTCTCCTGCTTATTTGTACATTTTCCTTTTTCTACTATCACTCAGTTAAATATATTAATATTACACATTCAAAATGGACGAATATCCTAAAACCATAACACGTAATGAATAAAATGTAGTAATATTTATCTATATTATTTAATACAGTCCACTAGTAACTCTTTATCACTGATTAACATTAAGTTACATATAATGTAGTTAGTGTTAAAATTGTTTTCTTGGGAAAATTTTGTATTTGTATTTACATATATTTTTAAGATAAATGTTCATGTCTGACGTCAACCACTTCTGGGACACACTTATTTTCATGTACTTCAGTCTTTGTTCCAAGATCACATTCAATCCATTTTAAAGACTATCTTCAGATTCATGCTGATGAATATTATTGATTTAATAATGGTAGATTCTCAGGAGTTTCAGTGAGAAGGATAAGAGGAAAAGGGTTGGAATATTTGTGAGACCGCTGGAACCTATGCGAATGGGTACAGTCTTGACCCAGCAGATAAAAAATTAACTAGCAAGTGAATGAAAGATAAATTTGTCATGGAAATATATCTTCTTCTTCAATATGAGGGCATTCCATAGCATTCTTTCTCTAGTAAAGAGACAGCTGTCTTGTTGTTCGAGTGTAAAAAAAATCGTTCAAAAAAAAATCGCAAAGTATAGCAGATGATATCTATTTGACTGACTCGACAGCATGGGATTAAAAATGATAGGAATTCAATCAACCTGAACTATTCTTTTGACTCCATATAAAGGTTACTCGGCCGTTTCGTTCTGTGACAAATGCAACGAATTCAATTGGGCACTGTAAAAGCATCTCTACAGGTCGGTACGAAGCGGATCACAGAAAAAGTGAACCTTAGTTCATTTCAATAAATAAATATTCGGGAATTCACTCTGCCAGCTATACGATGAATTAGATAAATTCAACATAGTTCCGGCGACGTAACTTTCATCTTCACTTTGAATAACTTCAGCAGTTCAGGATCATTTCATGTTAGATCGAGGAAAAAGGAAAGTTTGTTTGGTACCCAACTAAAGTCAGTGCAAAGCAGAATAACTGTTTTGTGTAGTCAAGCTAACTTATCAATTCCTCTAGATTTCACGATATATTTCGTCATCATAGTCCTATAATCAATATGAGATGTCTTTGACAAAACTGCCTATCTATGTATCTCTCTATTAGACCATCCATATTAGAGATGTAACAGATATCCGCATCCGCATTTTTTATAAATCTGCATCTGCATTGACAATTTCTTAAGATCCACATCCACATCCACCTTAGCATTGCGAGCAACATCTAAATCCGCTTCCGCAGTTTGAGAATGCGGTTATGAGGATATCACCCACTACTCAGTGTTCAATAGTTCATACTGATACATTGTAGCTAGAAGGAGATTTTTTTTGTTTTTGGCTACATTTGGCTTTTCCGTTTTATTACACAGAATACATGATACACAATTATACATTTCATACAGTGTATACTTTATAAGTAGCTCTGATATGGCATATTTGTTTTAAATAATATTTGTTTAAGTAATTTTATGTCATTTACAGCAGTTGTAGTCTTAAAAGCAGGGTGCTGCATTTTTTAAGATACACACACACACACACACATTCTAACTCTCTAATGCTAAGAAGGGCTTTTAGTTTTGTTACCCTTATCATGCAATGAGCTTGAAATAACCCAGTGCTAAGACATTTAAAACGTTCGTGTATTGCTGTTGCTGTTTGTACGCTCATATGTAAGTATACACCCTCACACACGAGTATCACTTATGTTTCTTCTTTCAATTAGGACATCAAACATTATGTGAAAAAAAAGTTATTTTGAATTATTAGGTTGAAAATCATCTTCAACAATTTAATATATTTAAATTATCTATATTTACTAAGTATCTGCATCTTCGTCCGCATCCGCAAATGTAAAATATTAGGACTTTGAACAAGTACTTGAGTACGTTAAAATAAATTACGAAAGTACTTGTTCCAAGTTTCATTTTCACTCACCTTATATATATATATATATATTTATATATATATATATATATATATATATATATATATATATATATATATATATATATATAGATATATAATATATATATATATATATATATATATATCTATATATATCTATATATATATATATATATATATATATATATATATATATATATACTATATATATATATATATATATATATAATATATATATATATATATATATATATATATATATATAGATATATATATATATATATATATTATATATATATATATCTATATAGATATATATATATATATATATATATATATATATATATATCTATATATATATATATATTATATATATATATATATTATATATATATATATATATATATATATATATAATAATATATATACTATATATATATATGATATATATATATATATATATATATATATATATATATATATATATATCTATCTATATATATATATATATATATATATATATATATATATATATATATATATATATATTATATATATATATATATATATATAGCTATCTATATATATATCTATATATCTATATATATATATATATATATACTATATATATATATATATCTATATATATATATATATATATATATATATATATATATATATATACATATATATATATTTATATTATATATTTTATATATATATCCCTATATAATATATATATATATATATATGATATATATATATATATATAATCTATATATTTTATTATATATATATATATATATACATATATCATATATATATATATATCTATTATATATATTAATATATATATATATTTATATATATATATATAATCATATATTATATATAATATATATATAATTATATATATATATATATTATATATATATATTTAATAATTTATATATATTATATATATATTACAATATACATATATATGTGTGTGTGTGTGTGTGTGTGTGTGTGTGTGTGTGTGTGTAAGTTTTGGCTTAATGAATTTATTATTATTTTAGTGTTTGCCTTAGTGGCCACTTATCCAGAACCAAGTATGTAAGCAGATGCAACAAATGACAAATGATAAAACTTTCCGTCTAATTACGTTTAATTTTTAATTTACTTTATTTTACAGAGTTCAACAAGTAGAATAGATACTGGCTGGTGTACAATCCAGTAATAAATATTTTACAAAAAAGCACAACAACTGGCTTTCAAAGTGCAATATAATTTTGTACGCAATGGTAACGCAATGTGGACCCCGTAGCTCGTGTTTACAATCGCTGTGACTTTTAGTCTCAGAAGCAGGGCTTTATTGTAGTAAGGATGAATTAGATATCTTCTAAGGTAGCTGTTCACAGGAATGATATGTAGCAAAGCACGATGGACAAGATGACATGTCTCTGGAAATTCTTTTCCCAGATAAGAATTCGTACGTAGAAGATTCTCTCACTTGCAATGAGTTATAACAATGGAGGGGTATTTTACTCCATATCACTGAGCAAAGGATTAATTAATTAATAAACTTTATTCTATATGGAATAAACAGACTAGTTACGAACAAGGAATTTTATTTTGGGAGATGAACAAAGTACTATGACCCAGAGATGGCGCGTAGGAGTAAAGGTGTTGCTTGGTCGAAAGGTGAGCGCAGACTCCCGTATCGTGGTCTATTTCATCTTCGAAATGGCTTTTAGTTATCCCTATGCCTTTATGGCCGTGATAGAACAAGGGATTAGGCAGGAGATTAAGCAAGGGA
>NC_087201.1:42274338-42291838 GCF_015104395.2 Macrobrachium nipponense
GAGAGAGAGGAGAGAGAGAGAGAGAGAGAGAGAGAGAGATATATATATATATATATATATATATATATATATATATATATATATATATATATATGATTATGTCTATTTTTGTGTTCTATATGAGTAATGCGCATTTATGGTTTCGCTGGATGGATACCTTATTCATAAGCTAATATTTATGCAATTTTTATGTTTACTAACCATAATGCTGCGGAAGAGTAAAAGATTTTCATATAGATCAGTGTCAAGTTTATCAACGTTTTAAAAGTTTGAACTAATCTCCCAAAATGTTTTTTTTGACAGTCAAAGTTCAAATTAATTTGAGTATCTGATAAAGAGTATTCACACCAAAAAATAGAATGAGCCATTAACTTGCAAATTTCCTAGGAAATGTGTTCATGCTGAACGTGAACGACATCTGGTCAAGTCGTAATTTCTACCAGTTAAGAGGTCATCCGAAAGGTCAACCGGTTTTATTGAGAAATTAATCACCAATAAGTCCATAACGTGGCTCAATTTTAATTATGTAATTGCCGCATCGCGCATAACTCTGAGCGCCTTTTATATCCTGACTTCTTCTAGGTTCTGATTATTGCTTAATGGGTTTCTAGGAGTTGGAAGGAGAGGAATTCAGAGGAACTGTTAAAAAACAGATAATTTGTTTTTGTGCCTAAAAGGAGACTGGTGATGTCTTTCTTTTCGTAGAACACCGACAACAACAACGACAACGACAACAACAACAACAACAACAATAATAATAATAATAATAATAATAATAATAATAATAATAATAATAATAATAATAATAATAATAATAATAATAATAATAATAATAATAATAAAGTAGGTAGTTGTCATGTGGTGTGGAAGGTGATAGCTTTATCAGTGGCATTCAGTTTGTATTGAGTCTTCTCTATTGTTCTAATAATGGATTTTTATAGGTGACTGCATTCTGTGAGTAACACGCCGATATTTGGCATACTTGGAGAGGAAAGTAGGTTGCAAAATTGGATAGTGTATTTCCCATGAATACAGTACTATAACAGTAACACGATACTGAACTCTGTAATTCATCCTCCGTAGAGTCTTCTTCAGTGTCAATTGAGGCTACATTTTCTTCAGGCTCCACTGAGCATGGTCACACCAAAAGACGAGGGTTAGTCATTTTTTGATGTGCAGGTAAAATTTTAAGGATATGAAAGTGACGTCTTTAGCTTGGATTTTGTGGGCATATCATTGAGATAGTGTGAAATGAAAGGTTAACAGGCGAGGTACAGTTCCGGATTGTTCCAGATTCCCGAGCGAGAAGGGTTTGGAACAGACTTTGTGTTGGTAGCCCTGACGAGAAAGGGGCTTATTGAGAACATTTGGATTACCTCCAAAATTGTCTTATAGATAAGTCTTCGAAAGGTTGGGTTATGCAGTCCACATAATTAAGCGGAAATGCACTTTTTCTTAATTCATGAATTGAAGTAAATTTTAATTCTTTGTCTTTATTTTCGCGACCGCTCTTGGTTCAAGGAATTAACTTGCAGACCTTATATTGTTAATAGAAAATTTCTTTATTTTAGAAAGGACATCTGCCCGATTTACCTTTCTCATCAGGGCTACCAACACAAATCCTGCCACAAAGTTTTCTCCCTCGGGAAACTGGACCCGTTTCTTGCGATATCTGACGCCAGTCTGTCGGCTATGGGAGCAATAGGATGCCTCTTCGGTGCTATTTAGTAAAGGATTCTCCTGCAGTATGAGGAGCGCCAATAGCAGCTGTGGGCGCCTTGGGTCGGGGGGCTTTACCGAAAACTTGTGTATTCGCCACTATTTCATTCCTTGTGATACTAGTATTGTGCGCATCTCTCATATGATTTTACTGCGCTTTATTGCGAATGACAAGAGTTTCTCTTCGCCAGTTTTATGGCGATCATACCGATATAGGAGACGGGACATCGCGGAATGGGCATTTAATTTCGTATACCACATTCATCTGTTTAAGATGCAACCTGTGGAAATACTAATCCAATATCCCAAGATTATGTTTGATGAATGTAATAAACAAAAGTAGTTGTTAGTTTAGGCAAGAGTCGCAAACCACTACAGTCATCGATGTCCCATGCACTGGATGCTCTGGTAATTGCTCTTCACCACTTTTACTACTAATCTTATTTCTGTTTTCGACTTTTATGAGGCTTGACTATGTTGCCCTTCAGGATAAGGTCTCAGGCCTAAACTTTTATGTTTCGAATCCTTGGATGCCTTTTTGCATCTCTCTATTCTCTGTCTCTGTCTCTCTGTCTCTCTCTATACACACACACATATTTATATTTTATATACATATATATATGCATATATATATATATATATATATATATATATATATATATATATATTATGAGAGGATGTCCCTAGGGGAAAAACAATGCATTTGTGATTTCACATTTATACTTCTTTATCTGCAGAATAGTTGATTACCCCCTCGAGTACAAAGCTTTCACATTATTATCTGTATACATCTATAGGGAACGCCCACCAGCAATGTGTCAAACCTCCTGAGAAAACATCAAACCTTTTACTTCTTGTCTAGGAGGCACTTTCTGCTTATTAACGGCCCCCATTTCCAATAGGTTGCTCCCAACAGGTGTTTCATTTCGTTTGAAATAGGCAAGAGATAGATCCCTTACGATGTGGGTTGATTCAAGCTGACAATAATTAAGAAAAATAACAAATGCCAATGAAGGTTGGATCAAATTAACTTGATAGTCACAATTCTTCGTTAAATAATAGTGAAATTGACAAATAGATATTTGGCTACTGACTCTAAAAATGGAGAACATTTAACTGGAAACCGGAAGGCAGAAGTAAAGCAAAAATTACTTTTGGAACGAAAAGTAAAGTAATAAATGTGAAAGTGAATTTATGTCGCAACGACAATGAAAGTCAATTAAAGTTCCTCGCCAGCCTCAAGAAAATGAAGTGTCAAAAAGTGAAAAAAGATACTAAGAACAAAAAGAAAACCAATTACCGTCTCTAAAAGTGATAAAAAAAACACACACACTCACAAAAAAGAGAGAGAGAAAAAAAAAGCGAAGATTCCGGCGGCCAAATTAGAAGTAAGAAGTTTTCCTTGGAAGTTCGCCCAATATTGGTTTTGAAATGAGGGACGTACTTGAGGATAAAATAAATAAACTGGAAAGGAATACCGGGGTTTAATAAACTTTGGTGCTTGATGTACTCTTTTTCTGTATGACGTCCTTACAGGGATATGTTGAACTGATATAGAACTGAAAATTTTAGTTCTACCTGTTATTTATATATAATGCATTCTGAACTAAATATAAAAATGAATTTACAATTATATATGTCTTATTTTTTTAAAGTAATTGTGTTATATATCCCCATGCTAACTTTAAAAATTCATGGATTACGGGTTAGTACTGTGCATAGAATAGAAGGACTCTGTTAGTTAGAACAACAGGCAGTTCCGGTGGATTAACATCTCGAGTCAAATAATGTTGACTTGTGTAAAAGTCTCTGAAATACCACAGAGATAATAGCTCTTATACGAGGCGTGTTAGGAAAAATATAATAAATCTCTTATTAACTAATTACAAGAAGCACAGATTACTCATTGCCTTACAAAGTTCATCTGTGCTGCACCAGCACTTTCTTAATATTTTATAACTGCCAAATTAAATTATTGTTCATTTAGACTTTTAAATCAAACAGCTCATGTAACACTTTACAGGGTAATCCACTGAGTCTTCAAATGTCGTATAACTTTCAAATTATACATACACACACATACACACACACACACATATATATATACATATATATATATATATATATATATATATATATATATATATATATAGTATATAATATATATATATATATATATATATATATATATAATATATATATATATTATATATATATATATATATATATATATATATATATATATATATATATATATATATATATCAAGTTAATTTGATCCAACTTTCATTTCTTTTACTATACCTCCGTTCATGTTATCTTCCTTCCATCTAACTTCCACCCTATGTAACAGTTCTTTCTTCCCGTAACTGCGATGTTTCCATTCTGCAGGACCTTTCAAACCTTCTTACTGCCAATTTTCCTTTCAGCGTTAATAACCTTATACGTCTCATCGCTTGACCTTTGGCCTAATTTCCATATCCTTTTCAAATTTAAGGATAACAGAAGTATATTGTTTAGTGTAAGACTGAAATTTTTCTAAAACAACATACTTCAAGTGAACAGAAAACAAATCGAGTGCATCTTTTATCTATACCTGCTTTGAATCTCTCTCTCTCTCTCTCTCTCTCTCTCTCTCTCTCTCTCTCTCTCTCTCCTCTCTCAAGCCTTCGAGATAGTAAAATCTTTCAAATCCTGTATGAAATATAAGCGCATTACTTACGCATTTTATCTTTTCATCATAGCCCTTTCACTCAAGTTTTTATTTTAAAAACACGGCGCAGATAGAAAAGTCTAATCCAGAATTATGCATAGCTGAAAGGAGCAGAAACTATTCCATCGTACTTCCCGAAATCGGCATACTAATGCGGATTTGAGCCATCAAATGCATAAGTATTATGTTTCCATTGTGATTTAATTTTATTTTAGAATTATTAATTCATATGTTCAATTCACTAATGAATATTTGAGGGTCACACAGTTACAAATATATATATATATATATATAGTATATATATATATATATATATATATATATATTATATAGTATATAAATATATGTATAATCCTTCTTATGAAAGCTTTCCCATTTGCCTAAAATATTTACATATGAAATTCATTTCATGTTCATAGTTTCAGTGGATGGAATTTAAATGATGGCTATAAATGTTTGGTGGTCTATTTCATAGTTATGTAAATGGATTTACTTGGTCATTATGGAAACTAGGCAGCCATTTCATAAATTATGCGGCTATGAATGTATATGAACCTTAATGAAAAGTTTTTGTTATAGAATCTCATAAATTGACGTTTGTTATTGAGTATGGAGTGTCCTCCTGAACTCTGCGTGATTTATAGTACACGTGAAGCTTGCAACTGAATGCATTCTGAAGCATCTGGAACACTGTAAGTCATCTAATACAACAAACCTATCAATCTGACTTCAATAAGCCAAGAAAGATATTCACGTAGTCTCATAACTCATGTCATACACATAAAAACGTTAGTGGTAAAACAAAGGTTAAAATTTAATTAAAGGCTCTTAGTTCTGAATTTCTCTCGTAAGCAGGAAGCTCTAGGCATTTCCTCCCTTATGTTAAGTGATCGTACATTCATAAGATTGGCAAATTATTTTCTTGTCAATTGCCAGTCGGAGACTCTGGTCTTAAAAGGCAGTGTTATCATATGCTTAGTTACGTAAGGTTAAACATATATTCTGGAACCGTATAATTTCTAGAATGATTCTCCGATTCCTGAGTCAGATGTCGGTGTACTTTTGATGCTCTTACAATAACCCGAGAACCAATTCATACAAAGGACATATTTCATGAGCTGACTCACTATTATGTCTTAGACTGACAGATTTATTTGTACTATATTTGGTGGCAGAATTACAAGGAAATTCAGGTTTTATAACAATGTCTGCAAAAATGTTTCTAGAATGCCAGTAATTTCCTATGAATTGAGCACATAATTGCCATCATTTAACTGTAAAAAGAGTTTGCAAATACAACGTCAGGTGAGAGAGAGAGAGAGAGAGAGAGAGAGAGAGAGAGAGAGAGAGAGAGAGAGAGAGAGAGAGAGAGAGGAGTGGGAGTATTTCATCATTGTCTATATTTTCAATAAAAAAAATCACTAAAAGCACTGTCATTACATCTACATATGAAAGGAAATTACATTTGAATTGAAGATCAACGCATGCTATATATATCACCAGTTAGCAATGGTAACAAAAAGTCATACTAATTCCTCGTATAAATACTGTTAATTAGCATATAAATTTCCCATAAATTTTGGAATCATCCCTTTGCTCAAATGGATATGAAAATGATGTACATAAATGCACAAAGAGCTAGTTCTCTCTTATGATTAGGGATATTATAATTGAGAACTTTTGATAAAGGTAGAACGATAATATCTGTAATGCGCTATATCCTCCGCTTTGGTATGTTGCCTGCAGGTGGAGTAATTCGACAGTTCGGTGATAAAGACCGAAATAGAAATGAAGCTGCTAACCTTTTCCTCAGAGAAATATTTCATGTTTCTGGAAAATATGAATTTTCATCCATGTAAGTTATTTAATGTAGCCTGTTCTTATTTTTCTCATCATGAGAATCCTCTCTTGTCAATGTTACGACAAAAATACTTTTACCAGGCGTTATGTTATCGGCACTGCAAAGTTAATTTTCGCAATTCCAGTAAGGCGAACTGAAATATTTGCGAATGATAATAGATTGATTATTAACATGACATAGGAATCATGTTTCGTGAAAACAATTAAAATCCTCTCCAAATTGTTTGAAGTTCATCGGGATTTCTAGACAGTCAACATTTTTCAGCCAAAATATTTTCGTCTAGGGCGCATGTTAAAGACTTCCCATTCAATTCTGATGCAGCTGTTTCTAGGAAAGTTATAGATTGTTTGAGTATAATATTGCGCAACTTGCCTTTTAAGCCAGCCCATTTTTATGGCTAGAAATGGTGGCTTTAACATACAGGTTCCTAATGATTGGACACAATATTATCTCATTAATCCATCCTGCGAGAGTCTCTCTATTAGTGTAGACCATGGCCTTAAAAAATCACGATTATTTTTTTCTTCTAAGAAGGAAGTAACCAACAACTCTCAGGTTTTGGAAAACATTTAAGTATTGACTCGAATACTGACTTATTGTATCTCTTAGCATATCAAAGGTGAAATAAGTAATATACCCATCCAATATTTCAGTATGAACCTTCATTGCAGTTGTGCTTAGCCATGAATGGTCCATTTATGTTATATTTAGGAAATAAAAATGATGTAGGGGACACTTTTACAGAGAAACTTCCGAAGTCTCAAGAAAACACCATACCAGAGCCATTTACAGCTCTCTTTGGTGGTAATAATCATTTTAATTCTGTTGTCATACCCCCAGTACATCAGCCATTGATTTGGATTTCTTTTTTTGAAAGGATGCTGATGGGCCAGGCAACCCAATTCCAATTATCTACCACGGGTCTTGAGGCCAAGAAAAATAATAATAGAGGGGAATGAGAACTACCCCTTTAAGGGAAGAAGGTTCTGGGTCTAGGGAGATAGAATTGGGGGAACTCCATAATCTGCTGACAGAGGGAAACAGGCAGTCATAAAAAAATGAAAGATAGCCTCGATTGCAGATTTAAATTTTAAGAGGCCAGTAAGGATGGCCACCTCTAACACTTTTGTGATCGGAGAAGTTAGTGAAGTAGAAACTACAAAGAGAGAGAGAGAGAGAGAGAGAGAGAGAGAGAGAGAGAGAGAGAGAGAAAAACACCTTTCGAACTAAAAAAAGAATTGACAGAAGGGGTGATACCAGGATCGTTAACATGGTGATGAATTACCGCTGATTCAGTGTTATATTCACAAGACAAATTTGCAAGTATGAGACCAAAGTTCCGAAGTATGATCATTTGTCCAAAGTAGAGATGCTGAAATCAAAATAAAATTTCTATCTGATTATAAATCGGTAATTCAGATTTTGGAGTTTTCAACAATGATTTTGAAGCAGCGTAGATATTCCTGATGCTTATATAGAGGATATTTGAATATGTATAAGATAGACTGAAAAAATGGGACGGAAAAATAGACCGAAAAATGACTTGACGCTTAAGAAGTAGAAGAAAATCGAGACTTAATGATAGCAACATTTAGTTAGTGGAAGGCTAAAGTAGAAGAAGGTACAAACTTTGATTTGAAAGGTAGACTTGAGAAGAACATAAATATAAAGGGTAGGTGAGGAGTGTAACTAATGAAATATATGTCATGAATAAAAGGCATTACGCACTTAGATAAGGAGCAAAGTAATGGGCAAAAAGCCATTCTTTGTATGTCTGGGTAACAGACCCTTACGATAGACGGGGCAAATGTCTTTGATTTGCAGGTCATCGACAAAACTTTTTCCCAGAGTACCCAACAGAGGAAGAAACATATCTTAGAGATATAATTGAAGCCCCCAGTCGATTTGCCTTGCGGAAATCATTCTGCTGAGCTGAAAGAACTGGTTTGGTTTCACCTTGATAACTGAATCTTTATATTTTAAACACCATCTACCATTTATGATCTCTATACAAAGAGAAAACTTACTTGTGTAGTCCATCGTTTTCTATCACCGTTAATTTATATTAGCAGCAGAAACTCCTGTAATGAGTGTCATAAAGCTGTAGTAATTTCAGATCTTGTTGGTGGTTCAAATTATCCGTTAGATTTCATTTATCTATTTTATCTTATTATTTAGTATTTATAAATAGTTAAATTTGGTAGGGTAGGCTAACTCAGTTTCAATTACAATGACAGCTGGGGTGTAATGGCATTCCGGGACAGTAAATCACTTGGCTAGATGTTATTAAAGACCAGGAAGATAAATCGACGGAGTTTACAGACAAAACAAAAGTGCCAGATTTATTGACAGCTTCAGAGAGAGAGAGAGAGAGAGAGAGAGAGAGAGAGAGAGAGAGAGAGAGAGAGAGAGATCTTATTCCCCAGAATGAACTTGAAAAATCTTATTAAAACGTGGTAGCTATAATTTTGCTACATTTTGTCTTGCTCATCTCTAACATGATAGAAATTTTAAGACCTCAGGTTTTTACCAAGAAACTTCCATTTCTCCACCTCTAGGCAGTCTCCTTTCGTATTTTCTAGATATAAAGATAAATACGTTATTCAAGGCCAGTTACACATGCTATAAATTGTCTGAAATGGTTAACCTTCGATATATTTGTATGCACTTTAGCCTGACTAGCTCCATGTAACCATGGAACTATAAACATGGAATGGACATGCGCGGATAAATATACTGACGTAGCTTGTCACTGTTAGGCGCCATGGGAAAAGGTGGAGATGACGCTGAATTAAGCTATTATTAATTAAAGCACAGTCTTGCAGACGCTTTTTTCCCGTCTATCGTCCTTAATTTTCCACCGATTTTGATAAATATAGGCTCATTGAAAAGCTCTTGAAAATCCCTTTTAGATGCATATAATCAAGCATGTAGAAAATACGGCGCTGCAGTATTTTAAATAAAGATATCCAGATATGCATTTTACCTGGGTTCCCTTCTTTATTCTACTGCTTCCATTTTTTTAATATAAATTTAAATATATTTATCATCTGTTAAAAGCTCTTGAAAAGAACTTTCCAATGAACCAGATGAAGCACGTATATGTTTCATACAATAGAAATAACCATGCATTCCATGTGCTGAGCTGAGTGATTTCACTTCTTTGCCATGGGGTTGTGTAATCAATTTTACCACTAAAGCCTGTTGAACTCCTTATATTTAATATCCTTCTAAGTATCAAAGTCTTTATACTCTACTTTACATTTTATGCACTACCTACTAGGTCTTGTCACCTTGCTATCCAGTCTGTGTCACCTAGGCATTAACCCTATCACCATGACACATTGGACTTAAATTGTAATTAGGTTGACTTATACTTATTGCTTACTTATATCAGCCATCATTACAAAAAGAAACACACTTGTTGCTATAAATAATCTATTTTTGTAGATCACTTATTAATGTCAGTCTTATTAATACTAACAAATTTAGGTCTATTTTAAATATATTATCATGTAAACAGAAATGACTAGACTGAAAAATGTGTACTGCTAAATTTACTTTAACATAACGCAACAAATGTTATAGATGATAAGATATTGTCATGGAAAATTAACAGATTACACTCCAATATGGCGAGGAGGGCACTGTGATACAGGCTGGCTTACCACTAAATTACAGACGCTTATGCTGCAAAATGCATATTTCAGTTTTGTGACTATCAATATAGCCTATATAATAATTTCAGATGAATGCAACACGCTTAGTGGTGTGGTTCTGTATGTGTATATTTAAAAAGGATTAATTGCTTCGAAGAAGACATGATAATCTTTGCTTGTTTGCTTCTTGAACTGATTTGTTGCCTAGATTATTATGATCAAATACCTTCAAATGATGTGTTTCATGGTAGAGTTGACCATTGACTTGGCAAAATGTACGCTGCATATTCTAGCATGTTAACTTGGGAGTACTATTCTCCTGCAGTTCCTAACCCATTGCTGGTAGAGCTCCTTTTGAAAAGTTTTGTCAGGGAATCTAAAAAATGTCTATAACACAAATAAGTGTATGCACTTTTCAAGCTAGTAACTGGCTTAGCTAGTAATGATACACAGGTGTCAGTGATAATCAAGTAGGTATCCAATTATAAGTGCAATCAACTGTATTACCAGCAATTCAGTAGCATGATCTATGGTGACTGCAACTGTATGCTTACTGATCACAGCTGTAAGCATGACTTGTCACACAATTTGTCACCTCAAGTCAAGATTTAGTGTAAAGTGCAAAAGTACAACTGCCATGACATCATGGCTCATGGGTGATATTGTGTTGTTTAGGCTCCCTATGTTTACCATTGCCAATACTAGGCTAACTGTTTACCATTGCCGATACTGACTAAAGAGCATGTAAAAACTGAACTTAATTGTGAAAAGAGATGCCACGTTGTTTACAGAGTCTGTTTTTGTAGTTTGTGCAGTTAATAGCGAAGCACTGACTGCCTTTTTTGGTGTCAATATGTTTCTGCTTAACCTTCACTGGCGCCATAACAAAGCTCTCTCTATCCTTTGCAATGGCAGCGTGCTTGCGCACAACAGTTCTGCGCATGTCCATTCCATGTTTACAGTTCCATGTAGGTAATCAAATATTCATGGTTGAACCTGCGTACTTTGCACACAGGTTGTTGAACTTGAAAGAATACAAAGATTCATCGCTTGTATTTTTCTTAATTTCGTACTAGTTTCATTTTCCGTGAGAGTGACATTTTTAGTTTTATGTAAAAGAAAAATACTGAGATAGCTTTGTCTGTCTGTCTGCATTTCTTCTGTCCGCCCTCAGATCTTGAAAACTACTGAGGCTCAAGGGCTGCAAATTGGTATTTAATCACCCATCCTCCAATCATCAAACATACCAAATTGCAGTCTTCTAGCCTCAATAGCATTTATTTTGTTTAAGGTTGAAGTTAGCCATGACCGTGCTTCTAGCAACACGACAGCGCAATCCACCACGGCCGGCTGAGAATTTCATGGGCCGCGACTCATTCAGCATTATACCAAGACCACAGAAAGATAAGTCTATTTTCGGCGGCCTTGATTACAAGCTGTGCAGAAAACTCGATTGCGCCGAAGAAACTTATACGCCTTTTTTACTTTTGAAATTGCATTCCTGACTTTGATAAGTAACCAAGTGATTTATCTAATACCGTACATTATAGTTTTTAGTCTCCCATTGTCTCATATGCAACCTACAAGTGGAATCTTCTTTTTCCTCCGAGCGTTTACCGAATTTACTCTATTTTTATATCACACTCAACGTCAATTATTTTTGGAACCCATCTACGTTGAACATCTCTGTATATTTTGTACTTTCCCATTTGTCTTTGAACCTCTTTTCATTTTATATCCTCAAACTAATTTAGAGATTAGTCCCTTGATTAATTTCCTGTTTTTAAACCGATTCCTCTTTATTGAGACATTTTCTTTTTAATTTGACTCCTTCCGTTTTCCTGCCATGTACAATCTCTTTCTGAAACCAGTTCTTTGCACGAAGACAACTCTGGGATTTCTGTTATGAAATCCCCTCGGCAATGGTCAGGAATAGTGTCAAGAGAACTGGAGAAGATCGGGGAAATGTGGCAAATAAAGATTTCAAAGGATAAGGTAGAAAACCGGGAATGTCACGCCAAGCTTTAAAAACAGTAACGTCCGCAGAATAAGAGGCGCGTATAAGAAAAAAGTTTGGGGGATTGAGACCAAATATGTGATAGGACCAAGGGCGTAAGAGATGGATGGTACACGGTCGAGCTGCAGGATTGGGGAAAAGAGGATTTGCTGACACAATTTACTGAATTTGCACTGATAAACCTGATTACTGACTGAAAAATAGGCAACTCATCGTTATGCCTATTTTACTTCAAGTTATATGTTTAGTTCAGTAACTGAAAATTGTCCGAAATACGCTAATAATAATATTCTTATTCCGACATTATTTTCCACTTGCCTATTTTTAGAAAATATAACAATATTTTCATTTGATTTAAGGGATTTTTCTTTTTTTACATTAAGTTCAATTTTGTAGAGTTAGACCTTTTTTTTGTAATAAGTTTTAAGTTTACTTATTTACACTCGTTACATATTAGTTAAGATTCTGTAGCTGCCTGTAACAATTTTCTCTTTCTGGTTATTGTCTTGAAAATCGCACTTTTCCTGGAATACAATTCCCGGCTGTGGCGGCATCCTGACAAAGAACTATAGCCATTCAAAGCCATTATCCATGTCTATAACAGTCCCAAAACGATCTCTAGACCCAGCTTTACAGGATTAAGTAAGTGTAAGGTGACCATACGTCCCCCTTTGAGGGGGACAGTCCCTCTTTTTGACTCTTTATCCCCCAAAAAATTGCGGTCTGGGGGGGACGCCCTAATGTCCCCTTTCAGCCTTTCTTTTTTTATGTAATTACTACAGTTTTCCTAAAAAAATAGAGACTAATTTTTATTTAAAATGTCAGCAATAAATAACGTCTGAATAAAAACAATGTCATTGATAAACCTAATTTATCATTACCTGTTATTGAATATACATAGTGAAGATCAAAGCAAGCCAAAAATACGCCAAAGAATGATGTCAGATTTTTTCCTTTTTAAATAATGTCTGTAAATAATAATGTCTTAATGAAAACACTGATTGATAGATCTCCTCATTTATCATCACCTGTAATTCAATATACTTATGTATTAAACTTCTGAATTTATAACGACTCAACATAAGTGCAAGTGCGCATGGGCTTATTATATACGTATGTCCCCCTTTCGCAAGTCAAATAAATGGTCACCCTAAGTAAGTGAGCAATTCCAGACTCCAGTTAGAGTTGCTGGTGATGCTTTACTTATAGCAAAGTCCAGCTAGCTTTGCAGCTAAGCCCCGCCTACTGCACGCTTGTGATTGGTCAGCTCTCGAAGGGGGAAGGACTTCACACCAGTTAACAGTACGGATTTGGCTCCGTTCGGTAATGCTGAGTTTCGTGCATGAATCATGACACCACAGAGTTGAGTTCCCGGAGTTGGGAAGTCTGCAATTGATATCTCCGATAAATGATATATAAAGTTATATATCATTGTGAAGATCTTGGATAATTTGGTCTGTGCATTTTTTTACCATGGGCTGCATAAATATACACGAATCTTGGTTATTTTTTTTTTAAATTGGTGTTGCCTGCATAAGCGAAACGATATTAGGCCACACTGATTGAAATGAAGCATTGACATATGCACTCACTTCCGATGTTAAGGTATTAATTCATTCTAATCCTGCATGTCAAATGTTAATATCATTGAGAGATTAGGGCTGCACGTCAATTTCTTATATTTTGAGGCAATGACAGGACATAGGACTATTCGTCAATTTCTTATATTTTAGGGCAATGACAGGGCATAGGCCTAAACATCAAATTCTTATGTTTTGAGGCAATGACAGGGCATAAGCCTACACGTTAAATTCTTATATTTTGAAGCAATGTCAAGACATAGGCGTGCACATAAAATTCTTGTATATTGAGACAAAGACAGGGGACGGACCTATACGTCAATTTCTTATTGAATTAATACAGATTTTCAACTCCACGAGTTAATTGCACATGCACAATGCATACAGTAGAGTGTATAATCGACAAGAAATGTGAAGATACAGTTATCTTAAATCTTCGGACACATATTGCTCAATAATGCCACACCTGGCAACTCTAGAAAGGGGGCGGAGCTTCAAAATCATCGTTAATGTTTGTTTGGTAACGTCAGTTCAGAGTAGAATATCGATCATCCTTTTTTAAAACCTAATCTGAAACCATATTTATAAGAAATGTTTGACACTAAACTGACGTAATATAGGACGGATATTAAAAAATTAGAGAACATTTTTTTTTTTAATTTGGGCAGTACTTGAGGAAATCGTGAGGAACAATAAAGTAAAGGATGACATATTATGACGAGAGAGAGGAGAGAGAGAGAGAGAGAGAGAGAGAGAGAGAGAGAGAGAGAGAGAGCAAGGATAGGCTATCAATAGAGATGTTTAATTCATTATATTCACTTTGAGAGATTGAGTGATAATATTTTCTCAAATATGTTTCAAAAGTGGAGAGAAGATGAGAAAAAGAAAAGAGAGAGCGAGAGAGAGAAGAGAGAGAGGAGAGAGAGAGATGTGGTGATGGGGAAAGAAACTTGGAAGAGAGAGAGAGAGAGAGAGAGAGAGAGCGCGCTAGCATAGGCCTATCTATAGAGATACTTAATTCATTACATTTACTTTGAGAGATTGAGTGATAATATTTTTTCAAATGTTTTAAAAGAGAGAGAGAGAGAGAGAGAGAGAGAGAGAGAGAGAGATCTGTGTACATGAGAGCATAGGCCTATTTATAACTACTTAATTTCATTATATTTTCTTTAGGAGAATGAGTGGTGGTATGTATTTTTAAAGTATGTTTTAGAAGTGGAGGAGAGAGAGAGAGAGAGAGAGAGAGAGAGAGAGAGAGAGAGAGAGAGAGAATTGTAGTATTGGTGACGGACTTGTGATAGGGAAAGGAAGAAAAGAACGGGAGTCGGTGCACAGATACCTGGGAAACAGGGTGATCTGGCTGCGGTCATTCTTGCTCTCTTGATATAGTCTGTACTTTTGAAAATCGGTTATCATCCACAAATCATTTAGTACCACAATAACTCAATATGTATCGTGGAAGAAATGCTGATGTGCTGGGAGATCTTTCAGCCTCGCGGCAAAGTAATGAAGGCGTGTAGGCTGACTACGAACTGCTTTGTGATGGGAGCATAACCAGAAAACCTTTGAGCTGACATACTAATTTAACATTGATAAAGATTCATCTTTAAAGACAGTAGCTTTGTAAACAGCGACTAGCATTCGATCCAAGTAATCAGTGTGAAATAAGTTACGTATGCCAGTATCCAGTGACTTGCGTTTTCCCGCTTGAAGTTCTAGGGCTCCTCCTCACATCATAGAAAACGCTCTTGCGGATTTACTAGATTTGCTCAACCTACCTTAGCCGTCGTAACATTGACTGCAATTGACGTCAGCTAACTTTAAACGCTTGGGAGTAAAAACACAAATTTGTATAAACTAAAATAATCACATTCACCACTTACAATGATGCAATAATATTCCCGTTCATAAAGGAAAACGAGTAAATATTGTCGTCGTGATACATAGTACTACAATCAGAAATTCACTCTCTATTTACCAGATCTCTAAGAACAAATCCACCTGAGAAATTCCAATTACTTCGGACATATATCGTGTTTTTAAGTATCTGAACGGTTTTGTTTGCAGTTTTAACTTATATGATATAATTTGCAATGTATTTTTATATTCTAGAGTAAATTTATCGAGATTATATCTTTTCAGTAAAAACAAATGGGAAATTCGATGAACGAAAGCTAATGAAAACTGTATCTTCACTTTTCTTCTCGATAGTACCTTGCCTCAATCACCTGCTAAAGGGTACATCCGCGACGAATTGTCTGTTGGGTTGTCTGGAAAGAACTATTTTATCAGAAAATTCCATAACTGATAAGTCAAAGTGAGGAACTCCGATGGTTATAAGGGAGCGGAATGCTGCATCATTATTTGATGAGATACTAAACTATCTGAGGAGAAAAATATAAATGATAACAGTGTCTAATTCTTATGTTATCATTTCACAGAATACTCATCTGCTGTTATTGGTTACTTTCTCTTTAAAGATATTAAACTTTGTCAAAATTTCCAAACTGTAATAAGAAAAATACGAATATCGTATCTTTAGTTAGTTATATGTAAATATAATTCATCAAGATAGTGAAACAGTTTTCCTTTATCATGAACATTTTGAATTATTCCCATCAACTTGCTTTGTAAACCACACATCCTCTGAATCCTCCATCAATCCTTCTGTTACCTTTCTTAAATAAAATCCTGTCATTACTTGGGATCCCTTTCTTTCTACTGACATACCTCTCACGTTCTATTCAGGTATTCAGAAAACATGTCACCACCACTGAAGCCATTCTCCCTACATCCAAAAAAGTCCCCAACCCCTCTACATGAATTTTCAAATATGTACTACTAAATCCACAGTTTTCACTCATTCACCCTATATATCAACCGCCTCTCTTTTACCCCTACTTTCAACAACTCTTTTTGAATACTTACTTCTTGAACACAGTATTACTCTCACTTCAAATTGCATCCCTTTTTCCGACGGCTCTTCAATCCAGAGGGTTTTGGTTTTTTTTAATGGTCATCTGATAAGTTAGATAAAATAGAGGTTCTTGTGGTCAGTCCTAAGTTGCGTGAGTGGCTGACTAATAATTGCAGATTATGTATTTTATCTAGAAAGAGCACACGGGGCATCTTTTGTGTAAACTTACTCCCTAAGATAAAAGGTAAGGTGTATGATTACGAAAAAATACTATGCATATGTATATTATATCAGTAGGTGCTAGGTGAAAGAAAACCCTTTATTGTCTTTCTAGTACTTTACTCTTGCTGCATCGTTTCAAGAGGTAAAAGTCCCATTTTCAAGCATTAAAAAAATAAAAACAAAAGTTAAAATTACGAACTCTGAATAAGAATTATAATTTAAAAAAACTATACTAATAATATAAAAGACAAGTAAGAAAAAAAAATAGGGTGGAACCATACGGTGCTGAACGCACAGACCGAGTGACAATTCGGGCCAGGTTCAGCGTGGACTTCAACTTACGAGAGATACAGAGGTGTTGAGGAAGACTGGCTGTTTAACTGTAGAACGAGTTATTTAATGAAAGGTGATTCTAAGATAGTAAGATGTTGTTCGTTAGGAGACTGGCCTATAATTTTAAAATCTTTGCAATTAATGTCATATTTACATTGCTTTGTATGCTCATGTATACATGTAAATTCGGGAATACTATAGTTAATTTGACACCTGTTCTATAGCTAAGGCCCCAATGAGAGTCCACACTTGTGTAACCTCCATCTGGAGCCGACCTACTTCCCTAAATTACATCTAGTGCAATTGAATAGATATATGTATTGGACTCCTGAGGTCATTAGTGAATCGAGTTTCGCCTTGTGTTTATATATGACATAAATTACAAAGATTTTAAATTATAGGCATTTCTCCTAAGGAACAGTCTCTTATTGTCTTCGAATCGTTTCATTAAACAACTCGTTCCACAGTTAAACACCCAG